>NC_091950.1:199163506-199496006 GCF_031021105.1 Erythrolamprus reginae
GTATGTTTGGTCCTGGTCTAAACAATGAGTGCTGGCATAAATATTTTGTGTAATTTGGAGGTGGAAATACTGAACAGTCAGGAGAACACAAGCAGACAAATATTGTTTGTGCCAAAGCTAATGTTGATTACCGGGGCTGTACAGATTTGAAAGCTAAATGGTGCTTTGAGTCACAGAGGGGCAGTCAAGTCACACCTGTTTCCCATTCTTCAAAGCAAATAAGCCTCTTCCATTCTGGGGTTCATTTGGCTACCCTTTGCAACAGCTACAGGAACCTAGGAAAAGATGGATTCAAAGGCTGCAGGCAAACACTGCATGTTCACTAAGGGGGTTCCTCCTGGTTTGGACCATTTCAGGTGCACGAGTAGTGACCCGATGGTGATGTCATAATGATGTCACCAGCCCAGTTCAGTCGGTACCAGTTTGTGGGTGCTGCCATCTTCCTTTTTTTGGAATCTTTTTAGATTTTTTTTCCAGATTTTTATTTTATTTTATTTGTTCTGAGCATACACAAAAGTCAAGTTTCTGGCACTGTGCATGTGGTCACCATCTTGTTTTTGGCTTTTTTTGGGGGGGTGGATTTTTTGCCACTGCACGTGCATGCACACACTTTGCACGCCCACGGCCACAAGGCACACCTACACAGTGTGGGAGGAAGTGAGCCAGCAGTGAGGTAAAAAGGAACTCACCCCTGCAGTCAACTCCTTTGCCTTCTAATTCAAAGTGCTCCAAGTCCAATAGAGACCTATTAAAGGAAAATTAAAAACAACAACACACTCACAAAAATCTGAGTGCTAACTATAGCAGCCTGATCTGAAGGTATTCCAATGGTAGAATTTAAAATTTATTTATTTATTTATTCAATTTTTTTTTTTTTATGCCACTCTTCTCCTTAGACTCAGGGCGGCTTACAACATGTTAGCAATAGCACTTTTTAACAGAGCCACCATATTGTAACTGAGTTTAAACATGCCTGGGATAAACATATATCCATCCTAAGATAAAATACAGGAAATAGTATAAGAGCAAACTAGATGGAACATGAGGTCTTTTTTTGACGTCAATCTTCTATGTTTCTATGTTTCTATTGTCCCCACAATCTGGGTCCTCATTTTACATCACCTCGGAAGGGGTCAACCTTGAGCGGGTGATGAGATTTGAACCGCTGACCTGCAGATCAGTCAGTTTTAGTGGCCTGCAGTACTGCACTCTACCCACTGCACCACCTCGGCTCATTATATGGGCAAGTACAGGAGCATCAAACTTACATTGTCACGGCGGCATCACATGACATATGGGGACTGCCCCTCCTTCTTTAAACTGTATGTAGGCATGGTATGTATGGCATGTTTGTGTGTATGTTTGGTTTTATAATAGGGGTTTTTAGTTGTTTTTATTATTGGATTGTACATGTTGTTTTTATTATTGTTGTTAGCCACCCCGAGTTTACGGAGAGGGGCGGCATACAAATCCAATAAATTATTATTATTATTATTATTATTATTATTATTATTATTATTATTATTATCATCATCATCATCATCATCATCATCATCATCATCATCCATGGGCAGAAGTTTAACAGCTCTGGATTAGGAGACGAAATGCAAGCTACAAACTGCCCTTTCTTTTCTCTCTCCCCCTTCCAAATAAATATTCAAGACAACAATATGGATATGTCTTCAGTAGAAATTTGATCTATTTTAGTTATACATTTGTTACTGTAATATATTTCCTTTCCTTCAGAAGCTCAAGACAGCATAGACGCAGGTCTCCTCTGTTAACCCTGCAAGGTAATCCAGAAAAAAGCATGACTAGGATTGTTAGCTTTATCCTTATTGTAAAGTTACAGTAACCAATTCTTGAAAGAATGAAAGTATTTCTATCCATTTGCACTCTAGAAAAGTAGGGAAGGTCTCTTCTGAATGTATATGTAGGTATATATTAGCTTGAGACATCATTGTAGGCCCCTTATTTGAGGACACTATGCACTGTGCCTACAGCAATCTCTCTCTCTCCTTCTCTCTCCTTCTCTATCCATATATCCATACACAGAGAGAGAGAGAGAGACAGAGAGAGAGACAGAGAGAGAGACAGAGAGAGAGACAGAGAAAGCATTTGTCTTTATGTAGGTATATATTAGCTTGAGATATTATTGTAGGATCCTATGCACTGTGCTTACATCAATTATCTATCTATCTATCTATCTATCTATCTATCTATCTATCTATCTATCTATCTATCTATACCTGCCTACCTACCTACCTACATACATACAATCCTTCCCCGCAGGGAGGCGGAACCAATTAGGAGGTTCCGCCCCAGACGCCTGATGGATCCAGAAGGCTTCCAGATGGCGCTTGGGGTTATTCCAGATACACTTGTCCACAGTTCGGCAGAGTCTCTTGCTGAGGCCTGGAACAAGGCTGCAGGGGAGGCTCTTGACCGGATTGCGCCGTTGCGACCTCTCCGCGGCACTAGACCCCGTAGAGCTCCATGGTTCAACGAGGAGCTCCGGGTGTTGAAGCGCCAGAAGAGACGTCTGGAGAAGCGATGGAGGAAGAGTAAGTCCGAATCCGATCGAACACTTGTAAGAGCTCATATTAAGACTTACAAAGTGGCGCTCAAGGCGGCAAGATGCGCGTATCATGCCGCCTTGATTGCATCAGCGGAATCCCGCCCGGCCGCTCTGTTTAGGGTAACCCGCTCCCTTCTTAATCAGAGGGGAGTTGGGGAGCCCTTGCAGAGTAGTGCCGAGGATTTTAACACGTTTTTCGCTGATAAAATCGCCCGGATCCGAGCAGACCTCGACTCCAATTGTGAAACAGAGTCGACTGACAATGAGTCAGTCGAGGTGACTGGGGCTAAACGTCTTTGTCCATCTGTCTGGGAGGGGTTTGACTTGGTGACACCTGATGAAGTGGACAAGGCCATTGGAGCTGTGAGTTCCGCCACCTGTTTACTGGATCCGTGTCCCTCTTGGCTGGTTTCGGCCAGTCGAGGGGTGACACGGAGCTGGGTCCAGGAGATTGTCAACGCCTCCTTGGGGAGGGGGTCCTTTCCGCCACTTTATAAGGAGGCGGTTGTGCGCCCCCTCCTCAAGAAGCCTTCCCTGGACCCAGCCGTGCTTAATAACTACCGTCCAGTCTCCAACCTTCCCTTCATGGGGAAGGTTGTCGAGAAGGTGGTGGCACTTCAACTCCAGCGGTCCTTGGATGAAGCCGATTATCTAGGTCCTCAGCAGTCTGGATTCAGGCCCGGCTACAGCACGGAAACTGCTTTGGTCGCGTTGATGGATGATCTCTGGCGGGCCCGGGACAGGGGCTTGTCCTCTGTCCTGGTGCTCCTTGACCTCTCAGCGGCTTTCGATACCATCGACTATGGTATCCTTCTGCGCCGGCTGGAGGGGTTGGGAGTGGGAGGCACTGTTCTTCAGTGGTTCTCCTCCTACCTCTCCGGTCGGTCGCAGTCGGTGTTAGTGGGGGGTCAGAGGTCGACCCCGAGGTTTCTCCCTTGTGGGGTGCCTCAGGGGTCGGTCCTCTCCCCCCTGCTATTTAATATCTACATGAAACCGCTGGGTGAGATCATCCAAGGGCATGGGGTGAGGTATCATCAATATGCCGATGATACCCAGTTGTACATCTCCACCCCATGTCCAGTCAACGAAGCAGTGGAAGTGATGTGCCGGTGCCTGGAGGCTGTTGGGGCCTGGATGGGTGTCAACAAACTCAAACTCAACCCAGACAAGACGGAGTGGCTGTGGGTCTTGCCTCCCAAGGACAATTCTATCTGTCCGTCCATTACCCTGGGGGGGGAATTATTGACCCCCTCAGAGAGGGTCCGCAACTTGGGCGTCCTCCTCGATCCACAGCTCACATTAGAAAAACACCTTTCAGCTGTGGCGAGGGGGGCGTTTGCCCAGGTTCGCCTGGTGCGCCAGTTGCGGCCCTATTTGTTTGTGTGTGTGTTTGTTTGTGTGCAGGGGCGGCCTACCATTCCCAGCCTTACCGGAATGGGCCGGGAGTGTGCCCCTGTGCCCCCCATGCATGTGTGCACCCTTGTGCAGGATTCAGTTTATGTGCTTGCACATAAGCCGAATCTCATGCGAGGATGTGTGCATGTGAGATTTCTGTGGGTTCTTTGCTTCTTGCATGCGCAGAAGCAAAGAAAAATAGGCAATGCCATTCACCCCACGCAGTGGCTTCCTCCCCTACTGCCCGCTCTGCCACACCGCCGCACCCTCACCGCCATTCTCCCCATGCGCAATGGTGAGCTTCTAGCCGGAATGCTAAATTGGGCACACCACCGCAGCTTGTGAGTGCTTGCAGGACCAGCGCAATTCTGCATAGATAGCAAAATCGCGCACAGAGCCGCAGGTGTGCCCGTGTTTCGGTGAGCTTTTTTTGCTTCTCCGCATGATGAAACACGGGCCCAATTTAGTGTTCCAGCTAGAGGTCCATCCCTGCCCAGGCGCCCCTTACTCCAGCTTCCTCTCCCCCCAGCCCTTACCTTGCTCTGGTGACCTCCTGCAGGCCGGGTGGCCCTGAGCTCTGGCCATGTGGCCTGCTCTGTGTTCATGGCCAGAGCTCAGGCAGGCTACTTTTGCCAGCTGCCACTCTAGGCATCACATGTGCAGCAGCCAAAACTTTGTACGTGGATGTCCTTCCGGCAGCAAAAATTGCTGGGTTTTGGCTTCCGTGCATGTGCAGCAGCAAAAAAAAAAGGTTATTTTTTTTACCAGAATTGCTCTGGTGGTTCTGGCAGTTCCGGCTGCTGCCCATCACTCTGTGTGCATGTGTGTATGTTTGTGTGTGTGTGAGAGAGAGAGAGAGAGAGAGGGAGGGAGGGAGAGGGGGAGAGAGAGGGAGGGAGAGAGAGGGAGATTGCAAGTTAATTATAAGTCAGATAGAAGATGGCAACACCTAGTTAAATCTGGCTCATCTGAAACAAAAATAAAGCAAGTCAGACTTTGGAAATGCTTGGGTAGGAAACTGTTGACTTCTGGTACTGAAGATTCATGAAGCAGGTTTAGTGACAATATCTCTTTATTAGTATCAGTGAAACTCCAGCAAAGGGCCAGCTGGTGGCTCTCCTTTAAATAGAGGGCTGCCGGATGGAAGAACCAATCAGTGCTAGTTTATTCTCTCGCTTTACAGAGGGGACCTGTTTGGAAGCAGTTTGCTAAAATACAGATCCTAAGACATAAGAGAAACCTTTGGAATGATCCAGACCTGTACCCTAGTTGAAAAAAATATCCTAAGAAAAAAAAAGAGCACTAGCAATCCACTTTTCTCTTTTGGCAAAAGAAAACTGAAAGTTTACCTTGACTCCAAAGGAATATTTACCTTTTAAATAGTTAATTAATTATTAAATGTATTATAGGAATGCTTAGAAATAATATTCCTTCAGAGAGACAAATTATAAATGCATAAGAAAATCTGTATTATATCATTAAACTGTTTGTGAAGACACAGTAAATTATATTTCATCTGTTAGGCCTATTCACATGGCTGCTTATATTTATTTCCACTCATTCTCCAGATATTTTTACCTACAAACTGTTATGCCAATTTCAGAGGCTGCTCTTTTGGGGCACCATTTTTTTACAAAGCACTTTGTGGATAAAATCACAGATGCTATTGGTAACTAATTATCGTTTATTATGGTGGCTGCCATTTCCCCCTTATCTCAAAACTCTGGAATGAAACAATTTGGAAAGTTAACAAAGACACAGCCTTGTATGTTAACGCTCACAAGAAATTCAAAAACAGGAGGAAAGGATAGGAGGAAAAAATAAAGGTACATTGGAAGAAACCTGAAATGGAAACTAAATAAAATGGTGATTTTGATCTGACAGCACCTGTAAGTTATCTGTTACATCAGAAAATAAATAGATAATTCATTATTCAGTTCTGCACTGCATTGAACAATATGTGTGAAAGTTCTCTTGTGCCCTTTTGGCTCTAATTTTGTGCAACTGACAAACTTAAGACAGCAATTATTTGTCTATTCTGGAAAGTTTAGAAAACTCTTAGCAGTATTTGATGAGAATTCAAACAAATATAACTTAAATGTGGTAAATAATGTTGGGCGAACCGAACTTGCAAAGTTCGGGCTCGTGCCGAACTTTGCAAAGTTCGGGATGCTGAACACAAACCTGAACTTTTTTAAAAGTTCAGGTTCAGCGTTTGGCGTTCATTCAAACACCGTGAAGCGCTGCCGCCCAGGAGGAGACTGGGGAATCCCATCGTGGGATTCCCCACCTCCTTTTGCTTGTGGTGCTACAAGCAAAAGGAGTTGGGAATCCCATGATAGGATTCAGGGGGAGGGGCTTTGATGTCACAGGGACTCCTTCCTGTCCAGCCAAAACGGGGAGGAATGAGTCTCCATGATGTCAAAGCCCCACCCCCGGAATCCCATCGTGGGATTCCCCACCTCCTTTTGCTTGCAGCGCCTCTGCGGCATCCTTTTCCGTAAAAATAAAAGGAAGCAAAAGGAGGTGGGGAATCCCCCACCTCCTTGTTTATTTTTACAGAAAAGGACGCCACAGCGGCGCTGTTCGGGTTCGGATTCAGGTTTGGTGAACTCACCCGAATTTCATGGCAAAGTTTGGGTGAGTTTGCCGAACCCAAACTTCATTGGGTTCACTCAAAATTAGTTGTAAAACATTCTGAAGTACCATAGATTATGTTTCATGGGAATCACTTTAACTTGTTTTTGTAGATACTGCATTACTAATTGAAATCCTATAGTTCATTCCCCAATGTCCATATTCAGCACAATATAAGCATGAGTAAAACCAAGTCTCTAAGAATACTTAGGAAAAAAATATTTAAATGACCCAATTTAAATGACCCAAAATTGTTATTTTGTACTTGGTCTCACCCCAATAAAGTTGGAGATCCCTCAAGGCAAGTAATATTAAGGAAAGTTGCCTGGGAGGCCTTGAAAGGTTTGTTTGTTTTTCCTGATGATTCAGGAAAAATAAAAATTGAGAAATATCTCTATTCCATCTGTATGGATCAGGCTGAAGGGAAACCTGTTGATATCAGTAATTGATTTGGAGAAAACACAGCAGTACTAAAGAGGAGAGCAAAGAGGATTCTATGTTTGCTGTCTCTCCTTATAATGTCTCTAATGATCTGCAGGATGGAAAATACAGTGTCGATATTTCTGAAGTTGCATCTTCATCAACTCCGAGGTCCTGATGCTGCAAATCTAAATGTGTATGTTTATTCTTGACATTATGTGGAAGCAGGGATGCATGTCAGAGATAAGAGATTTATCTTATTAAATGTCTGCAAGAATAAACACTGAAGTTCTCCTCTCTGAGCTTAGTAGTCAGACTTGCATTTCCGTTCAACTATTTCACAGTGTGCATGTTTGCAAATGCACAAAGTATAGTGTAGTATTGACTGTAATCAGGGCAGAAACAAATTAGCAAATAAATGGGTTCTATCAGATGGAGAGGAACATGTTAGCTGACATCAGTTTAAAAATACAAATAAACACCCCCCCAGCCCCCCAAGCACTCTCACATTCATTGATGCAGACAAATACATATTTCACAGCAATCATCTTTTCACTCTCATCATGATCTGCTGACACCAGAAAAATAGAAAGTACCACATTGTTATGCAGTCTCAGAATAGAATCTCAAGCTTCTTTTTTTAACTATAATTGTTCTAACCCAAAGACTGATTCAATCAACCTAAAATGCAGGAAGAATAGGACCCTTCCTCCAAGTCCATCACTGTTCTTACTACAAATGAAGGCAAATACACATGTCCCAGGATAGTTTTTTTCACGATCCAGTCTGGGTCAGTCACTAGGACCCAAGGTTTTGTCTTCTGAGCTTTCAGTTGCATGCTAGACCCCATCCTCAGGAAACTTTCTTGTGTGCTCTGGGGTGTTCTCTGTGTGGTATTTATATGGTGTGTAGCCTTTTAGATGTAGATCGGCATGCTGATCAGTGGTGGGTTGCTCCCAGTTTGCACTGGTTTCAGCAAAGAGTTAGCAGTAATTTGACCTGGGTTGCCAAACCAGTAATGATGGCTGTCTGGCCATGCCCCCGAACTGGTCCCCTCCAGTTGCCACTTGTTCATCCTCCCCATCCACCTGATGTTTGCTCACTCTGCCCAATTCATGCCCTGCCTCACCTTTGCCATACGCATCCACAGAACTGCTTCCTCCTGCCTATACACAGATAAGAATTTGTGCTAGCTTACCCCATGTCCCCACTGGGCTAGCATCTCCCAAAGCCATCAGTGTTGCAGCCATGGTGAGGACAGGTGGGTGAGCAGCTGTTATGCTGATGACTTCAACAGATGCTAGCTGGTGGGGATGGAGAGTGGCCCAGCAAACTTTGCAACCATGGAAATGCTGCCCCCTCCCTGCTGGTTTAGCATCTCCCAAAGCCAGCAGCATTGCAGGAGTAATGGGGAGAGGAGGCAGCCTGGCAAGCTTCAAATCCTCCCCACCAGGGTAGTGACTCCCGAAGCCATTGGTGTTGCAATCATGGTGGGGATGGAGGGGCAGCATTTCCTGCATTTCTTTTTCTTTTTCTTTTTAGATGTATTGTTATGTTGTTCTGATATGTTGTGAGGCACTCCAAGTCCTCAGAGAAGGGCGGCATATAAATCAAATTAATAAATAATAAATATATAAATAATAAATTTCCTGCTTTTTGCAAAAGACCTCCTCATGCAGCTGCAAGAGCAATCATGGGCTTCCCTAGGTATGCCCATGTTACACCAACACTCCACAGTCTGCATTGGCTGCCGATCAGTTTCCAGTCACAATTCAAAGTGTTGGTTATGACCTATAAAGCCCTTCATGGCATCGGGCCAGAATATCTCCGAGACCACCTTCTGCCACACGAAACCTAGCGACCAGTTAGGTCCCACAGAGTTGGCCTTCTCCGGGTCCTGTCGACTAAACAATGTCATCTGGTGGGACCCAGGGGAAGAGTCTTCTCTGTGGCGGACCTGACCCTCTGGAAACATCTCCCCCTGGAGATTAGAACTGGCCCCACCTTCCTTGCCTTTCATAAACTTCTTAAAACCCACCTCTGCCGCCAGGCATGGGGGAACTGAGACATCTCCCCTGGGCCTATACAATTTATGCCTGGTATGTTTGTGTGTATGTTTCTTTTTAATAAGGGTTTTTAAGTGATTTTTTAATTATTAGATTTGTTATATATTGTACTGTTACTGTTGTGAGCTGCCCCGAGTCTACGGAGAGGGGTGGCATACAAATCTAATTAATAATAATAATAATAATAATTATTATTATTATTATTATTATTATTATTTGTGAAGATGAAAGGGAAATGACAGTGGGGGGGGAGAAATATGGGGGGCTTTTAAAATGTCCCCCAAATGCAAGTTGGGGGAGGAATTTCTCCATACCAGAGTTGGGTGGGGTGTCTTGCGTTCAGGGCTTCCCTTGCAAAAAAGGGAGAGAGGGATTTTTTGCTAAATTGTGCTTTGTTCGAGGTTTGGAGGTATGAGGTAGGTTGTGTTCATACATGTCCGGGCTAGGGGATGGCAACACGATTTGGTTCCCTTTACTTTGTTTGGTGTCTGGCTTGGTGGAGGGGTGGGAGGAGGGGAGGAGGATGGTGGTCTGGTGCCAAAATCCACTTTTTTTCTTTTTTAAAACTTAAAAAAACCTGGCGTGGGTGGATTCCTGTCTGTGCCATGGAGGAATGAGGATGGTTTTGCAGGAGGGACAGGTAATCTGTTTTTTGAGGGGGAGAGAGAGAAAATTTAGGGGAAAGGGCAGCAGAGAAAGGTTTGGAGGGGAGGATGCTTCAGGACAGGCTTCAGGATGTAGTTGTCCTGAGCTTGTGCAGTTCTTTACTTGGGGAACCCCAATAACCACATCAGCAACAAGCAGTGCCACAACAATGAGGTACAGTAAGATTTGGCGGCACAGAAATTGTTCCGTAAAAACTAGTGCATGTCTGAGGGGCTTCTGGCAAACAACAAAAAATACACCCCAAACAGAACCCAGGTTTGCAGCAACAATTTGGAGCTTGTTAAATGTTCCTCCGCCCTAGCCATGTGTTTTCCAGGCCAAGCTGCTCGGCAGGCAAATTCAGCAGGCAGGCTTTTATTTTGTCAGCCTAAGTGGGGAAGACGTACATAGGAAAGCTCTCTGTCTCTACAGCATCAGTCATGTGAATGAGTGGGTGTGGCCAACTTGATGTCACTTACAGCAAGGTTTCACCCTACCTTGCCATGAGTGACATTGAATTGGCCACACCCACTCAATCACATGACTCCCATCAAGCCACTTCCACCAAACTATACCCACCAAGCAAGGCCACGCCCACAGAACCAACAGTAAAAAAAATAGTACCTACTACTGGTGCTGATGTTTGGCTATTAAGTCTTTGGCTGTTATTTCCTTGTGCTACCAAAACCTTGCCTCCTAAATATTTAATAAGCTGAGGGTAAATAAGCACTCCTGTTGATTGACGATGGGCCTGTTTCTCAGGCTTCAATCATTCCTTTGCTGCCAACAATTTTAATAACTGCAAAATTGAACGTGTTTATTGCAATGTGAAGCCACTAGTAAGTTTGGGTCTTACTGCCCAGAGCGAAGGGAGCGTTTCTTTTCTCTGGGTGTTGGCAGAGGTTTATTCCCACTCCAAGTGCCCAGAGAAAGGAAAATGCTTTGTTCGCTCTGGACTGCCAAAGCCTCCTTAAGTGCCACCAAAGGCTCCTCTGGCTGCCCAGAAAAGCCTGAGATAGCCGGGATTAAAGGGGGAATGGCAGGAAACTGGCTGGGCCTTTGTGCCGCTCTCAAATTTCCTGGGAAATTTTTCTGGGCTTGGGTTCTTAAGTAGAAAATGGTTCTTAAGAAGAGGCAAAAAAATCTTGAACACCCAGTTCTTATCTAGAAAAGTTCTTAAGTAGAGGCGTTCTTAAGTAGAGGTACCACTGTACTTTGATCTTTCTATTCAACCTGTTATTCCAATTCTCCCAAGCCACCATCTCTGAAGTTTCAATATGTAGGATAATATCTCAGACTAGGTGGTGAACACAAAATTGCTAGTAGGTCCCTCCTAGCAAAATTGCCTAGTAATTTTTATTCAACAACCTTCCAGACCCACATCTTATAACTCTTTGTTTTCTTGGCATGCTTTTGAAAATCTTCCCTTTATTCAAGAAACTGAATAAAAGCCATACAAATGGATAACTATCATTATTATTAAACTGCAAAATAATATGCCATGTTTCCCTGAAAATAAGACCCTCTCTTATATGTTTTTGAACCGTGAAATAAGCACCTGGCCTTATTGCCATGCACTCAAAAGCTCAATTGGTCTTATTATCAGGGGATGTCCTATTTTGGGGAAAACAGGGTAGCTAATGTGGGGAGGGGGAACCTAATAAAACAATAGCTAGCGAACATCCATATTTTTAATAAGGATTATTTTTTAAAAATCCATAGGGTGCAAAAAAATCAGCTATGTTTTATTGCTGTGGTTGTACTATTTAATATGTACTTGAATAAAGCTTTAATAGAGACAAAATATAGACTCTTCCCCTATTCCTATCTCCTTTCATTACAAAATTTATTATTGTGCACAGGTGCTACAACTAGGGAATATGGGTTTTATGATTCATATTATGAATACAGCAAACAGCGAGATAACCCTGATGAAACACAGTGATATTACAAAAGCTCTGGGATGAATTCACTGGGCCTTGGAGTCCACTTACAGCAAAGAGCTAAACGAAAAATAAGTGTAGGGTTAATGACTGGCAAACTACATATCTTCCAGCATGGCAATAATAGTGAAGCAAGGCAGTGTTGTTTCTTTTTTTACAAGAATGCTTTGTAGAAACAGTAGCTACGTTTTCAGCGAGAAGAATGTAGCTTGCTTTGAATGCAATCGTGTCTAAAAGTGAAATAAATGAAAGCTGCTTCTGATAGCTGTGACTATTTACTTAGCCAGATTTTATTCTGATACTCAGTTCTATAATACAGATTTATGTCTGTGCTGTGTGTCATGCCAAGCCCAGAAGTCACAGCTCACTGGCCAAGCATTGATGCAGTTCTCCTGTTCATCCTATTCATCTTGTGAGATAGTAGCTTTTAGAGGAGGTATAAAACCATGTACAGTTCAGCACCTGCATACTTAGGACTATATTTTTTCCAGACTAGCTTGTCCTGTCCATTTATCCTGAGAAGGGCATCTTGCCATCTTAATAGTAGCTCCTACATTATAGAATACTTTTCCTTATTAAGTTCAGAAAATCCAATTTTTATGCCTTTTATGTCTTTCATACAATGGAGTTTCTATGTACTACAAAAAATGCTCATTCTCATGCCTTTAATTGGGCAAAACATCATAGGGCAACATTTTTTGCACCAAGGTATCTTAGATGGGCTCACATACAGAATTGATGCAAAATTTAGGAACCATAACTCTCAAGGAAAATGAAATTCAGAAAGTTGTGGCAGTTTCAGCTGCCAGGCTACTGCTGCAATCACTTTCAATGTTCCATGACAGTTTCCCAGCCACTCTCACAATCCCTTGATTTACCTGCGTGGTTGAAAGAGAAGGGAGGGAGGAAGGCAAAAAGGAAGGGAGGGAGGGAGGGAAGGAGGAAGGAAGGAAGGAAGGAAGGAAGATTTCTGATGTTCCTTGCCAGATTCCCATTAGAAATCTCAATGGGAAAGCAAGGAGGAAATTTGAAGTTTCTCCTGCTCCCACTGCTCTTTTGGCAATCCTTGATCATTCTGTTTTTCTGTTTAGGTAAGGAACTATCTCTGCAATGATGACCCAACAGGACACAGATTGTTTAGTATATAATAAAATACTACATTTCATAGAGTGTTTGGTATGGGTAACTGTAATAATTACTTTTTCATAGTAGATCAGATTCCATAGGAAATCTTCCAATAATTTCTGCCAGGGGACAGGTAATTAGACTGCTTCATATATATAAGTTTTGTATATGCAAGCAAATGATTTTAAAATAAATAATCCCCGCTTCCTTAGAAGGCTTTCACAGCTGTCAAACCAAGGATCCTATATTTCAACTCATCTAGGTGTACCAGACAGGAAATTCAGTTTACATACCCTGGCAGAATTTATGATTTCCTGGCCATTTTTTGGAGAATATGAATGATAACATGAAAACTTTTCTGTCATTCATGATTAGAGTTTGGCTAAAGACATTTATTATCAATCAACTATGTTTACTCTTTTTCAATCAGAATGAGAACAGAAACTACCCAAATGACCCAGATCACAAGTTTACATACCCTGGTGATTTTGGTCTGATAACATACATGGAGGTTGGCCCAAAGGTACATGTATGGCTATTAAAGGCAGCCTCACCTGCGATATGTTTGCATGTAATCAGTGTATGAGTATAAAAGGCCAATGAGTTTCTGAACCTCTGATAGACCCTTGCATCCTTCCTCTAGCAAAGAATTAAAAAATTCTTTCCCGCATCCTTCATCTAGTACTGCATTGAAGTATCTGGATTCTACATCAATGACCTTTGCGATTACATCACAAGCAACTGTGTCCTCTTCGCCGATGATGTAAAACTCTTCAACACCACCGATAACACAACTACTCTCCAAAAAGACCTGAACTCTGTTTCTGAGGGGTCTAACACATGGCAACTCCAAATCGCAACTAGCAAATGCTCTGTCCTACACATTGGGAAGAAGAATCTGAACTCCAAATACGAACTGAATGATCAAATTATCACAGATAATCCCCACTCGGTTAAAGACCTTGATATACTAATAACAAAAGATTTAAGTGACAAAGCCCACTACTACAACATAGCCAAGAAGGCTTCAAGAGTTGTAAACCTAATCCTACATAGCTTCTACTCTGGCAATCTCACACTACTTACCAGAGCTTACAAAACTTTTGCCAGACCCATCCTCAAATACAGCTCATCTGTTTGGAAACCATATCGCATCTCAGACACTAACACCCTTGAAAATGTCCAAAGATACTTCACCAGAAGAGCCCTTCACTCCTCCACTCGAAATAGAATACCCTACAAGACTAGACTTTCAATCCTGGGCCTAGAAATCTCTTCCCCTCATTCAACAAGGCCATCCACACATTGGGTTGAAATTGTCATGGTTTAAATATATGGATTGTGGATTATTTTATTTTTATGTATTAAGTAATATCAGTAAATCTACAATCCCTGTGAATTTAAATATTGGATGAAGTACATAAAGTCTACACACAAATAATCCACACATTATCCTCTGGAGGGGAAACATTTGGCATCAATTCAATAAGACATATATGCATCTTTAACTCTTACAAAATGGCCTGATCTGTCATTTGCGAGAGAGGAACAATTGACTTAACTGGATGAGAGGAATTGTTTTGCTTTATGTATTCATTACAAATACTTCAAAAGAGAAAGATAAAGCAATGAAACAAGTCATTCAAGTAACATATTGTTAATGAATGCTTTAGGATTGCCAACATATTTTTAAAAGAGATTCTCAAAAAAGACCTCAAACATAGATGTCTGACAATGGTCTCAAAGCCTCTCTAGTATTTATTATCAAATTGCAATTTGAATATAATGGAGGCATGTATTAAATACATAAGAATAATCACACCAAATGAAATGAAATCAGATGTAGCTTTTCTCTTCTTTCCTCTCATCACATATTTGATTCTTAACCCTGCTCATTTTTTTAAAGCGAGGCCCTTGTTTCATGATCAGTTTGCAAAGGACTGTAATTTAAAACATGTCAGCATGACTAGCTGATGACATTGTTGTGCCATTTTAATGTCCTGCAGAGCTTGGCTAAAGATATATGAAAAATGCCTGAATCCTGTTAACTGCTGCAGGATGTACTCAATCCCGAATTTTAAGATTTCCTATTATCTCCTTTTTAGATATCATCAAGAAAGATGACATTTGAAGAACAATGTTAAGCAGATTTGCATCAAACACATGGTTCTTTACTGCTATATAATAAACAATGTAACAGCCCCTTAAATCACAACACTTTCTATTGAATCTTTGAGACTGACTTGGGAGGTTATTATTTCAGCTTTATTCAGGCTTTCCATAGACGCTGGAGTTTTTTATTTTTGTAATTTTTTGTTATTTTTTTTAAACTTACTAATATGTATAAACTTACATTTTCCAAATATCAGCTTCAGTATGTATATTATTTTCCCCCTCTTCTCCAGTTTGCAAAATCTTTAAGTAACAGATTTCTTGAACTCCTGGAGAACGAGAAAGTACATATACCAATCTGTAAGAAATAAACACTCTAATTGTTTTAATGTATATTATTTTCCCATAAAGGACAGTATTTAAATACTATCATATCAATGCTTTAATAAAAACTCTTCATATACTTCTCTGACTGGGTAATAATTTGTCTTGCTGCTATTAATAAAAACTGAAGTGCTGTTTTTTTCTTTTTAAATTCTTTAAAACGAGTATATAACAGCTGCAGTGTTTGCTTGTTTTGTTATTTTGTTATTAGACCTCTATAAAAAAAGTTCTGACCAAAATTTGTAAGATATGCTGCAAAACCATTACATATGAAATAAATGATTCTTATTTTTCTATCCTTTCCAACATAAAGATGAATAACTGCATGTCATGTGAGAAAATGCAATTGGGGTAAGATACATTTGTGGAGTATGTTAAGAGATATTTCTTGTAAATTTTACTGAAAAAAATGCAACCCCTCTCTCTTAGGCTGAAAATAATATATCTCTCAGTTTTAATCTCTGTTTGTAAGCAGGTACAAGGTGAATCATACAATGATCAGAGTGGCCCACAGCTGCTCTTGGTAAGGAACGATAAGCATCTTTTACTGTTGTGTAGCAATGGTCTAAGATATTATTGCCTCTGGTGTGACAAATTCTACTAAGCTTTAATTAAGCTTAAAGGTTTGCAAACTAGTAAACTTCTGGGCCATTTATTTAATCTAAGGGCCTGTTATTTGAGCTTGTTGGACCTTCTTCCACAAATTTCATGTTTATGAAAGGTTTTTTAAGACTCCGTAGCAGGTGCTAGTCCACAACATCCAGTTTTATAACAAGTGGATGGAATGACAAGAAATTTCCCCATAATCCTTAGTTTCAGTAGCTAAACAAAGTAGACATGGTATCTGAAATCTGGTTTAGCATTTTAAATGGGCTGAACTGATTAAAAATAATCCTGAATTGAGGACCCAAATATATATAGACAAACTAAACTTTAAAATGATTGGAATCTAACAATAATTATATCATTTTAAAGAAAGGCAACAGAAACCAAATTGCCAATTAGTATCCAACAACTCTGGAGTCAGAAAACATTTTGACAAAGGAAAAAGCCAACTTAAGAGACAATCATAGTATATTTATTTCATGTATCATATTAAGACATTTAATGTAGAAATATATCCCAAAGCCAAAATCTGTTCTGGAGGTAGAATTGCTGTTTTTAAGCAATGTTTTAACCAAATCTCCAAGCATAGACTCCTACAGAGCTACTACAAATAAGGGCTATTTAGCAGTAGCAATTAGACTCATATATCACTTCACACTGCTTTAAAACCTTCACACTGCTTTAAAACCTTCTCTAAGTCCTCAGTTTACAAAATCAGCATACTGCCCTCCAACAATTTGTGCAATCGGTTTACTGATTTTGGAAGGGTGGATGACTTAGTCAACCTTGGGCCGGTCAGGATCAAACTGCTGACTGTGGGCAGAGATAACCTGCAATACTGCATTTTAACCACTGTGCCACCATCTTCTTACCTTCATTATGAGAATTTCCAACTTTTATTAAAATGTAACTCAGGGGGTTACCTTCATGAGCTATAATTTCTATGCAAATGAATTAATTCAGGAAGTATCCTGAACCCACGTCTATTTAAGTTTATATCAAGTTGATGATTGATATTATCTAAAATTGTTCATAAGCACAACTTATACATTGATAATGCAGTAATTATGTCTCAATTAAAAGTAGAGCTATTGAAGGTGCTGTGATTCCTAATTCTTTATTAGAGAGAACAATTGATTAAGCAACATCGATCATCTACTCTAAAAGATTATAAAGCTAACCTGAGCTATTAATGAACAATACAAAGAGCAGGAGGCATGCTTTACATATGGGAAGAGATTTTTCATTAACCTAGAAGATGTGAACTCCATATTGGTTAATTTGTGAGAACATCATGCCAAGGAAATTAGCCACATTTCCGCACAGGACAAAGGGTGATGATGTTTTATTTTAAATTTCAAAATTGGGAGTCAAATATAGCATAGACCACTCTGTCTTTGCCCTGCTGCATCCTCTTCTCCTGCAGCATTTCATGGCAGTTTCCATACTTTGTTGTTGTTGTTATATAGGTAAATTTTAAAATCAACAGGACAATGCAAAGAAAAGAGAATAAATGGCTGAAATAGTAGTCAAGAACAGTGAGGAAATCCAATTGTTTTTTTACTACAGTATTTTTCCCTGTCATGCATCCATCCATCCCCAATTCCCACAGTACTATTCTACTTGTTGCAGGCCAAAGTCTCCAACTCAAAATGATGGTTTTGGCTAGACAGAAAGACTGCATAAAAGGAAAACAGTGAAAAAGTGAGAATGATCAACCAGGAACAGAGACAGTGGGAAACATATGAAAAAATAAAAATAAACACAAGTATAATAATAATAATAATAATAATAATAATAATAATAATAATAAGCTGTTCCACTGGAACTTGTACTGGAACTACCATTTACCAGTGGCAAAGAACTGGTGGGATCTTAAGCCCAAAAAAGTGGTCAAAAATGAGCAAGCAAAACTACTGTGGGACTTCCGACTTCAGACTGACCGAATTCTGAAGCATAACACACCAGACATTATGATCGTGGAGAAAAAGAAAGTATGGATCATCGACATCGCAATCCCAGGAGACAGCAGAATTGAGGAGAAGCAGCTAGAGAAATTAGTGAAATACGAAGATCTAAAAATCGAGCTGCAATGACTCTGGCATAAGCCCATGAAAGTGGTCCCAGTGGTACTTGGCACGCTGGGCGCAGTGCCAAAGGATCTCAGTGGACATTTGAAAACCATTGGAATTGACAAAATCTCCATCTGTCAATTGCAAAAGGCTGCTTTACTGGGATCGGCAAACATAATTCGCCGCTACATCACTCAGTCCTAGGTGCTTGGGAAGCGCCCGACTGGTGATGAAATATGAAATCCAGCATAGTGATCTTGTTTGCTGTGTTGTACTGACATAATAATAATAATAATAATAATAATAATAATAATAATAATAATGATAATAATTTATTAGACTTGTATGCCGCCTCTCTCTGAAGACTTCCAATATAATGGAAACTCATCTTCTGCACTTGCAGTGAGACACCTCAAGTCTGTGAAGAATGGAATTTGGATTTCAATGGTCTGAAAACTGGCAACTTCAAATCTCAACCAACAAATGCTCTGTCTTACACTTTGGCAAAAAGAATCAGAACCTAAAATACAAGCTTGGAAGACACGACCTTGTAGACAACCCTCACTCTATCAAGGACGTTGGAGTACTGATATCTAATAACCTAAGTGCCAGAGCCTACTGTAACATTGTCAAAAAGGCAATAAGATTAATCTTGTGTAGCTTCTTCTCTGACAATGTTACACTGCTAACCAAAGCATACAAACATTTGCTAGACCAATTCTCAAATACAGCTCAACTGTCTGGAACCCGCGCTGCATATTGGACATTATTACAATTGAAAGAGTCCAGAAATATTTCACAAGAAGAGTCCTCCACTCCTCTACTCGCAACAGAATACCTTATTCCACTAGACTTGAAATTTTGGGCTTAGAAAACCTAGAGCTTCGTCACCTTTGATCTGGTCTAATTGTAGTTCATAAAATCATCTATTACAATATCCTATCAATCAATGAATACTTCAGCTTCAACTTCAATAACACATACACACAAAATAGATTCAAACTCAATGTAAACCACTCAAAACCCAACTGCAGAAAATACAACTTCAGCAACAGAGTGATCAATGCATGAAATGCACCTCCTGACTCTGGTTTTTTTTCCCAAACCCCAAAAACTTTAATCTTAGACTGTCTACTGTCAACCTCACCCTATTCCTAAGAGGTCTGTAAGGGGCGTGCATAAGTGCACCATTGTGCCTACCATCCCTGTCCTGCTGTCCTACTGCCTAATTTACCTTTACCTATTTTGCTAATGTTTATGTTTATACTAATTATACAAGCTTGGCTAAACAAACAAACAAAACAAATGGCATTTTAGATTAGACTCTGGTGGTAAATAAGGGTGAGTTAACACAATCATCATAAATGTGACATAAACTGTAAGAATTTCCCTTCTGAAATATTATCTTAAATGGTTTAAGATACATTTACATATTAAAGCAATCCAAAATACACCCACATCAAAATAATGTACATATTCACATATAAATTATCCAATAGAATCCTCAGGATTTTTTTTAAAAAACCCTCCTTTTAAAAGTGCCTTCACCTTTGAAAAAGTTGCTTATCATTGTTTATATCCAAACCTCAAATAACAGTAGAATGTACGGAATGAATTTTAGGTCCCTGTCCTACTGTCCTCATTTATCTGTATTTACTTTGTGTTTATGTTTATACCAATATCTGCTATCTTGTATATGTTTTGACAAATAAATAAATAAAATTTTAAAAAATAAAATGAAACTTTAATCATATTAACAATATCTTGGCTTTCTGCAAGGAAGGTGAGAACCACAATGAAGAGTTTGTTTGTTTGTTCGTTTGGGTTTGTATACTGCCCACTCCCAAAGATTTCTGAAAGTTAAACAGGCTATATTGACCAAAAGAGAGCAACCTTGATTTTGTTTTTATTTCCTAGGGTTGAGCTATATGGAAATGCATTTAGGTGGAGGATACGGCAGAACAATCAGAGAAGAAAAGCCTTTGAGTTTTGGTCATTTGAAAGTGAGAAAACTAAGGAAAAATAACCTTTCCATCTTCCTGTTTTTTCTTTCTGTAAATTAAAATATCTCCTTTATCTGTCCCAATCGATCTGCACATATAAAGACAGTTATCATCCAGAAATCACACCAAAATTGGGGGTTTGTTCACTAAATAATCAGCTTAACAATAAAACCCCAAATTGCATTGTAAAAGAAGCATCAACCTAATACTGCCATCTCTTGGCCAATGATAAAGGTAGCTTTACTCTTCTAAATACTCCCCCCCCCTCTCTGGATGCAATTTTTATTTATAAATTTATCACAGTGGGCTGGATTGTAACAGCATAATTGCACAAATGCAGGAACCCATTAATAGCTGAGTGTTAGGACCTATACAGTCCAGGATAACCCGGATAAATGATCTCTGTGCAGATGAAGAGGAAAAGGAGAAAGGAGGTTGAAGATGAAGAAAGTTGCAGCTCAGCAAAGCTGGGAAGAAAAGCTAACACTACAAAAAACAGAATCAATGTTTGAAAAAATCTTGACAGACTGTAATGCTGGATCAATACTAACAAGATAAAATTCAACATAGATAAATGCAACCTTATATTTAAGATTCCTTTTTTTTTCTTACAAAATCAAAGAGACAAATACAGTCTGGAAGAAACTTCAGCTGGCAGAAATACAAATGTAAAGGATTTAAAGGAATTTTAGTGAATCATAAGCTTTATTTAAGCCAAAAGCTCAATACAACTCAATCAAATGTGAACTTAGCTTATTTTCAAGGAGACAGTGGCTCCATCACTAAATGTTACTGTTTACAGTATTTTGGGGGCACATTTGAAGTGCCAGGCTCAGCTCTAGGAGTGAATTTTAAGAAAATTGATCAACAGGATTGTATCTAGAGAAGGGAGATCAAAAGATCCAAACCAGAATAATTGGGGGGGATGAAATGTACAGGTTGGGGGGGAAAAACCAGCCAAAAAGTGACAGAAGCCTTCACATCTTTTAAAACTTATGCAGAAATAGTAAATTTTGCTTCAGAGGGCAGAACAAGAACCACTGATGGAAATAAACAGATTTTGATTAAAGAAAAACAGTAATGTTTCAAAAGTAGATAATATTGTTTTTAACATAGAGGGTTTTCCTTCCTGAATATTTATGCAATGATAGACACCCAGTGAAGGGCCGGTCATCTTCAGCGCTACAGGTGCACCCCCCAAGGGCATTACATGTGTGCACATGTCCAGGTGGTGTGCGAGCATGCCTGTCGGTGTAAGATTTGGCTTCTGCGCATGTAGAGGAAGCAAAATCTCTTGAGAGGATGCATGGGCGAGTGAGATTTCAGCAATTTTTGCTGAAATATTTGCTTTTGCGCATGTGCAGAAGCAAAACATTGGCCGAAATTGCCGCAAATCTCACTCACACAAACATCCTCACACAATATTTTGCTTGCTGCGCATGCACCAAAGCCAAATCTTGAATGGGGGCATGTGGGATGGAGCATCTGACCGCACCAGCTGCTGCCCATCAGTGTGGACAGTTAACTAGATACACTCAAGGAACCTTTTCTTGCCAATGCAATAAAAATCATTTTTCTTTCTCGGTCAACATTGAAATTCTTTGGTTTGCACCTTCTTGTAGCAAGAATCTCTGTATGTGTGTGAGGCAGAGAGAGAGAAACCTTTGTCATTTTTTCTCAGACCTTGTAACCTTGGCTAGTCTTAGAGTTCCATTTATTTATTTTATTGATTTATTTTTTTAGATTTGTATGCCGCCCCTCTCCGTAGACTCCGGGCGGCTCACAACAAACAATAGAACAATGCACAACAAATCTAATAAATGTAAAAACATTTTTAAGAAACCCCATTATTAAACCAGACAAACACACAGACATACCATACATAAATTGTATAGGCCCGGGGGAGGAGAGGGGAATGCCTCAATTCCCCCATGCCTGACGGCACAGGTGAGTTTTAAGGAGTTTACTGAAGGCAAGGAGGGTGAGGGCAGATCTAATCTCCAGGGGGACCTGGTTCCAGAGAGTTGGGGCTGCCACAGAGAAGGCTCTTCCCCTGGGACCCGCCAGACGACATTGTTTAGACGACGGGACCCAGAGAAGGCCAACTCTGTGGGACCTAATTGGTCTCTGGTATTTGTGCAGCAGAAGGTGGTCCCGGATATATTCTGGTCCGATGCCATGAAGGGCTTTATAGGTCATAACCAACACTTTGAATTGTGATCGGAAATTGATTGGCAACCAATGCAGACTGCGGAGTGTTGGTGCAACATGGGCATACCTGGGGAAGCCCATGATTGCTCTTGCAGCTGCCGTCTGCACGATCTGAAGTTTCCAAACACTTTTCAAAGGTAGCCCCATGTAAAGAGCATTACAGTAGTCGAATCTCGAAGTGATGAGGGCATGAGTGACTGTGAGCAGTGAGTCCCGGTCCAAATAGGGCCGCAACTGGTGCACCAGGCGAACCTGGGCAAACGCCCTCCTCACCACAGCTGAAAGATGGTTCTCTAATGTGAGCTGTGGATCGAGGAGGACGCCCAAGTTGCGGACCCTCTCTGAGGGGGTCAATAATTCCCCCCCAGGGTTATGGATGGACAGATGGAATTGTCCTTGGGAGGCAGAACCCACAGCCACTCCGTCTTATCCGGGTTGAGTTTGAGTCTGTTGACACCCATCCAGACCCCAACAGCCTCCAGGCACCGGCACATCACTGCCACTGCTTCGTTGACTGGACAGTAACGGCCTGATGCATTCAGAGTTCTAAAATTTTCCACAATTTCATTCTTCAATTAACAAAGTCCACCTTTCTGCAGGAAATGAATCTAATGTAAATGCCCAGTTGAGTGTGTGGCCAGAAACATTCAGTCGATAGTGTTTAGTTGTGATAGTCCTTTCACACATGCAAGTTATTATTTGAGGGAATGCGCACACCACAGGGCAAAGCAACTGAGTAGTTAATGCCTGAAACTCACTATCCACTCTGTAGTTTTGTCATCAAACTCCCAAAACTTTACCCTTAGACTATTCACTGTTGACCTCACCCGATTCCTAAGAGGTCAATAAGAGGTGTGAATAAGTGCAGCAGCATGTCCCACCTTCTCCCAATGTTTCCATCTTATTAGTACCCACATCATGTATGTAAACAGTGTTATATCTATGTATACTACCAATATATACTTGACAAACAAACAAACAAACAAGCAAACAAATAAATACAGTAGGTGTTTAGATAGGAAGCATGGCATAGGACCAGATTATCTCCAAGACCGCCTTCTGCTGCACGAATCCCAGCGCTTGGTGAGTTGACCTTCTCAGGGTCCCATCAACCAGACAATGTTGGCTGGCAGTGCTTAGGGGAAGAGCCTTCTCAGTGGGGGGCCTGGCCCTCTGGAACCAGCTCCCCCCAGAGATTCGCACTGCCCCCACCCTCCTTGCTTTCCAAAAAAGTTTGAAGACTCATCTTTGCCGGCAGGCCTGGGGTCATTAGATCTTTTCCCCCCTGACCAATGAATGTGTTTAGAATAAATTGTTGATTGAATGAATCTTAACTGAATCTTTTAATTTTTAGGATGTTTTTAAGTTTTTTAAAATTATTATTAATTGGATCAAATTGTTTTATTGTGTATTCCTTGTTTGTTGTGAGCTGCCCCGAGTGCACGGAAAGGGGCGGCATACAAGTCCAATAAATAAATAAATAATAAATGTGTAGAATTTAAGTAGTAAGAAGTGAAGTACTTGAGGGACTAAGAAAGTAATGTGTTTAGTACATGAATATCTGAGCTATATCCTTTTTCTTATTCCCAAATTATGTCCTTGGGGAAAAAAATAACAACTTGTAGTGCTAGTTAAATTGAAAAAGGGTACATTGGACCAGAATGACTCAAATGAGTGAACAAGAAAATGAATCAATATCCCCTCAGTTATAATTCATATACTAATCATTCATCAAAGGATTTCAAAGAAGAACCATAAGAGAGCAGGCCAAATATAGCCCATAAACTGTTGATTGCCAATTAAGGTCAGTTTCCCAGTTTGATATCTAATATCAGATGCTAAACCCTTGAGAAGATTTCTTATGAGGTTCCTCTTGATTTGTTCTGTCCCTGGCTTCCAGAATCTAAGGACTTAAGTCTTCTAGTATATTCTTTCCATTTGCTTCAGGTACAATCCAGAGATCAGGTGACTGCTGTATGGGGCTTTGAGAATTAATGCAAAGATGTTTTTTTTATGCGGCACCATTCAGGAGGTCACTCAGTTCAGAAGCCAAAGAACTTTGGGGAAATTAAAAGAGTTTCTTTCTGTGAAGTCTGGCTGGAAATAGTTTTTGATGCCAAGTCAAAGTGAATTTACCCATCACGACCCAGTATTCTACCATTGATGAAGGTGTAAGAGAGGAAGAAAAACCCTTAAAAATAAAAAAGACAATGAGTAGGAAAAATCAATGAATATATCCCTCTGTCACCCCCTTCCTTTCTTTTGACAGCCAGTGTGGGAAGCAGTGTTACATTTTTGTGTCCTTAATGTTGTCTCAATGCATGTATTGATATGAAATAACTTGTGGTGATCATCATTCATAGCAGGAACAATCAGGCCATTTTTTAATTTTATTTTTTTCATGATGATGGCAAATAGATAAAATGCGACAATTATTTGACTGGTAATTGCAGTACTGAAGGCAGAGAGACTATGCTGTTGAAAGGCATCGAGAAGGGCAAATGGGTCTATATGAAATCTGTCTTGGAAACTGTCACTAGAACAGCAGATGCTTCTACTAGCAGCACAGCAGTTGGCAATGATTGCAGCCAAGAGAGCAAACAAGGTCAGAAGAGAAATAGCTAATGCAGACCTAAACAGTGCTAGGGAGGGGGGTATGCACAAAACATAACAACTGAGATTAAATAACATTCAGGTCATGACAGAAAACAGTAATTGAAACCCAGTGCCTCCTCCTCCTCCTCTTCTCGTCTTCCTCTTCTCGTCTTCCTCTTTTCGTCTTCCTCTTCCTCCTCCTCCTCCTCCTCCTCCTCCTCCTCTTCCTCTTCCTCTTCCTCCTCGTCCTCCTCTTCTTCCTCTTCCTCCTCTTCTTCTTCTCCTCCTCCTCCTCCTCCTCCTCCTCCTCCTCCTCCTCCTCCTTTCAGTTATAACCAATCTATTTATGTATAGTTTGCTGCCTTAGACACAGGGACAGTATTTATTGTGGTTTGCATTGTTTTGTTCTTCCCAACATCCCCTTCCATCTTTCACCAAAAAAGAAAAAATGAAACTAATTTGCATTTTTACTGAATCAATGGCTCTAAACAAATCAAGACTTTTACCAATTTTACCCTAATTCCTGTTCTAGCCCTAAAACCTGTCAGGGTTCCAAATAACATCCAAAACTAAATCAGTGTCCTAGGCAAAGAATTCCTCAAAGTTCCAATTTATTAACAGAGTCACTTTGGCATATCTGGGAGAAACCTGATTCTGAAGTCCCAGGACTTTCTCCACCCAGTTTAAAGTTCAAGCCCTTGTCCCCACATCCTTAAGTCTATCACGATGACCAATTTTCAATTGCCAACTTGGCAGAATCCACCCATCTCCTTCCGTGCAAGTGCAGGAGTGTGAGGACAAAGGATGACCTTGACTACATAGAAAGAATTTGTTATGGCTACATACACACAGCCCTCATGCAATTCCACCTCCCAAACTCCCACAATAAAGAATACATAGTAATCTAGTATAAAGTGTGGCAGGCCAAAGATCCCAATCAAAATGGCTTTGGCCAGACAAAACCATTGTGATACTAAAAGTATCTTAGGCCAGATATAAGCAATCAACTCTGTAACCAATTATAAACACCGAGAAATTGGTATTGATAGTGTGTTGACTGGCAATTTGGAAATTTGAGAAAATATTGGTTAAAATATCCATCAACACATTACAAGCATTGTCAGTCCTGTAAAAACAATGGAACAAAGTGGTGGAATTTCTTTAGCTCCATGAGATATAGATCAGGATTCTGATAACTCTGATGATTGATCTAAAGTATTCTTATGTTGAAATAACAGAAATAAAATTTGGGCCTTAGCATGTATCTAGTGTTATGGAAATCTAGATAAAGAAATCACAAGCTTACAGCTGAGCATGTGATCATAACTACAGGATGTGTACACAAGAAGTTTTGGTAAATTTTATGTGTTATCCACTATGAGCTATTTTCCTGTTATGTAAAAAACCAAGAAACCTATACAGTAGTACCCCTAGATACGAGCATAATTCGTTCCAGAAGGGAGCTTGTATGTCGAGGCAACTCGTATCTGGAACAAATAACTTTAGATGTTGTTTTTCCCCTCCGAGATAACCAAAAGCAAGGATTCTTGCGCCACCTAGTGGACGCTCGGCTCGTATCCCGAATTTGAGCTCGGGACTAGAACAGAAATGTCTCTCCCCTCGTGGCTCGTATCTTGAAATACTTGCATGTAGAGCAGCTCGTATCTAGAGGTACTACTGTATATGCTTGCTTCAAAATGTTTCCGGAGTTCTTCCAGCCTTATGGGAGGGGGACCCACCTTTGTTCAGAACTGAATAAACGCATTACCTAGAAAGAGAACTTAGACACTGTCTCTTTGTTTGTGCCAAGCTACAACTGGTTCCCTGCTTACAATTTCCTTTTAAAAATCTATTTTTGTTGCAATTTCTATTTTTAAGAAGATCCATGTTGTGGCTGAGAGGCATTCTAATGTGATTTATTATGCTGGTGGTTTGGTTTAATTACAAATTAAATATGGCAGGGATTTTGTTAGGTACAAAGTTAGGTGTATACTAACAATCGTTTCAAATTTCCAGATAACATCATGTGTTTTTTTTAAAAGGGCGCAAAACCCTGTTAGGAAGAACCTTGGCTGTAAACAGCCAAAAACAGTAAACTAAAAAACAGTAAACATATTTTTTCTAAATTCCTCCCATGCTCTGCTTATTTTTATTTTCCATATTTCCCCTCTAGGGACTTCTGATTTGATGCCTCTTTTATCAACAGAAGATTTATCTTCTTTCTGATGGTGAATGCAACAAGAAAGGCAAAATATATATGAGGGGGGAAATGAAATGCTTAGCATACAGTTCTATGCTGTGCAAGAAGTCAAGGATACTAATGTATCTTGACTCCTTAATGTTTAAAGGATAAATGTATACATAATGCTAGTGGTAGGTTGGTTGGGAATGTGAATATATGCATAGTTTTTTTTAATGCAAATGATTCTGTGTTGTTAAATGGAACCCAAAAGATTGCAGCAAACGTAGACTGGGATGAAAGGAGTTCAGATGTGAAAATTAATATCTGAAAGATAGGGTAGCATATTTGACATGGAAAATTGAATTAATGATTGCATGTTATACATAAATGGCAAAAATAAATTTGAACAAGTAGATGAATTTGTCTACCTTGGTGAAATGCTTACTAAAGATGGGAAATGGATGGATAAAAATTAAGATATGTAAATAATATTGGTAGAAACGTAATTGAAAACATGGTCTGTTGCCAGGGATGCATATTTATTGAAATAAGTAAAAATAGTTATGCAAATGAAGAATCCTTCAGCTTTGTAAAGTGGAAGTAGGGGTTGGATATGTTCAGAAAAAATATTAAACTAAGTTGGGTGACGTGAAAATGCAATGTTTAACAAATGTGCACACTAAACCATTTATTTGTTAATACATTTTTATTATGTTTATGAATAATATTCTTTTCTAAGAATATGAGATAGATATAAACCTAGATTGTGCCTGAAAACACCTTTATGGATTTCAGTTTAAGATCCATAATATAGAAGAGAAGTGGTCGATAAAGATAAATGGTTGATATACCAGGATCTATTGGAAAATTAACAAAGGTTATTTAAAATCAAAACGAGAGAACAACAGCAGGAAGATATTGTTGTCAATGGTTTTCCCATTAACAGTAATCTGAAATATTTAAAATGAATACAAAGACTTATGGAATGGACCAAAGTAAGTTAGAATTTGAAATACAATTGTGTATTGATGATAAACATCACTAATTGCTAAAATGTACAAATGTTTGTTGAAATTTGAAACAGGAAGAACTGGTTGAACAATGTATGGTAAAGTATATTGGTTATAATATACAAAGGAATTAATAGAGAAATATGTAATCAAAACAATTGAAATGTACATTGTGTTGTGTATATTTTAATATTTATAAAATATTTTATCATTGTTACATGATCAGAGGAGCAAGATTATTGATTGTACCCAGAAGGAAATATTCAGTACTACCCACTGTGGAGGAATTTCTGTTAAGAATATACAATTTTAGAGAGTTTAAATATATTTGTGCTGTGAAGAACTTCCGTGTACTATTTTTTTCTATTTTTCCCTTGTTTCAAATTTCTCTTTTTAAAAAATTATTTTGCCTTCATTAATTTGCTTTTCTTTATGTTTCAAATTTTTAATAAAATTATTTATGAATAGTATAAACCACGCCCACAGTGTGGTAGCAAAAATTTTGGTAGCCCTTCACTGGTGAGACTGATTATAAATACAATATAACCGATAATGTACAATAAGTCAATTTTGTTCATTGAGACCTTTTAAGGTAGTCTGAAATCTCTTGATTTATAAGAATTCAGGAATCACTCTCTCTGTGTCTCTGTCTCTGCTCTTGCTGTTAAAGTCTCATTTTTCAAAAATGGTACCTTTGAGACCTGCAATAGAGTGTCCTGAGATGTTGAAATGTTCTGGTATTATTTTGTTCTTGTTTTGAATATTGGTGTCAAACCTGTATTCATTTTGCCCAAACTTTGTCACACTTGCCCTATGTACAATTCAGAGAAAGATTTCTAGCAGATGATGATGTGGATCACATTCTAGAAAGAACATTTGAAGGCATCTCATATCTTATTTGTATAGCTGTTGGATATTTGTGGTATTTTCATTGTATAAAATTGGAGCTTTCCACCGAATCTTTCCTTGAAATGGGCAGGATAAGGTTTTATTTATATTTCATATTTCTAAGCCACCCATCTTCTTTAGGTTCTCTTCCTCTGCTTTAAGCTCCATAAAGCACTTAAACATGTTTATTTACATTTCTTGAAAGCAATAAAAAATCATTTGGCTGTCATGTTGACTGGATCTATAGGAACACTATTCCTTTAAAAACACAGAGAGAGAATATGTGCCTGTAGGACAATGGAAGAGGTAGATGCATTGTGATCTGTGGGACATATCAGAATAGCCATGCCTGTATTTCTCATTCTGAATTGCTGACAGGTATGTGGATTTGTGGAAGTATACCAGGGAATTTAAGCATTGCCTTATTTATGAATTTTAAATTGTGATTTCACCACAAATAAATAAGATTGTTGCCATGATGGGGTAAGTGTGTCAAATGCTCAAGAGAACCCAACAGATCCGCTTCTATCTAATGACTTTAACCAGATCCATAACAAGCCAATACAGCAAGTGAAAGAATAAGATCCATTATTATAAAACAATTGCTAGGAAAAAAGAATGAAAATATGAAAATCTACTTAAAAATTAAATTGTAGTGTAAGCAACATTAGGAAATCTGAATGCATGGCTTATAATACCAAAAACTGACTACTTTTTAAATGATTTTGTTAAAACTGTTTCAAGGGCTCAAATATATAAAAGCTGTTAAGAAGAGTGGATTGTATTGAATGTGGCCCAGTTATGTTACTGGCAATATTGATATAAACAGTATATGCTTTGAAGAGTTCTATGAAAGCACAATGCAACTAAAATTACATATTGTATTATTAGTTACACTTTGAAGGGCCTTTTTATATATAAAACCATGGCTTTAAATTGAATAAAGGGCTTGGTTTGATAAACACAAGTGAGTTTTGGCTCACATCTCTGCTCCCAATATCTGTCAAGAGTGAAGAATCTAATCTCCCAAGGAAAGACAGTTAAATATAGAGTCATTTATCTTGATTAGTCTGATGGGACAAACAAGTATATAAGCCAGTTAAATGCTCACACCGAACTTCTATTTCTGGTAAGAATACAATATCAAGGCTGCTTCTGTATTCAAAATTAAAGATTCCTCAGATGAGGATGCTGTTGTGATACTAAAGTGAACTGATCTCCCTGTTTGCAGCAAAGGCGGAGTAACACTTGGACACAGAAAGTTTGGGTATAATGGGGTCACTTTATTAAATCAATATCAATTAATTAATTAACCAATTAAATCACGTGACCTGCAGGGGTGCATAAATCAAAATGGGGGTGGAGTCAACTGTCACCAACCTTTTCTGAGCAACTCTCGGGCGAAAGCTCCTTGCCTGGGGGTAGGGGAGTGGTATCCTTACACCTGCCCCCTACACCGTGCCACACCCCATGGCGTGTGGGATGGCTCGCCCCTGGACTCTGGGAAACTCCAGCCAGCAAGCCCCAGGTGCGGCCCCCTTCCCATAGCCATGCCGGTCGAGCCCTGTAATACGAGAAGGAGGTCGTCCCTCACCTCACTAAAGGTGCCCCTAAAGGAGATCACACAGTTGCTGCTTACACCCATTTCCGCCCCCTTTTGCCTCCCCCCAGTGACATTGGGGGGGAAACTAGCTGGTGAGTACATCCCCTAACCACACTCCCGTGCACAGAGTGGAGTAGGCAAAAAACCAGCCGCAGTTGGGTCAATCTACTGTGACTGCCAAAAATTCCTATTTGGCCCCCCAAGGGGCGATCCATCATATGCACCTTGTAACAGAGGGAGGGTGGGCAGGTGTCTCATTTGTGAGCCGAACAAAGAGGAGCGGCACCACGAGCAGGCCCCTTATATAGGGTGCCTCCTAGGCCGCTCCTCGACCAATCGGTGCCCGTGCACCTCAATGACGTCGCCGCGGCCCCAGTCGATGATGCAGGGCCGCAGGCTCCACCCCCAAAATGGCGGCCTCCTTCCCCGACCACGCCGCAACCACCACCAGCCTGGTAAGAGTCCAACGGCCCGTATCAATGGACATAGTCACTGGCCATTTCCTCACTGAACTCTCCAGGCTGATAACAAACTAAGAAGCTTCTGGTCTGAAGCCATATGTGTTACTGTAGAACTAGCAGAATTATTCAGGATTCATTTTTCATGCAGCTCTTGACAGTCTTAGGTGGTGCAATGGTTCACTAACCCAATTTTGAGTGTCGCACAATGGGATGAGCATCCATCTTTGCCTATCTCTTACCTACCTAGCATTTTGTGAGTAGATAAATTGGTACCACTTTGGTGAGGAGGAAACAGTGCTCTGTGACATCTTGCTGGTGATATGACATAGAAACATAGAAACATAGAAGTCTGACGGCAGAAAAAGACCTCATGGTCCATCTAGTCTGCCCTTATACTATTTTCTGTATTTTATCTTAGGATGGATATATGTTTATCCCAGGCATGTTTAAATTCAGTTACTGTGGATTTATCTACCACATCTGCTGGAAGTTTGTTCCAAGGATCTACTACTCTTTCAGTAAAATAATATTTTCTCATGTTGCTTTTGATCTTTCCCCCAACTAACTTCAGATTGTGTCCCCTTGTTCTTGTGTTCACTTTCCTATTAAAAACACTTCCCTCCTGGACCTTATTTAACCCTTTAATATATTTAAATGTTTCGATCATGTCCCCCCTTTTCCTTCTGTCCTCCAGACTATACAGATTGAGTTCATTAAGTCTTTCCTGATACGTTTTATGCTTAAGACCTTCCACCATTCTTGTAGCCCGTCTTTGGACCCGTTCAATTTTGTCAATATCTTTTTGTAGGTGAGGTCTCCAGAACTGAACACAGTATTCCAAATGTGGTCTCACCATCATTCTATATAGTGGGATCATAATCTCCCTCTTCCTGCTTGTTATACCTCTAGCTATGCAGCCAAGCATCCTACTTGCTTTCCCTACCGCCTGACTGCACTGTTCACCCATTTTGAGACTGTCAGAAATCACTACCCCTAAATCCTTTTCTTTTGAAGTATTTGCCAACACTGAACTGCCAATACAATACTCAGATTGAGGATTCCTTTTCCCCAAGTGCATTATTTTACATTTGGAAACATTAAACTGCAGTTTCCATTGCTTAGACCATTTATCTAGTAAAGCTAAATCATTTACCATATTACAGACGCCTCCAGGAATATCAACCCTATTGCACACTTTAGAGTCATCGGCAAATAGGCAAACCTTCCCTACCAAACCTTCCCCTATGTCACTCACAAATATATTAAAAAGAATAGGACCCAGAACAGATCCTTGTGGCACACCGCTTGTAACCTGACTCTGCTCAGAATACTCGCCATTAACAATAACTCTCTGATGTCTACGCTTCAGCCAGCTGCAAATCCATTGAACTATCCAGGGATTAAGTCCAATCTTCACTAATTTATCTATCAGCTCTTTATGTGGAACCGTATCAAAGGCTTTGCTGAAGTCCAGGTAGGCAATATCCACGGCACCACCTTCATCCAACACCTTTGTGACATAGTCAAAGAAATCAATGAGATTAGTCTGACATGATTTGCCTTCAGTGAAGCCATGCTGATTTGGGTCTGACCATGGTAACACCTTCGGACAGTGTTGACAGCCTTGAAATAAAGAAGAGTGCCACCCCCTATAGATGGTAACAACTAGTGAGGTAAAATCCACAAGGATTCCATTCCTTTTTCCTTATTATCACCATCAATAATGTTTGTGGTTTGTGGTGTGTGTTCTAGTTAAGTGTGTGTATTGCCTATTGTCTGTCCTTGCTAGTTGTATATGGCTTGCTGTTATGCCCTTTGTTAAAAGGGTATTGCAAACAAATGTTTATTTTTATTTTTGTTGTTGTTGTTGTTGTTGTTATTATTATTATTATTATTATTATTATTATTATTATTACAACAGCAGAAGCATATTTTATCATTTGCTATGACAGTGGAAGGAAAATTCAAGTGTAAAACACATAATAAAATAATCTACCTATATGAATACCGGTATAAATATAAATATGTCAAAAACATGTCCTGTATATATGAAAGTCTTGCCCTTATTTTACCAGTATGGCCCCAAAATTCTTCAATTTTGCCCATATTTTAATTTAAGGGTTGCCAAAATTTTAAAAGCATGGAGCTTTGCCTTGATTCAAGGAGAGATCTATTTCATATGTCACTTTATTTAAGCTATGTGTATGTATGTATGAATTGGGGAGATTCTAATTAAAAGTGCCTCTTAACAAAGCATCACAAGTTATATTTTACCAACTTGGATAAAGCAGACAACACTAAAATCATTCTACATTTCCTGCAGGAATTCAATGCAATGTAGTCATTAGTCCTCTTTTCATCCTTACTATAACTTTGTGCCAAGATAATGCCTGAACTGAAGATATCTGTTGACTTATAGAATCCATGTTGCAGAAGAGACGGAGTAATGACACGGACACAAGAGCTGGATTTAAACTGGGTCATTTTTATTAAAATAAATTAGCATAATTTATTCAACTAAATTAGCATAAATTAACATATCTAACTATGACCCAAACAATGGACCTGCAGGGTCAAACAATTGCTTCCGGGGCGGAAAATGACGTCACATAAACTTCCTGGGCAACATATGGGCGTAGCTCCATGCTAGTCCAGGTGAGGGACCCCTCCCTCACCTGAGACCCTGCCATGCACTTGCATGAGGGGGGTCCCGCCGGCTAACCCCTAACAGGGGACTTAAAGGTGCGGGACCCAAAGACAGGTTCCCCCCAACTGCTCAGGTCGCTTCCACCACAAGCTTGGAGAGAACCTGTCAATCATCCCCAAAGATGCCCAATGGAGAACACGCAGTTGCTAAACAACCACCCAGTTTTCCGCCCCTAACCTGCCACGGAGCGGGGGTCAGATCTCTATCTTGGCCCCCTGACTCCCCCCCTCTAACTGCGCCAGCTCACGCAGAGACCACTGCAGGTCCTGTAAGAAAAATGGTGTTCCTCTGTTCTGACAGAGGAAGCCCAGCAGCCAGGTAAAGCCACAGCTGATCTATGGGGATGCGGGGATGGGCCACTACCACCCTGCCTAACTCTCTGACTACCGTACCCAGGGCCCTAATAACTCCCCGTCTAACCCAGTGAAGGGCCCTAAGGGAAATGGCGTCCCACCAAGTGATCCTCGGGAGGATCTCGACCACAACACTTGCGTGGTGGGCCCCACAGTGCGAAGCCACCGCAGGCTTTGCGAGCCTGGCAGATCTAAAGTAGACCCCCAGGCCCACACAGGTCCTTGCCACCGAGGTGCAAGACCCGCCACCTGGGTGCAGCAATGGGATGCCGCCCTCCCAGTACCAACTGGGCGCAGCAATGGGATGCCGCCGTCCCAGCACCAACTGGGCGCAGCAATGGGATGCCACCCTCCCAGCACACCTCTGGGCGCAGCAATGGGATGCCGCCCCTGGCACCGACTGGGCGCAGCAATGGGATGCCGCCCCTGGCACCGACTGGGTGCAACAATGGGATACCGCCCCTGGCACCGACTGGGTGCGCAATGGGATGCCACCCTCCCAGCACACCTCAGGGCGCAGAGATGGGATGCCGCCCCTGGCACCGACTGGGCGCAGCAATGGGATGCCGCCCTCCCAGCACACCTCTGGGCGCAGCAATGGGATGCCGCCCCTGGCACCGACTGGGCGCAGCAATGGGATGCCGCCCTCCCAGTACCAACTGTGCGCAGCAATGGGATGCCGCCCTCCCAACACCACCTGGGCGCAGCAATGGGATGCCGCCCTCCCAGGACCAACTGGGCGCAGCAATGGGATGCCGCCCTCCCAGCACCAACTGGGCGCAGCAATGGGATGCTGCCCTCCCAGCACACCTCTGGGCGCAGCAATGGGATGCCGCCCCTAGCACCGACTGGGTGCAGCAATGGGACGCCGCCCTCCCAGCACCAACTGGGTGCAGCAATGGGATGCCGCCCTCCCAACACCACCTGGGCGCAGCAATGAGGTGCCGCCCTCCCAGGACCAACTGGGCGCAGCAATGGGATGCTGCCCTCCCAGGACCACCTGGGCGCAGCAATGGGATGCCGCCCTCCCAGGACCACCTGGGCGCAGCAATGGGATGCTGCCCTCCCAGGCATAGTGGTAGAAACACCCATCCCACCGCACACCCCTTCTCCCCAGCCAGACAACAATGACTCAGCCACCACGACGGCAGGGTCCCCCCCCGGCGGTACCTTGTTGCTGAGTGGTCGGTGGGCGCTCCATGACCCAAAGCAACACTGCCGGTCGCGTCCTGGCGTGGTTGAATAGAAGGGGATCAAAGGGAAACCTGGCCTAAGATCTTACCCCGGACCCTCAACCGGCCGTTCGTACCCTAAAACAGGCCGCTGACCGCCAGCGGTCGACGTCCCCGAATCCTCCGTATCGAGAATGCCGTTACCGCACTAGTGGCAGCGCTGCTACGGAACGAGCATTCCCTAGTCGGCCTGGCCAAACCCTGTACACTGGCCTGGCCAAACCCTGTACACTCGAACCCACCTAACGAAGGCAATTAAATGGAAGGCACGGAATGACCTGGCAGCCTGCGATAAGGCCCTGGCCCAGCCTTCCTGCATCCTCACAATGCGGAAGTCACCATAAATCAATAAACCCACCCCCGCCTTAGACAAAAGGCAAGGCCGGCCAACCTGGACCTCAAAGTCCTAACTGAAAGGCCACGCTGCCTAAGCTGGACACAAATATGGCCAGGTCCACAACTGGGGCAGGCCAGCTATAGGGGTAACCCGTATCCTGCCTGAAATCCCCGAACTCGTCACCTGCCTGCTGCTAAGCCCCCCAGAGTGCCAGGCGCCACTGAGAGGGCAATAGCCCAGCAGGCCTCAACTCTCCACTGCCCAGGAGCCCACTCAGGCTCCAAAGGTGGTCGGGAAAAGCCTCTGGCGACGCACGTGCCCATGGGGCCAGGGTCTGAAACCTGGACAACTGACCACGGGACAAGGCGTCAGCGACCCTGTTATCCAATCCGGGGACATGCCTAGCCAAAAACAATGTGTTTAGGGACAAGGACCTGTGCGCAAAACCACAAGTCCCCGCGTCATCGGAGCCGAGCTGCAACTCCGCTTCCAAAAGAAGCTTGTGCCTCCAAAAAGACAGCCCCTTAAATTGGTCTAAAAACTCTCGCCACACGCAGAGGTCAGCCCTGACCCCTGCACATAAGCGGGTACGATGATGGGGCAAACGGAGCCCCTTCATCACAGCGTATAACCTCCTAGAAAAGGCCCTGCCCGGCACAATGCCCCTGCAGGCAAAATTAAGTATCCCAGCTAGTTCCTGGAGCTGCCGAAGAGTGACCTTCCTGCAGCCCAGAACCGCATCGAGCTTACCCCTGATTTTAGTCAACTTGTCCAGGGGCAGTCTAGAAGATTGCTCCACTGAGTCCAATTCAATACCAAGGAAGGTAATCTTGGTGGCGGGGCCTTTGGTCTCCTTAGAGGCTAAAGGCACCCCCAACTGAGCACAAAGGGCTTCAAAGTCCCGCATTAGAGCAAAGCATTGCTCCGAACATGCAGGCCCTGCCATCAAGACATCATCAAGGTAGTGAACGACCGAGCCCAGACCACTGCGCCTCCTGAGCGCCCACTCCAAGAAGGTGCTAAAGCTCTCAAAAAAAAAGAGCATGAGACAGAGCAACCCATGGGTAAAGCCCTGTCCACATAAAAACCACCTTAGAAATGGAAGCCCAACAGCTCGAAGTCGTCTGGGTGTATGGGGAGGAGCCGGGGTGCTGCCTTAATGTCGCATTTATCCACAAGGGCTCCAATCCCACACTCCCTTACCATGGCCACGGCCGCATCAAAGGATGCGTGCCGGACTGAACAAAGTTCGTCAGGAACGAAATCGTTCCCTGACTCCCCTTTAGGAAAAGACAAGTGGTGAATCAACCTAAATTCACCACTCACCTTTTTGGGGACCACCCTTAATGGGGACACCCCAAGATTCGGGAAGGGCGGCTCCAGGGAGGGCCCCAGGACCCTCCCCTCGGCCACCTCCTTCGCTACTTAGGACCGAACAATGTCTTCATGTCCTACAACCGACCTGAGGTTGTTGGACATGAAGGCTTGCCTAACCCCCATGTAAGGGATCCTGAATCCCTTTGAGAAACCTAGCAAGAGAGCAGCCGCTCTCGAGCGAGGTTGGTAGTCCCTCAACCAACCCTCAAGTGTGTTTAAATTAATTGGGCTGAGCCCCTTTTCCCCCAGTAGGTGGGGGTTGTTCCCTGGACCCCTCCCCTCCTAACCGTCCCCTTTCAGGGGCAGGGGCACACCGAAGCGGCATGGGAACCCCCGCCTTCCCGCACGCATGGCTGTACTTACAAAAGGGGCGAAAACAAGCCCCTTTGCAGCAAACCCATGACATGCGGTGAACGGGTCCCACACTGTGGTGGCCCCCCTACCCAATAGCCCTGGCCCCGATGGGTAAGCCGTCAAAAGGGGCGGAGGCACCACGGCCTGCGTTGGCGGGGTCCAACCCACCGCCCCCGACACACCAGGCCCTAGCAGAAAAGCTGCCCCAGGGGCCTGTGCACCCGCAGTAGGAGCCGGCGGGGGGCCAAACCTGGTTACAGGTGCCCCCCCAAAAAAACTGGGACCGGGTGGCACCCACCCCATTCCCTCCAGCAGGACCCCCCGGGGCCCCCTTCCTGGTTAGCCCCGGCCGAGGGCCTCATCACCCTCCTAGGCACAGCTACCGGCTAGGCTACCAAAATATGTAAATAAGTAATGTTTCACTATAAGATATATATATAAAGATATTAATTAATTTAGACCATAATTATCAGTATTATCAGTCTCATTATTATTATTATTATTGTTTTACACTATCATTCTTATTTTTACACATTAATGAAACCGGGGCCGCCCAGGCCCCAAAAGAGGGCAGCAAATGGCCTCTGCCCAAACAGGCAGCGCAGCAGCAGGAAGCTGCCACCAAGGGCCTAGCTGCCCTCCGTACAGGGGCCACGAACCCTGGGGGGCCGCACACGCGAGCCCTCCGCCCGATCCCCCACGTTCCCGAGGGGGCAACCAGAACGATCTCCCCCCGGACGAAATCGAGGGGGCAACAGCCGAAACGGCACAAGGCCCATCCTTCCCGCCGGACCCGAGGCCCCCAGACCGTTCCAAGAGCCTCCGATGAGGCTCTCAAAATGGCGGCCGCGACACGTGGCAGCCTTTTACTAAGGAGGGGGGCGGACTCCAGCCTAAAGCCTGGTTGCTGCCCGCCAGGTGGAAGAGGGGCAGACCGCAGGCCTCGGATGGGCTGAAGAGGGCTATTACCAGCTGCTCGCTTTAACGAGCTGCAGCCTCCTCAAGCCTCCGACGAGGCTTCCAAAGGGACGGCCGACCATGCGGCCGCCGAAAGAGGCTCCCAGAGCAGACATCCACATGTCTGCTCTTCTGACGTGGTCCGGGCGAACAGGCCGAACCCGGGCCTGCATGCCATTTTATAGGGCTGGCAAGGCCCGCCCGGCCACGTCAGCAATCAGGCCTCCCTGGCCTGATTCTCGGCCGAAGTCTCGCAATCTCGCGAGACTTCAGCCAAGATCCAAGATGGCGGCGGCCATGTGTCCGCGTCGTCCCGACCCTCCTGCAAAAGGCACCGGCGGGTAAGTCCGCCGATGCTATTTCTTCTTTGTTTCCACCTCTGTAATTAAATTTTTGAGAAAGCCCTATGGAAACATGGAGAGGAAATGGCCTTTGCAGAAATAAATAATAATAATAATAATTAGCATTAGCAGAATTTGGTAAAGATTGGTCATTAGCTGTCATGTGTGAATTTTGTTGTATGTGTATACTCTGTATATACATACAATGACAATAAAGGATTTTCAATGTATTTAGGACATGATTTTTTTTACTGGCATATTGCTAGGCGCACTGCCTGTATTGTAATAGATAATAAGAAAAATATTTTTTACTTGGGGAAGTGGAAGAAGCAGCAGCATTTTTATTTATCTATATGTGAATTTTTAATGTGAACATCCACTGAACTTTTGTGGTTGATGTGCTGATAATAGCACCATTTATATTTATGAACTACAAGAACTCCATGAATAAAGAAAAATCTGAAAATTACCACATCAATGTATGATTAAAGTTCAGACTTAAACAAACAACTATTAAGGATGGAATATTCTAAATCTTTACCAATGCTAATTAGAGAGCTATTAATTTCATTTCATGCAGGTTTAGTCTTACGGATTTGTGTTCTAAATATCCCTTTGCAATATCTGCAGGTTAAAATCAATGTTGTCCATCCTTGATGGACAATGGACCCAACTCTTTTAACAACTCTTTCAAATAGTGGAAAACAGAATAAATATTTTTCTTTATTCCACTTTCTATGATTCTTGTTCTGAATCTTTAATGATTCTCCTAATTTTGCTTTGATTCCCTTTTCCTTACTCTGATGAAGGATGAAAATCAGAATTTGATTTATAATGATTCAGTTTGATGATGATGATGACAGCCATCATCATCATGTACAGCTGGGAGCAGCATTTTAAAATACTCTGCTATTAAATGACAACAACAGGGGGGGGAGGGTCTTTCACATTTTTGAAGCACCATTTCATTCTGTGGCTTTTCATTGGAATAAAGGAAAATCAGTTGCCATGAATGACATACCTATACAGTACCACTACTTACGAACTTAATTTGTTCCGTGACCAGGTTATTAAGTGTTGTGATTCTGTCTGAGGCTCCTCAGGGAACGGCTGAACCTCTGCCGGCTCCCTGCTCAGAGGGGGAGGATGAGGAACAGGAGGAGGAGGAGGAGGCCCAGGCAGAAGGGGAGGAGGAATATCAGGCCGAGGGAGAGGGAGAACAGCCAGAGTCCCCCGGGGTGGAGCTCTCCCCAGCAAGCAGCCTGGAGTCCTTAGATGAAAATGCTCAAGCCATCATTGATCACAGGCAGAGAAGAGCAGCACAACGAAGGGGACAATTAGCCAGGTACTTCCAGTCCTAAATAGGCAACAGCTGGGTTTGGGTGTGGTTCTCCCCAGAAAGGCTGAAAAGGCAGACCCACCCTTCCTGTATTGTGGAGTATTATCTTTGGGAGTCCTGGGACCTGGCTGTGATCTGTGGCGTCTCTGATTCTGGCTTGTGGCCTTGAAGGCTGAAACCTTGGGGGGAAAGGCGTGGGGGGCTTATTCTCTACAGTGGTGTGTGTGCCAGCAAGAAGTCTGCTGTATTGTCTGGCCGTCATGACTTTGCTGTGAAGCCTCATAGCCTGCCTGTTGGGAAGAACAGGTTTTTCTCTGTGTTTATTTTTCAAACTATAAAGTGCTTTTGCTTTTACCAGCGTGTCTGGCTGCTTTTTCCCATTGGTGTTGAAGTCTGGGGGCACCCAGACAGAACATTAAGTAGAAAAGTTTGTAAGAAGAAGCAATTTTTCCCATAGGAATCAATATAAAAGCAAGTAATGAGTGTGATTGGGGAAACCACAAGGAAACCACAAGAGAGTTTAATGTGTGGTTAAGGCAGTGGTGTAAAGCTGAAGGTTTTGGCTATGTAAGTCATAATGTCAGTAGGTGGTCTAATAGGGAGTTGTTTAAGAGGGATGGTTTGCATCCATCATACAGAGGTACCCAGGTGCTCGGTGAGGAATTCAGAACTTTTTTGGACAGGCATTTAAACTAGGTAAAGGGGACAGAGATGTAACTGATGTGGGTGATTTCTGTCCCCGACCAATGAGGATAAAGCAGTTTTTGGAAGCTTATGAAAAGGGAGCTGCAAATAATATAGATGTAGTTGTTGATGATAAGGGGCAAACTAATAACAAAAATAATGTTCTTCGGGTAATGTGCACAAATGCTCGAAGCTTGAGCAACAAGCTCTGTGAATTAATGGCCATAATATCTAGAGATAATTTGGATCTGGTTGCCATAACTGAGACATGGTTTAAGGATTCTAATGAATGGGAAATATCCATACCAGGATATACACTGTATAGGAAGGATAGAATAGAGAGAAGGGGAGGTGGAGTAGCCATTTATATTAAAGAAAGTCTAAAAACAACACTAATTCAAAATACGTGTCAAGATCTAGAGACTCTCTGGATTTGCATGCAAAATAAAGAAGGTTCTGTCATTAGAATTGGGGTGATCTATAGGCCTCCAGGGCAATCCGAGGAATATGACAACAAGATGGTGGATGAAATTACCCAAATGGCAGTAAAGGGAGATATTGTGGTTATGAGTGATTTCAACATGCCTGATGTTGACTGGAATATCCCCAGTGCCCTTACATGCAAAAGTAAGAATATAGTAGAGGCCTTTACAGGAGCAGCTCTGGCACAGCTGGTTAAGACACCAACTAGAGGGGAGAATATTCTAGATTTAGTTTTTACGAATGGGAATTGGGTTTCAGATGTCAAGGTGGGAGAAAATTTAGGTTGCAGTGACCATCTATGTTTGTGGTTTGATGTAAAAACTCATTGTGAGCAATCCTATAATGCAACCAAAGTATTGGATTTCAGAAAAACAAATTTTAATGCAAAGGGAGAATATTTAGATAATGAATTAAAAGGGAGGGATAAAATGGCAGGAGCGAGCATCCAGTGGACTGTATTAAAAAAGGCCATCTTAAAAGCCACTGGACTGTATGTAAGACAAATAACTAAAGGTAAAAGGAAGAAGAAACCGCTATGGTTTAGCAATGATGTAAGGGCTATAGTCAATGAAAAAAAGGCTGCCTATAGGAGGTATAAAGAGTCTGGAAGTATAGCTGATAGGGAGGTGTATAAAATGAGACAGAAGGAGGCGAAACAGATAATATATGATGCTAAAGCCTCAAAAGAGGAAGAAATTGCCAAATCTGTAAAGAAGGGGGATAAAACCTTCTTCAGATATATTAATGATAAGAAGAAGAAAAACTGCGGCATCACGAAGCTTAGTACCGGGAATAATACATGCATTAATGGGAATAAGGAGATCGCTGACCATTTCAATAGCTACTTCTGTTCAGTTTTCTCAAAAGACACCTTACAAAATAATACTATAGAGGGATATAGCATTGCTTCCAACTGTACGGATTCAGCTCCAGTGATCTTAGAAGCCGATGTCTTAGAAGAACTTGAACGATTAAAGATAAATAAGGCAATGGGTCCAGATGGCATCCACCCCAGAGTTCTTAAAGAACTCAGATCTGTCATTACTACCCCCCCCCAGTTTAACCAATCGTTGTTAACAGGAGAAGTTCCTGAGGATTGGAGAATGGCCAGTGTTGTGCCTATTCACAAGAAGGGCAGTAGAGAAGAAGCTGGTAACTACAGGCCAGTTAGCTTGACATCAGTTGTAGTTAAAATGATGGAGACTCTACCCAAAAAGAGGATAAATCAGCACCTAAAAAACAATAACTTATTGGACCCAAATCAGCATGGCTTTACTGAAGGCAAATCATGTCAGACTAATCTCATTGATTTCTTTTACTATGTCACAAAGGTGTTGGATGAAGGTGGTGCCGTGGATATTGCCTACCTGGACTTCAGCAAAGCCTTTGATACGGTTCCACATAAAGAGCTGATAGATAAATTAGTGAAGATTGGACTTAATCCCTGGATAGTTCAATGGATTTGCAGCTGGCTGAAGCGTAGACATCAGAGAGTTATTGTTAATGGCGAGTATTCTGAGCAGAGTCAGGTTACAAGCGGTGTGCCACAAGGGTCTGTTCTGGGTCCTATTCTTTTTAATATATTTGTGAGTGACATAGGGAAAGGTTTGGTAGGGAAGGTTTGCCTATTTGCCGATGACTCTAAAGTGTGAAATAGGGTTGATATTCCTGGAGGCGTCTGTAATATGGTAAATGATTTAGCTTTACTAGATAAATGGTCAAAGCAATGGAAACTGCAGTTTAATGTTTCCAAATGTAAAATAATGCACTTGGGGAAAAGGAATCCTCAATCTGAGTATTGTATTGGCAGTTCTGTGTTGGCAAATACTTCAAAAGAAAAGGATTTAGGGGTAGTGATTTCTGACAGTCTCAAAATGGGTGAACAGTGCAGTCAGGCGGTAGGGAAAGCAAGTAGGATGCTTGGCTGCATAGCTAGAGGTATAACAAGCAGGAAGAGGGAGATTATGATCCCACTATATAGAATGCTGGTGAGACCACATTTGGAATACTGTGTTCAGTTCTGGAGACCTCACCTACAAAAAGATATTGACAAAATTGAACGGGTCCAAAGACGGGCTACAAGAATGGTGGAAGGTCTTAAGCATAAAACGTATCAGGAAAGACTTAATGAACTCAATCTGTATAGTCTGGAGGACAGAAGGAAAAGGGGGGACATGATCGAAACATTTAAATATATTAAAGGGTTAAATAAGGTCCAGGAGGGAAGTGTTTTTAATAGGAAAGTGAACACAAGAACAAGGGGACACAATCTGAAGTTAGTTGGGGGAAAGACCAAAAGCAACATGAGAAAATATTATTTTACTGAAAGAGTAGTAGATCCTTGGAACAAACTTCCAGCAGACGTGGTAGATAAATCCACAGTAACTGAATTTAAACATGCCTGGGATAAACATATATCCATCCTAAGATAAAATACAGAAAATAGTATAAGGGCAGACTAGATGGACCATGAGGTCTTTTTCTGCCGTCAGACTTCTATGTTTCTATGTTTCTAAGATGGAGGCCCTGTTTCCTCCCAGGAGATTCCTAGAGAGGCCCCGTGGAATGTTCTCCCTGAGTTTTCCAGTTACAAGTTCGGAGGCTCGGGTTTTTAAGGGGAAAATGGTTCTTGAGAAGAGGCAAAAAAATCTTGAACACCCGGTTCTTATCTAAGTTCGTAAGTAGAAGTGTTCTTAGATAGAGGTACCACTGAATTTGAAAAGAAAGAAAGTGTTTCTGTATTATTAATTTTATATATTAATCTTCATCTCATTATTTTAATCAAAAAGATGCTGATTGCTTTAACATTTTATTGCTAGCTAGAAATTTGATTATGTCCATTTACCTTTAAACAGGAATGGGACATGCAACACAGCATCAGATTATATTTCAGCAGGCCAGAAATGAATTTGACTTTCTAACAAAGCTACAACAGGGTTAAACCCCCAAAAAAGGATTATAAACATTTTGCTTTTGCAGAAATCCATTGGCTGTGATAATAGGTACAGATCACAGTTCTTTAACTGAGATGATAAGAAGTTGATAGAAATAATTCTACTGATGGAAACAGAAGCTTCAGACCTTTTCTTATTTGAATATCCCCGTTTTTAGAATTACTTGATTGTGTGACATAGAACGAAGAAATAGATGATAGAGATAGATAGATAGATAGATAGATAGATAGATAGATAGATAGATGGATGGATGGAGAGAGAGAGAAAGAGAGAGAGAGATCTTGAGCCCAAAACATATGAGAGAAAGAGAGACAGTATACCATTGCCTATCAAAGACATGGGCAGTACTGACTGCGGAACACTTTATGAACTGCCAATGTCTAAGTTTCAATTTAAGCAGAAATCAGTCATGATATGACCAAGAACATATACTGTTCAAGGAGAACATTGAAGCCGTGAACTCATTGATAAAGAACCAGATGAACTGAAAATAGACAAATAAACAAAGAAATAAATGCTATTAAGGATAAATGTGAAATACGATTGCCAGAAAATGAAGAAGCAGAAGAAATCAAACTGAATGTCAGAACAAACCATGGAAATTGCCCACAAGAGAATAGAAGCTAAAGTCAAGAAAGACAAAAATCTCGGCTTGTAATGGAATGTGTGCATAACCTTGGGGAAAGAGGGGAAGATATGTTGCCTAGGAAACAATAAGACCAGAGAGGCTGGAACCCCAAGTGGCTTAATGGTCAGAAAAAGAAATTTAGAAAGGACTCGCTCTAATGGATCAAGCAGTTAAAAATGGAGGCAGCAAGTTTTTATTTTCGAGCTTGCAATATTCTGTTAATGTAACCTTACAATAAAATAGAATTAGTTCATCTAGACATGTCCCCTGTCTGATTACCCAGGAAAGCTGACAGAAATTAACAAAGTTTTAGAAAGTGATTAGAAAAGACAAGAAGCAGCATTATAAAATCTGTAAAGCCATAGAAGATGGAAACAGACATGGGAAAACAGGGAAACATATTTTGAAACATTGCTGAACCCAGAAAGAATTCCAACCTCAAATTGATATGCTAAAAAGATGCTAACTGACAGATAGAAACTAATTCTAAGAGGCTCAATGGAAGATGGAAAGATTGAAATACTATACAGTACAGATATCAACATATAAAACACCTTAGAAGATATTCCATATTTAAAAGAACCTCTAATACTAGTACAGTAATGGTGAACCCATGGCACTTGTGCCACAGGTGGCATGTGGAGCCATATCTGAGGTCACGTGAGACTTTGCCCTATGTCAGCTCCAGCATGCACACACTGGCAGCTGATTTTTGGGCTTTTCAGTCATTTTTGCTCTCTCCAGGTTTCAGGAAAGCATTTTGAAGCCAAGCGATAGTAAAAAATGGCCCAACAGGCCAACCAGAAGTTCATTTCCAAATTTCTAGTTGGCCCATTTGGCCATATTTGACTGTCCCTAGGCTTAAGGAGTTTGAAGGCTTCAGTGAGGCCTGTGCACATGTATGAGGTGGGGCAGTGCAAGGTGTTGTGCGCATTTGGGAAGGCAGCAGGGTGTTGTGCACATGTGTATGGGAGACCTTCATGGAGAAAGAGATGTTAGATGTTCAAGCTAGCTTTGGAAAAAGCTGAAGAACATAAGACAATGTTGGATAATTTAGAAAGCCCTCTTAAATGACTTAGATGAGGAAATAGAAGAGGAACTCGTCAAACTTACAGATGACACTAAACTGGCATGAATAGCCTGAAGTCAAGCTCATGATTTAAAAAGATCCCGATAAACTTAAATAATGGGCCCTATACAACAAAATGAATTTTAACGTGGAGAAAAGCAGTATTCTAGTATTTGAGAGGCTGCCCCAAAGAAGGGGTCAAATTATTCCACAAAGCACTAAAGGGCAGGACAAGAAATAATGGTTGGAAATGAATGAAAGAGAGGAGCAACCTGGAATTAAGGAGGAACTTCCTAACAGGACAATTAACCAGTAGAATAGCTTGCCTTCAGAAATAGTGGGAGGTTTTTAAGAAGAGACTGGACAGTCACTTATGTGAAATAGTAGAGCTTCCAGCTTCCATCTCTAGTCTATTCTAATTGTTCCAATTGTAAGAATACCAAAAAGAAGTCAGCATGTGCTTCATTGAGGGAGGGAGGGAAGGAAGGAAGGAAGGAAGGAAGGAAGGAAGGAAGAAAGAAAGAAAGAAAGAAAGAAAGAACGAAAGAAAGAAAGAATGAATGAATGAATTTCTGGTCTTGCCAGTCAACTTCCCATAAGAAAAATCAGTGGGATAGCCAGCAGGAAGTCAGAAGTTGCTCCCATTCCCAGTTTTTGGGGCTATCTGTGGTCATTCTCTTTGTTTAGATAAGGAAATATCTCTGAAATTATGGTCCAACAGGTTGCAGGTTGTCTAAGTATCTGCATTTGTTTTGCTGCATAATGTGTAATATATATGGAAATCATTCTTGAAAGTTATATTTATGTAACCAGACCCACAGTCTTGTGCATCTGCACAGGAAATTAAGCTAACTTTTGTTTGGTTGCTTGTTCTCCCTAAGTAGTTGCATTCTCTATTCACAGTGAAAGAAGCACTGAAAGAAAGTTATAGAGTTCAGTGAATGATCTACCAGCAACCATCTTTGGGGAGAGTGATGCACAGCAGTTTATATCTCTAATATCTCTACTCCACCATGGCACTAAGGAGAGTATCAGTAGCCTTGCTACCTCTACTTTTCTGAGTCTAAGCAAGATCTAGCACAGGATTAGATTAAGATTAACAGAATTGGAAGGGACATTGTAGGTCATTTAATCAAATGCCCTGCTCAACCAGGAAACCCTACACCAGTGATGTCGAACCTATGGCACGGGTGTCACAGGTGGCACACGGAGCCATATCTGCTGGCATATGAGCTGTTGCCCTAGTTCAGCTCCAATGTGCATGTGTGTGTTGGCCAGTTGATTTTGGGCTAGCACAGAGCCTCTGGGGGTTGAGGGAAGGCATTTTACCCTCCCCTGGCTCTACAGAAGCCTTTGGAGCCTGGAGAGGGCGAAACACGAGCTTACTAAGCCAATAGGCCATTTCCGGCTTCCAGAGGGACTCGGGGGGAGTGTCATGCTGAGTATTGACAGATTTATTCAGTAATTAAATAGTTAAGAGTGTGTGTGTTGTATTAGCTCCACCCATTATGATGTAAAATCCTGCCACATCATACATGCATCATTTCCGTCTTGTTGAGATCCTCCATCTTCCTTTGTTATATTCTCTGTTAGTTTTCAGTGATGTAGCACGCATCTCAGATGCCTCCTAAGGCATTCCTTATATTTTCTTATTTTCGTAATAAAAGTAACTTCGTTTGAAAGCAGATTCTCTCCTCTAATCCATCGACTCTCAGAAGTGATTTATTATAGTCCACGCGGGCTGTAATTTATCTCTATTTCTGTCAGGAAAGAGGTGTTTTTGCTCTCCCCAAGCATTGAATTATGGGTATGGGCACTTGCACATGCACAATAGCATGCACACACGCTCTTTCATCACCTGAGGGGAAAAAAAGGTTCACCACCATCACTGCCCTACACTATTTCTGACAAATGGCAGTCCAATCTCTTCTTGAGAGTCTCAAGTGATGAAACTCCCACAACTTCCAAAGGAATGCTGTTTCTTTGGTTGATTGTTCTCACTGTCAAAAAGTTCCTCCTTATTTCTAGGTTGAATCTCTCCTTGGTCAGTTTCCATCCATTGTTCCTTGTCTAGCCTCTTGGTGCCTTGAAAACAGCCTGACCCCTTCCTCTGTGTGGCAGCCCCTGAAGTATTGGATCACTGCTATCATGTCTCCCATGGTCCTTCTCTTCACTAGACTATCCATGCCCAGTTCCTGCAACTGCTCTTCATATATTTTAATCTCCAGTCCCCTGATCATCCTGGTTGCTCTCCTTTGCACTACTTCTTTGTATTGTGGTGACCAAAACTGGATGCAATATTCCAGGTGCAGTCTAACTAAGGCTTTATGGAGTTGTATTAGTACCTCACTTGATCTAGATTATATCCCTCTGTTAATGCAATTTAGGATTGCATTGGCTTTTTTTGGCTGCTGCTGCACACTACTGGCTCATGTTTAGCTGGTTGTCCTCTAGGACTCCAAGATCCCTGTCACAATCACTGCTATTAAGCCTGATTTCACCCAGTTTGTATGTATACTTTTTTTTTGGGGGGGGGGGGTTAACTTAAGTATAGGACTGTACGTTTTTCTACAATGAATTTCATTTTGTTACATTGAATTACATTTTGTTATACAACACTCAAGTCTGTCAAGGATAAGATCTTAAGCCTATCTTCTATGGTGTTAGCTATTCCTGCCAGTTTATCTCATCTGCAAATTTGGTAAGTCATTTTTGATGACATTGAAGAGTACCAGGCCGAAGATGTAAGCCACTGCTTACTTCTCTCTATGTGGCCCTAGACTAAGGTGACCAGATTTGGTGGGACAGTCCGGCTTTTTCATAATTTGTCCCGTATCCCGCGGTGATTTAAAAATGTCCTGAATTTCTCTCTCTTTCTCTCTCTCTCTCACTGTCTCTTTCTCTCTCTCTCTCTCTCTCACACACACACTCACACCAACAGAGGGATCGTGCGCATTCAGTCAAGCCCCTTGTTCTAGAACTCCCTCTCTTTGGCAGCTGATTGGTTTGTGGAGCCGCTAAGATATACCATCGGCTCTCCGGCGCCTGTCTTTAATGAGTGCCTGGCTCCTCACATTTTATACCTCAATGTAACTGAGCTGCTTCCATACATTTGATTAATGTTCATGCCCATGGCAAGTTTACCACCTTGCAAGTCCTTCTGGATTTCTTCCATCTCAAGACCAATTTCTTCCCATGTGAAAAAACGCTGGGGACAGACTTCACTGCTGTTTGCCTTTTTCTCTCCCCCTACAGCCCCCACCTCCTGTAGCGGAGGAACATTTATTCCACAGGGTTAAATTCCATGCTTCTCCAACAAGGATCTCCTCTACGAATCCACAATTCCTTCCAAGGTTCTCCAACTTCACAGTCACCGCTGCTCCTTACCTCTCCTACCCCAGGACTGGAGCTGGGTGCCATTTCTCCCCGCCCAATGGCTGCAACCAGTGGTGCCTGATCTGACTCTCCCCCCTGGAGAGGATGCCCATCCAGGCACCTCTAGGAGAGGGAGAGAAAGAAAGAGCAAGAGGGAGGGAAAGAGGGAGAGGGAGGGAAACAAAGAGAAATAGACAGGGAGGGAGAGAGAGTGAGAAAAGAGAGAGGGGGAGAGAAAGAAAGAGAAAGAGAAGGAAGGAAGGAAGGAAGGAAAGAAAGAAAGAAAGAAAGAAAGAAAGAAAGAAAGAAAGAAAGAAAGAAAGAAAGAAAGATGCCAGTAACTATCTTACTCCTTTCTAGGTGTTGACAGATCTGGTTTTTAATTATCTTTTCCAGTATCTTCCCAGGTATTGATGTTAGGCTGATTGGAATAATAGGTGAACTAAAACAGAGCTGAATTCACAGCCCCTCCATGCAAACATCTATTCCTCCAAGCTCATAATACAGTTCCTAGCAGACTCAAGATTCCACCACTCTTACTGATATTCTTACCAAGTGTTTGAGTGATGGCGTAACCAGTCATTGTGCTTCAAAGCAACTGGATCTTTGTCTAGAACTTTACCAAACTCTGTGAACTGCATCTGGACATTGGTTTTAGCTATTCATGTCTATGTTGTCTTTGCTAATATGTTTCAGGAGTCCAAGGCGCACTTTCGCTGTTATGCATAGGTTTATAACAGGGTGGCAGGACTTTTGTGTGCTGAAGCAGAATGCATTAAATAAAACATAGGGAAAGGGCTGAGTTCATTAGCATTTAATGAATAACAAATTGGGTGGCCTCGTCTTGTAATCTGAACTTGTTTTCCTCCTGCTTTTTTTTTTCATTTTCATTATCTGCTTTCATGTAAATGAAGGGACTACACAAACAGAATTAGACTTGACAGCTTTCTCTGTAACAAACTGTCAGAAGTGGGTTGGAAAAGTGAAATTGCCAAGCTTTAACTTCCCTCCCATAGCAGCAGTGAGAGGCAGTGGCACCGGAACAGTCAGGTGCTCCATCCCAGTAAGAAAAATTGGGATGCACATGCAATTGCATGTTTGCAAGGCATGCACGTGTGCATCTGCGTGAGATTCGGTTTCTGTGCATGTGTCCAAAATCAAAATCTTGTGTGAGAACACTCATGCGAGTGAGATTTCAGTGATTTTCACTTATTTTTTTGCTTCCGCGCATGCACGTGCTTCCGAAATCTCACACGTGCAAGAATCCTCACACGAAATTTGACTTTAGTCTCATGCGCAGAAGCCGAATCTTGTGCGAGCGGGTTTCCCCCTGTGTGCTGGACATGGGTGTACCCACGCCCACCGCCAGGAGTGCACCAGTAGTGCTGGCGATGGGTAGCCCTCTGCTGCATAGCAGTGATCAAACGGTACTGTCCAATATAGGTTCTCTAGCTTCCGACATCTTGATATTGATGGGAGATACATTATAAGATCAAGTTTTAGTTCTCATAGGTGGCTTGTTGTTGGGGGTTTTTTTTTTGAAAGATATAAAATGTAGTTGGAAAATCTTACCTGCCCCCTCTCGCTTTACTAAGAATGTCTTGCCTTTCATCAGGTGAGTCTTGGCAGTTGTTTACACCATGCTATTTGAGGCACAGGTGCAGAATTTCCTTTGGATTAAAAGTTGCCCCTGGCGTCTGAGTAGTATGTTGGCCATGCTTTCAAAGATGGATGAAAATTTGAGGAAGGTTTTAGAGGCTGCATTGAGATATAATACATTAAAGCCTAAGGATGTGCAACTCTGTTTAAAGTCAAGCTGTTAGGTTTCATTGTGATATACCAGTACTTTAAATTCAGCTGTGATAAACCTGGAGCAGAAGCATCCAACAGTAATACTTCCCAAGAAACAGGTAAAAATAACCAATGGCTGTTTGCTTCTCATCTTGAAGCATTAGCCAGAGAAAGTGCGTATTTCTCCACAATGGAGATGGCAAAGAAATTTGTGGGTCTGCATTTCAATACATATTCATAAATACTCAGTTTCAAAGAAAACTGATTCAGAGTATGTTCAAAAGGACACGCATCTAGTGATGTGACCTGCAGCTCTTAAAACATATGCCTTTTTAATAAAATCTGTTAGTCACCAAAGATGCTACCAGACCCCTAATTTTCTGCCATCATAGGCTAGCATGGTTCTCCTCCTACAACTTCTACATTGGATTGTCAACATTGACAGAATGTGATATAATCTTAGGATCCAAAATTGTTATGTCATCAGTAATATAGTTTTAAATACTAGAGGTTTGTTGAAAATAGAATTGCAATAGCACTTACATACTGCTTCATAGTGCTTTACAGCCTCTCTAAGCAGATTACAGAGTCAGTCTATTGCCCTCAACAATCTAGCTCCTCATTTTACTGACTTTAGAAGGATGAAAGACTGAGTCAACCTGGAGCTGGTCAGTGTCGAACTGCTGGCAACCAGCAGAATTAGCCTGCAATATTGCATTCTAGCCACTGCGCAACCACAGCCTTTTTGAACCCAAAGTGCGTATAAAAGTTAGATTTGTACAAGATTTGGTTTTTTCCCATCAAAACAACAGCAACATTAAAGAAAGAACATTTATCCCTAAAAGAGGCTGAAAATTGGGTGCATCTTATACTATGAATGTAGCTTTTTAAAAACTTTCCCCCCCAGCCCTAATGAGGTGCTAATGATCTTCTCGGCTGCCTACTCCCTTGGAAGAAGTTTTTCCCACGCCTAAGTCTTTGCAGGCTTGTTTTCATTCCTACTTCCTCTAAAAAAAATTTTTTCAGACCTAACTGGGGAATAAAATAATGTGCTGAAGGTGACCAGACTTAAGGATGCTAGCCAGATGAATACCTGGTAGGTAGATTCCCCCCCCCCTATTTTCCTCCCCCAAAAGTAAGGTGTGTCTTATACTCTGAAAAATATGGTAATGAAAAAGTATTGAGATTTTTTTTTTAAAAAATGTATAGCCATATGTTGAACTTTGTTGAAATGAATTTTAAAAGTGGAAATCTAAAAAAACTGAGCAGAACTGGACTAAACAATTCCTTGCAAACCTGCATTGGCAAGAACCAGCAAGTATATTTTTATTCATGGAGGTGGCTCACTCTCCTGTAGCATCCATTGTATGCACAGATTGATGAAATTATCTATTGCAGAGAGATCAATGACACAGATCCAGAATAAATTTGTCAAAGACTGAAAATTGAAGATACCATATTTTATTCATAAATAAATCTTGTTGAAATCAATGAAATCTCCTTATAAATAAAGAGGCTAAGAAACTAACAAACATGTTGGCTTTATAGGTGTTGCGCAATTATTGTACACATGTGAAAGATAAATCTGCAAAATGTTAGTAATATAGAATAGTTTGAATAAAAACTATTGATAATTTCTATATAAGTGGGGAAAGTCTTACATGCATACACCTGGTTTTTTGCCCCCTGGAATATATTCCTATAGACCCAAAAGATTTATAGAACTTTAGGATTCATGAATTTTTCCTTCTTCTCACATCCAATGTATCTTATAAAGTCAGGATAAACCAGATGTAATATCTGATTTTCCCCTCATTTTTATAAATAAAAGCAGCTATTGGATAGGAATTCTTACATTAGGGGAGAGGATTAAGCTATTTTCCTATTCCATTCCACTAATTGCAGTCTTTCTCCAATGTTGCAGTATAATGTGAGCTCGTGTCCGCTTTACAACTTGGCTATACCTGTGATCGAGCCATATGTTGTGCTAGTTAGTAGAAAAGGGCCAGACCCATTTATGTATCTTTCTCTAACATGGTTCTATCTACATTCTCTAAAAAGCAGAAAGAAAAATATTCTTATGTGGATGTATGATTTATTTATTTTTGTGCCGTTGAGTCAGTCCTAATTCTGGCAACTGCCTGGAAAAGTCCCTTCAGTTTCCTTGGCAGGATTATTGGAAATGGTTTGTAATTGTTTGCTTCCTAGGTGTAAGAAAGCATGGTTGACCCAAGGTCACTCACCTAAAAGCCAATGCAATCCAAGGCTGCATTAATGGGGATAGATTCAAGATCACATAAAGAACAAGTACCGCTTTATAAAGCCTTAATAAGAGCACACTTAGAACACTGCATCCAGTTTTGGTCACTATATTATAAAAAATTGTTCAGACTTGAAAAAGTGCAGAAAAAAGCAACAAAGATTATTAGAGGGCTGATGGCTAAAACACATGAAGAACAGTTGCAAAATTTGGACATATCTAGTCTAGTGAAAAGAAGGACTAGGGGTGACATAATAGCACTGTTCCAATATTTGCCACAAAGAAGAGGGGGTCAACCTATGATCCAAAGCAACAGAAGGCAAGAAACAATTGATTGAGGCTAATCACAAAGAGAAGCAACCTTGAGCTATGGACAAATCATCGAAGAGTGAGAACAATTAACCAGTGGAATAGCTTGCCTTCAAAAGTTGTGGGTGCTCCCACATTGGAGGCCTTTAAGAAGAAACTGGACAGCCACTTGTCAGGAATGGTACAGGGTCTCCTGCTTGAGCTGGGGTTTGGACTGGAAAATCTCCAAGGTCCTTCAAGCTCTATCATTCTGTTATGAGCACCCAGATTGTGGGGGCAATATGCTGGCTCTGTTAAAAAGTGCCATTGCTAACATGTTGTAAGCTGCCAATGAATGAATGAATGAATGAATGAATACATACATACATACATACATTCATTCATTCATACATACATACATACATACATACATACATACATACATACATACATACATATAAACATACAAACATACATACATACTGTTGTGGTTAGCTCTGGCCCAGCTCCTTCCCCAAGGACTGTGGATGTGGGGGAGACATCCACATGCTGCAGGCCTGTTTTGCCCCTGGTGGAATCTGCTGATGAAGGCTCCTCTGACCAAGAAGACATGAGTGACAGGGAGGAGGAGAGTGTGGCAGACAGCTCAGAAGGAGATCAACTGAGAGACTATTATCAAAGAAAATGAGGTCACCTGTGGTTGGGTGGGACTGTGGTAATTAGTGAGGCTGCTATAAATAGCAGCCTGTGGGTTTGGCCATTGTGGAGGATTATCTGATTGTTGTGTTTCGCGACCGCTTTACTGACTTTGACCTTTTGTGTGCTGATTTTTCCCCGCTTTGAAACTAAACCAGAGCAAAGTGTGTTTCACTTTGTGAAAGAAGAAGGACTGTGAATTGCCTCACAGCCGCAAGCTAAGTATCACAGAACTGATAAGGGACTTGTACAAATTACCAGTTTGTTTGGAGACGAGTGCTCTTTGCTATACCAAAAGAGGGCTTAGGTGAAGGGAATTTTCATTATAAAGAACATTGTTTTGAATTTTCAAATGTGTGTGCGTCTAAAATTTGTACCTGTGAATTTTTGGGAGGAGTCTACCAGAGAGCCCGACAGAACACATACATACATACATGCATACATACATACATACATACATACATACATACATATGCGTTGATGGATGATCTCTGGCGGGCCCGGGACAGGGGTTTATCCTCTGTCCTGGTGCTTCTTGACCTCTCAGTAGCTTTCGATACCATCGACCATGGTATCCTTCTGCACCGGCTGGAGGGGTTGGGGGTGGGAGGCACTGTTCTCCAGTGGTTCTGCTCCTACCTCTCCGGTCGGTCGCAGTCGGTATTAGTGGGGGGTCAGAGGTCGACTCCAAGGTCTCTCCCTTGTGGGGTGCCTCAGGGGTCGGTCCTCTACCCCCTGCTATTTAATATCTACATGAAACTGCTGGGTGAGATCATCCAAGGGCATGGGGTGAGGTATCATCAGTAAGCTGATGATGCCCAGCTTTACATCTCCACCCCATGTCCAGTCAACGAAGCAGTGGAAGTGATGTGCCGGTGTCTGGAGGCTGTTGGGGCCTGGATGGGTGTCAACAGACTCAAACTCAACCCGGATAAGACAGAGTGGCTGTGGGTTTTGCCTCCCAAGGACAATTCCATCTGTCCGTCCATTACCCTGGAGGGGGAATCATTGACCCCCTCGGAGAGGGTCCGCAACTTGGGCGTCCTCCTCGATCCACAGCTCACATTAGAGAACCATCTTTCAGCTGTGGCGAGGGGGGCGTTTGCCCAGGTTCGTCTGGTGCACCAGTTGCGGCCCTATCTGGACCTGGACTCATTGCTCACAGTCACTCATGCCCTCATCACCTCGAGGTTCGACTACTGTAATGCTCTCTACATGGGGCTACCTTTGAAAAGTGTTCGGAAACTTCAGATCGTGCAGAATGCAGCTGCGATAGCAGTCATGGGCTTACCTAGGTATGCCCATGTTTCACCATCACTCCGCAGTCTGAATTGGCTGCCGATCAATTTCCGGTCACAATTCAAAGTGTTTGTTATGACCTTTAAAGCCCTTCATGGCACTGGACCAGAATATCTCCAAGACCGCCTTCTGCCACACGAATCCCAGCGACCGATTAGGTCCCACAGAGTGGGCCTTCTCCGGGTCCCATCAACTAAACAATGTCGGTTGGCGGGCCCCAGGGGAAGAGCCTTCTCTGTGGCGGCCCCGACTCTCTGGAACCAACTCCCCCCAGAGATTAGAACTGCCCCTACTCTCCCTGCCTTCCGTAAACTCCTTAAAACCCACCTTTGTCATCAGGCATGGGGGAACTGAAACACCTCCCCCAGGCATGTGCAATTTATGCATGGTATGTTTGTGTGTGCGTCTGTTAGTATATGGGGTTCTTTTTAAATATTTTAAATTATATTTGGATTTGTTATGAACTGTTGTATCTTGCTGTGAGCCGCCCCGAGTCTGCGGAGAGTGGCGGCATACAAATCTAAATAATAAATAAATAAATAAATAAATAAATAAATAAATACATACATACATACATACATACATACATACATACATACATACATACATACATACTGCTTAAGGCAAGGTTAGAACTCAATCACCCAGTTTCTAGCCTGATACTTCAACCATTGTACCAAATTGGCTCCTAATGTAGCATAGGGAACATGAAACTTTTTAGAGGCTTTGTATTTTATTTTCTTTTATCTGTAGTTAACCTGTGCAATGGCAAGATATGCATATTGTAGATCAGAGGTGTCAAATTGGCGGCCCATGGATGCATCACGCACAGATCATGCAGATAAATGGTCCATGAAGGGAAAAAATATCACAATACATCACGTGACAGCAATGTGATGCCACAAGTTTGACACCCATGTGGTAGATCAAATAATTTGGTAGGCTTTTATGTTATATAGCCATAGCATATAACATAAGATTATCATTCTGCCGGTGGATCAAAACATCTTTTCGACCCTTTATCTCCTAGAATTCAAAACCACCTGGAAATTTTCACTAAAACTGATTTAAGTATTCTAATTAAATAAGAAGGAGATTGGCAAGCAAACCAAATAATACTAGATCGACTAGAGGTCTAAAACTCCCCCAAATGGGAAAACTTTGGAAAAAAATAAAATGGTTAAGTGTGGGGTAGGCTTTTCTTTTTTTTGCAAGATCTCATGAGATTTAGGTCACATGTTTGTAAAAAAATGTGTGTGTGTGTGTATTTGTGTATGTATGTATGTTTGAGTATATTATGTGTGCATTGGAGCATCCATATATTCAGCAAAATCATGCTCTACTATCCACACGTGAAAAGACAATATTAATGCAATCATGCAACCATGATAATGGGCTCCTGAAATTCAAACTATACATTTATATTTATGGAATCAAGTTCTGTATTCATAATATTCAGTCCGATTCACTTTTATAAGTCTTGGATTTTATTCAAACACAAGTTTGTGCTGTTCCTTTTGTATACTACTTCACATTTTTAACATTGGTACGAAAATTTGTAATAATTTTGCATGTAGATTTTTCCAAATGCAGACTTATTTCATATCCTGGAAAAAATGGGGGGAGGGGGACCTAAGGCAAAATTATTTCTGTTTTGCATAATTATTTCTGTTTTCCAGAAGTTGGCAATTATATCAAATGACCTTTACCTCTGTTCCCAATGATCGCTCCTTTCTAGCTGATGGTTAATATATGTAAACTAATCAATTTGATTTTATGATTTTATGAATACTGTATGTGTATGTATTTTTACTTTCAGTATAGTAACGAAATGAAAACCTACCTAATTAGTACAAATAAAATATGGATATTTTCTCTATATGGGAAAAGTTTCAATAATTGCAGTTTTATCTTACAGAAAACAGCCTGCTTTGAATTTAATTGCCAAAAAAAGAAAACTCTTAATTAATGTAATAAAATTAAAGAAATCAAGTTAATGCTCTGCGAAACTATCTATATTTTCTTTTCAACTGTTTTCAAAAAAAGAGGTATAACACATGTTGATACATCTTCCTTTTTATAGGGAAAACGTTTACTGTGTTCCTTGATGCAATCAAGATCTTCCAGGGCTTATTTCTGTGATCTTTTCTAGATGTTGTTTTAATCTTAAATCTGCAGGCTTCACTGCAAGATTCCAATTATAACAGCAATAGGGAGAAACTTTCCTTTAAAAGTCTTGGTTTTTTTAAGGCATAAATTGTCAGCAAAAGTAGTAAAAATATCACCTGGTAATTATGTTTTAATTTTTTTAAAAGAAATAATTAAATATAAGCCTGGGAAAGTTAAAGACCAAGTGAGTGAAACACTTATGAACAAAATACAGCTACACAATATTTCATACATCACCATCATCCTCATCATCCTCATCATCCTCATCCTCATCATGATTATTATTATTATTATTATTATTATTATTATTATTATTATTATTATTATTATTATTATTATTTTATTTTTATAGACCAAGTGAGTGAAACACTTATGAACAAAATACAGCTATACAATATTTCATACATCACCATTATCCTCATCATCATCATCATTATTATTATTATTATTATTATTATTATTATTATTATTAGCCTAAATCAATCCAGTGCAGGATGCTGGCCCATTACAGGAAGGAGAAGGGAAGGAGAAGGGAGACAGGGAAGAGGAGAGGAGAGAAGAGAGAGAGAGAGACCTAGCTGAAGAGTAGATAAGACTACATTTCCCAGCTTCTAGTCCAGCATCTTTAAAAGTATTCGACTAAACTAATTCTCATTTTTACATGCACGCACACAGAGAAAGAGAGAGAGAGAGAGAGAGAGAGAGAGAGAGAGAGAGAGAACTAAGGAAGGAAACCCCTAAAGGGAAAAAAGTACAAGGTAACAATTTAATAGGCAATGTGACAGGTATTATATATTTTCCTACCTACAAGATAATTTCCTAAACCTTACCAATGGATATAAGACAACTGTTACATAAAAATCATACAATCTGAAGATCAGAATTGGTAACCTAATTAATCAAGCATCAAAGCCTATTTCAGGGACACAAAGGACTAAACAATCATCACCTCCTACATTAATTACCAAGTGATACCATACCACTAGATTGAGATGGGAGCCAATGGCTCTCAAACATAGCTGCAATTACAATTCCCAGCAGCCCCAATCAACAACAGTCAGAGATGATGAGAGAGTTACAGTAGATTGATTAGGTCAGGTTTACATATTAGAAGTCACAGCTGCTAAATCAACAGACTGTATTTTCTGCTTGATGCATTTTGTGTTCTAGTTTAAGCCATTGACTTCAGGAATACTGAGCTGGAAAATGTATTCTTCAATGACCTCTTTTATCAACTTTCCATTTCTCTTGACTCATATGCTATTCTTTAAATTCTGAAGGAACAGAAAGGCTACAGAGTATGAGCCACTGCTTATGATAATGCTTTATTTCAGAGGTCTTCAAACTTGGCAACTGTAAGACTTGTGGACTTCAACTCCCAGAATTCTGTATATTGTATATTGTATATTGGACAAAGAATAAATAATAATAAATAATAATAAAGTCTTAAAGTTGCCAAGTTTGAGCGCCCTGCCTTATTTTGATAGTGCTGCTCTTCACCATCCCCATGTCTGCCTCTGATACAATGAATGTAATGCTAAAATTATCTTCTAATGCAGGGGTGGGCTACTGCTCGGATGGGGGGGGAACGCAGTGGGGTAGCGAAAATGGAGCTCCACCCCAGAGTACCCAATTTGCACTGAAAGATGTTGAATGAAAATGCAGGCCGCCCTGCATAAGCCACGCCCACAGTGTGGTAGTAAAAATTTTGGTAGCCCTTCACTGCTCTAATGTCTCTAAAATTCTGTCCCGTAAGAATCTTCAGTTTTTGTATTTCATTTGCAAGGAGTAGGGGTGGGGGTTGCATTTTTGAGAGAATGTTGCTGCTATTTTTTCCCTTCTATTATAACTGGCATCTTCATCCCTCTGGGATATGAAAAATGTCCCATGAGGATAGTTCTCTCTGAAGCCTCCCACGGGAATTTCATTGATCAGGAGGAAACTTGAGAGGCGCCTGATTGCATAATGAAAAACTACATAGCTCCGAAGTCCATGAAAAATTTATCTGCACCCCTTCAGAATTCAGAATTATAGCTATCAAAAATTTGTCCAAGTTGCCTGTTTGGAAAAAGAGAAACAAAATCATCCTTTCCCATCAAATCAAAAGAGGATAATTAAACAAAATACAGAATAAAGGTTCAACCCTAAACTAATTGTAATTGCATCTTAATTAGAACATGTATGGAAACCACAATAAAAGAGGGTTCATCTTTTTTCTCATTTAAGCTATAATAAATAATAGAATCAAGGATGACATAAATGTATCAAAGTCTGGTACAAGCGTTGCTGTGCCATAAAACTCTACAAGTGGCTATGACAAGTGTCACACCAAATTTACATATGTAATTATAAACTAGTCAAATATTACATGATAAGCTCAAAGGTGGAACATAAAAGATCCAACCACTGAGCAAGCTGAACTCTGGAATTTGTGTCAATACAACAGATTCATGGCAAGTTTTTAGGGAAACAATTACCAAATCTTTAAAGGCTGTGTCTTGACTAGGTTCAGATTACCTATAGCTGCCTTGCTAAGTTCCAAAGACCCATCCTGCTCAGGCTATATCTGTTTTAATAATCTATGTATGCCTAAAATGTGACAAATAAATTAGTACAGCAGCCATACTGTTTGACTTTTATTTATTTATTTATTTATTTATTTATTTATTTATTTATTTATTTATTTATTTATTTATTTATTTATTTAGTGCAATACACAATGAGGGTTTTAGTGGGTATATATCTATATACACATAGTAAAATACATGATGAAGGTTATAGAGGAGATAATCATAGTAAAATATATCTAAGAAATAATAGAAATATCAATAGACATAATAGACATATCAATGAAAGAATAGAAGAAGTGATATAGGAATAGAAGAAAGAAAGAAAGAAAGGTATAGGAGATATAGGAGAGCAATAGGACAGGGGACGGAAGGCACTCTAGTGCATTTGTACTCACCCCTTACTGATCTCTTAGGAATCTGGATAGGTCAACTGTAGATAATCTAAGGGTAAAGTGTTGGGGGCTTGGGGATGACAAAATGGAGTCCGGTAATGAGTTCCACGCTTCGACAACTTGGTTACTGAAGTCATATTTTTTACAGTCAAGTTTGGAGCGGTTAATATTAAGTTTAAATCTGTTGTGTGCTCTTGTGTTGTTGTGGTTGAAGCTGAAGTAGTCACCGACAGGCAGGACGTTGCAGCATATGATCTTGTGGGCAATACTTAGATTTTGTTTAAGGCGTCTTAGTTCCAAGCTTTCTAGGCCCAGGATAGAAAGTCTAGTCTCGTAGGGTATTCTATTTCGAGTGGAGGAGTGAAGGGCTCTTCTGGTGAAGTATCTTTGGACATTTTCAATGGTGTTAATGTCTGAGATGCGATATGGGTTACAAACAGATGAGCTGTATTCTAGGATGGGTCTGGCAAAAGTTTTGTAATCTCCGGTAAGTAGTGATATGTTGTATCACTGTAGTGATACGTTGTATCACTGATCTAACCTCTATGGCAGGGCTGCCAAACTCACGGCCCATGGGCCGGATGCGTCATATGCTGGCCATGCCCACACAAAGGGGAAGGGGGAAAAGTCCCAATACATCACGTGATGTTGCCATGACAATGTGAGTTTGATATCCCTGCTCTATGGAGATCCGTGGAATACAGCTTGATAGTTCCAATGAACAGATGATCAATATACTGTATCTCAAGAACTAACACCACTAGTGTGCAGAATGCAGAGAGATTAAAAAAAACTAAAGCTCTAAGTTTAACAACATAACTTTGGGTTGTCACAGTCTCCTTTAGAAGAAATTTTTTTCTAAACTAAACCATTTTATTTCCCTAAAACCTAAAAAAGGATGTTATACCATTTTTGCAATAATTCCTAGTATTAAATCACCAAAGTAGGAAACTTGGGAAGAAGGAAGGGAGGGAGAAGAACTTTACAGAGCTACTTGATAAAGATTTATATCATTCTGTTAATCACTCGTAACATGATTATTTTCCAACAGTGAATTAAAAAGCCATCCAGGTTGTAATTGGTAGCTCTCTGGGTTTGGTGCTCTTTGTTTTGTTTTGTTTTTAATTCTGCTCCTAATTATTCCAAAATTTATTAGTCCATAAATTCCATACTGATGAAAGCCTACAGAAGTAATCAGTAAGAAAAGTGCTTTTAAATTCACTCAGGGTTTTACATATAAAACAGTTGGAAAGGGAGCTAAGCAGTGAACTGTGCAAAACGTACCACAGAGACATAAATGTGAAAAAGAGGATAACAACAGATGATGTGCCCATAAATATGAAATTAACAGAAAATAATGGCTTTAAAGGATATTATTCAGAAGAATTGATGTTAATGCTAAATGCCCATCACAGCATATATTTGGGGTGTTAATGGCAGAGGACATTGTGTGAAGGTTCAAGAAAGTGGCTATATTAAGTTTCAATTTAGTACATTCAGTTGCAAGGGATTTTTTTTCCCCTGAACCAGTTATAGTTCATTTAACATGATGCCCTGGAGAGGTTTATCTTCTATTTTTTTTCCATATTTGATAAATAAAGAGATCACATTGCTTTGAATCGCCTTCTATTTTATTTCCATCTGACCAGCTTCTTCCCAGTATTTCTCAATATACACTGAAAACAAAAACAAAATGAAACCCCTGAATGGTTCTAGATCATCATTGGTATCATCATTGCCAACTTGGTTTATAAGTGAAATATGCAAGAATGTATAACATTAACTTCTCTAGAGAGGTGCAGAAGATCCAGAACATTTTACATGCAGTCAGGAGGGAGAGGGTATCCTTTTGTAAAAAAAAACTAAACAAATTGTTGAATATGTTGTGCAATTCCATATGTTTCCTTATCTAGGGCATCCAAAATAGGTCTATCACAATTTGCCATGGCATACTCATCACAGCCACAATTTGTCATGGCCAGCTCACCTTGGGACAATTTGCTGTGGGACAAGTGGTACACTAATATAAAAGAAATGGTGGAATATAATCATTTTTAAAAGGATGAAAAATGAGGGACAGAATGAAATGTGAATGTCAAAAATTAAAATAATTTTGTATTTATTTTAAATTAAATTGAATTGTTAAATTGTCCTGCAATGAGTTGTCTTGCAGCAAGTTGGCTGTGGCAAAGTGTCCTGGTAACAAGTGGGCCATAGTGAGTTGGCTGCAGGAGGTCTTGATTAAAAATTTGGTCTATATGGAGAAAAAAATTCTCTTTCTTTTTCTTTCTATCTGTCTTCCTCCCCCCCTTTCTCTCTATTTCTCTCTCTTTCTCCCCCCTCTCTCATTCTTTGTCTTCATTCCTTCCCATTTCTCTCTCCATCCCTATTTCTTTCTCTCTCTCTTCCTTATTCTCTTTATTTCTCTCTCCCTTTCTCCCTCTCTTTTTTTCTCTCCCTCCTTCCCTCCCTCTGGCTCTTTTTCTATCCCTCCCTCCCTCCTTATTTCTCTCTCTCTCTCTCTCCCTCTCTTTCTTTTTCTTTCTCTCTCTTCCTCGCTCCTTTCTCTCTATTTCTCTCTTTCTCTCCCTCCCTCATTTCCTCTTTCTTTTTCTTTCTTTGTTTCTTTGTTTCTTTCTCTTTCTTAATCTCCATTCCTCTCTCTCTCTCTTTTCTCTTTCTCCCTCTCTATTTCTCTTTCTTTCTCTCTCCCCCTCCTTCCCTCCCTCTCTTTCTCTCCCTTCTTCTCCTTTTCTCTCTTTCTCTGTCTCTTCCTCCCTCCCTTTCTCTCTTTCTGTCTCTCTCCCTCCTTCCTTCTCCCTCTCTCTCCTTCCCTTTCTATTTCTCTCTCTTTCTCTCTCCCTTTTTATTTCTCTCTCTCTCTGCTCCCTTTCTCTCTCTTTCTCTCTCTCTCCCTCCCACTTTTTCTTTCTTTCCCTTTCTTCCTTCCTCTCATTTTTTCTCTCTCTGCAACTTTTCCACTTCTTTCCTTCCTAGCTACTGCAAGGTTGCCGGCCCTGAAACTGCTACTTTTCGGCTTCGGCTTCTGCCTCCTTGCAAAAGAAACGTCCCATGCCACACACACCCCACGCAGGCCTTCAGCCTCATCAAAATTGGTGGCCATCACCCTCATCCTTTCACTGCCCCCACCACTATTTCCTTCCCTCACTGAAAATGAAATCTGGGGGGGGGGCAGTTAAACTATGAGGGACTGGCCATTGTTGAAAGTTTCCCTCCAGGAAGCCACCCAAATGGAGCAACAGGGCGCAAGCGGAGGGCACATCAGGCAAGGGCAAGGGGGAAGAGAGGTTCAAGGTGATGAAGGGGGATGGCTTCAAGGCTGAGGTAGGAGGGGGCAAGGTTGAGCAAAGGCCAAAGAAGAGCCAGGTTTCCTCCAACCGGCTGGCCCTCCCCTTCCCTCCCCCTGCCTTGAGAGAGAGAGGGGGGAGGGAGGAAACGCAGGCAGACCAAAAGCCAAAGGAGAAAAATAAATGCCCTTTACTGGTTAAAGGGGAGGGGGAAACCTCAGGAAAACATACATAAAGAGTCCGAACCTGAGGGCCACTCCAGGGTTCAGTGCCACCACCTCCTTGACTCCTCGCAGTGCCGGCTCCTATGGTGGCACCCAAGCACTATATGCCACCCCCAAGCAATGCCTTTGACCAACCAAGCCGCAGTCAGCATGGCTTGGTTGGGGCAGGGGTGGGGGCAGGAAAAAGACCTCGCTACCAACTAAGCGGGGGAGGAGGGCAGAATTGAAGCATGCCCCTCCTCTCCTGCTCTCCCCCTCTTCCATTCCAAAATCGGGACATTTTGGAAACCCAGCAGGACACAGGACAAATGATTGGAAAGAATGACTGTCCCGCGGAAAGCGGGATGTCTGGTCATCTTAGCTTTGAGGGAAGTTAGAATGGTAAATAAAACTAGGAATAGCATTTAGATTTATATCTTGCTTCACAGTGCTTTACAGCCATCTCTAAGCATATTGTAAATAAGCATATTGCCTCCTACAATCTGGGTCCACATTTTACTGACCTAATCCTAGTTGTTTCATTTAAATGAAACATGAAAACAACTTTTGTTCAACTTACTATCTGTAATAAAAGTTAAACAAATAATTTTAAAATGCAGCTGCGAGAGCAATTATGGGCTTCTCCAAGTATGCCCATATCACTCCAACACTCCGCAGTCTGCATTGGCTGCCGATCAGTTTCCGGTCACAATTCAAAGTGTTGGTTATGACCTATAAAGCCCTTCATGGCACCGGACCAGAATATCTTCGGGACCGCCTCCTGCCGCACGAATCCCAGCGACCGGTTAGGTCCAACAGAGTTGGCCTTCTCGGGTCCCGTCGACTAAACAATGTCATCTGGCGGGACCCAGGGGAAGAGTCCTCTCTGTGGGGGCCCCGACCCTCTGGAACCAGCTCCCCCCTGAGATTAGGATTGCCCCCACCCTCCCTGCCTTTCGTAAACCCCTTAAGACCCACCTTTGCCGTCAGGCATGGGGGAACTAAAACACCTCCCCCTTGCCCATGTTGTTTTGTTGATTGATTGACTGTGTGCCTGTTTTTTATATATACTGTTTTTTATGAGATTATTAATTTAAATTGGAACTGGATGGGTGGGCATTGGATTTGGTATTGTGTACTGTACTGTTTTTTATTATTGTTGTGAGCCGCCCCGAGTTTGCGGAGAGGGGCGGCATATAAATCCAATAAACCTAACCTAACCTAACCTAAAATGCCAGGTGGTAAAACGCCAGGATTAAATGGGTTCCCTATTGAGTAAAACCCAGATCATAGATATTTTGCTGTCAAAATTTTATCAAGTATATGAAGAGAAGTTAATAAAGGAATGTTATCATCAACATTTAATTAAATTTATATTACAATTACTGTATACCAAAACACTCACATTCAATTAAATTTGAATTCACATTAATTCACGAGGCTTTAAATACTAATATAGAGACTAATGTAGAATAAAAACCAGAGATATTTCTTTTGGGATAGAAAAACAAGCAGTTGGAAATACTCATGGAACTTTTGTTTTGTTGTGGGGCAAGAAGAATATTATCTATAATGGAAGAATGTTTTCTGAAAATGATGGAACTGGCCAAGATAGTGGAACTGACAGTTTTAATTAAAGAAATGATATTGATTAATTTTAATGCTGATTAGAAGCCCCTTCTGGATTTTTTGCATGACACATCAAAAAAATAAAATTATGATATGTGGATTTGATTATTAGAAAATGAAAGTGATATTGTTAACTTAGAGTAAGAGTTTAAAATGAGTTAATACTTATATCTGTTGTAAAAGTAAATCTGATGTCATTTCTTTTTCTTTCTTTTTCTTTCCTCTAGCATTTTGGGCTTTTATTTTTTTCATCATTTTTTTATCCTTCTATCTCGATTATTAGTTGTTGTTAGCCTTTATATCTTTAAAAGTTTAATAGCTGTTCTTTTTAAAGAATGGTCATGTGGTTTATAAAAATTAAGCAAGGCAGCAGATAATATCGGGTTAGTTGTAGATGTAATAGATTTGAATAAAAATAAATATCAATTTGTAATCATATCTTGATGCCGAAAAAGCCTTTGACGCAATACATAGATTCAGATTTCTTTTGGAATTCATAAAACATATTAAAATATTACATGTGCTTTTAAACAAATTTACTTAAACTGTACTATTTGGGAGAAAAAAACACATACAGGAAATGAGGAGCTTAACTCTTCTCATTTAGTAGTTAATGTCTTTAGATAAGACTAAAAAGTAAGCATAACTTCTATTTGAAAATAATTAAATAAAAGCATTAGTTTTTAAGCTTTCCAATAAGAGAGAAATAAACTTCATTTAAAAAGCAGAAATTATTGCACAGTCTTTGTTTCACTGTTTTTACAAATACTGTTGTAAAAACAGTATAGCTGTTTAACAGCAGTTTAGCTGTTCCATGCATACCTACTGAAATTCTTTAATAATATTAATTCTTTCCACGAACTTGGGAGGCAATACAATGGCAATAAGCTCTTCCAATGGGGAAATTCTGCATCTCTGCTTACAGACTGATCTTTCTAATGGGTTAAAGATCAGTTTGTTGGAAGAAAAAAATAATCCAGATCTAGTTCAAAGTTGGAATAAAATGGAGGCTGATTGGAAATAAAGTTTGTTTATTAATGAGCAGAACCACCAACAGCATATGATTCTGGGACAGATGACAAAATGGAGTTGAGAGTAGGATGGGTTTTTATACTTTTTTATTTCTATGCGGTCATATAGAGGTCATGGCTGGCTCTATAGGTAAAAAGGGAAATGCAAATCCTATGTGTTTGTCTGAGCTAATCTTGTTTTAACGAATTGCTTATCTGGAGTTTCTCTCTGAAATATTCTTTTTGAATGGATTACGAAATCTACATTTCTATAAGCTGGCCTCCTTAGTTTCTGCTTGTGGCAAGGAAACTTGGTGCTGGTTTCTGCCTCCCATAAGATTTTTTCCCATTTCTCCTTTAGGGGAAATATTCTATCCTGCCTTTTTAATATTCCCCAAAATATTTCATTCTCTAGGAGGGTAAGTGGATGCTGACTTTCTACAAGTTGTAATAAACTAATAAATTTTAGGTCACATCACACCAGCTTTTACTGTGGTTGAACAGTATAATTTATGTTGAGATTTGTTCCTGACTAAGAAAACCAATCAGAATATGGTTAAACAATAAATCTTGTCTGATGACTCAGTCAGCCAATGAAAGTGAAGTGTTGACTGAGCATGTCCAGAAACTGAGGAAGAAGAAGGGCGTGCTCAGTCAATTCTCCATTATATGTTGTGAAAACATCTTTTGCCATGAGGTCTGTGAAAGAACATGTGGTATTATAGAAATCTTTTTGTTATGCTTATAAAAGGTTATTTGAATCAGAAAAATGCAGTCATTTGTGAAGCTTCTGATTTATTTTGCTACACATAATGCAACAATTTATGTGGCAATACCAGAGAATAATAATAGAAGATGAAAAGAAAATCACAATGTATCAAGCAATGAAAACCAAAGTTGAAAGAGTATTACATATGGGGGCCTGATTGCTGTTTTTTTGTTGGCTGTGCAATCAGGGGAAGCAGCTGAAGAACTATTGGAAGAAAAGCTTTTTACCTGTCACAAATATGCAGTGGTTGAAAACAAAGAAATAATTATGTTTTTACAAATCAAGTCTAACAAAAAGAGGATATTAGAAACAAATACAACCATTCTGGAAAGAACAACAGGTAGAATCAGAAATAACGAAAAAGAAGTTATCAGATCAACGTCAATTTATAACACAAAATAAAGTATTCACAGAAGTAGAATTGGAAGAACTGCAAAGATTTATCCGGGACAAAGAAAGTGTCAGAAGTAACTCAGAATGTAAAGGCAAACCAGTGGGATTTGGCAGTAGGAAAAGCCTGCATAGATATGCAATTGCTTTCATTTGGAAACCAGGCACCCTCTCTTATATCTCAGGAAGAACAATGCTCTTTAACTAAAGAAGTAAAAGAAATGAAAGAAGAATACTGAAACTGAGCATCTAGAACAGCACAAAAACATCAGAATAAGGTGCCTGCATTGAAGATTATTATTATTGTTGTTGTTGTTATTGTTATTATTGTTGCTATTATCATTGCTATTGTTATTATTGTTGTTATTACTGTTATTATTATTATTGTTGTTGTTATTGTCATCATCATCATCCGGAAGCTTCTGAAAGCAAAACAGACAAAGAATCTGTATAGGAAAACTGCAATGCAAACTAGAGCTGACAGCTGGCACAATAAAGGTTTGCATGGGCAATTCCTTGACAAGATTGAGGGAAAAGTTGATAAAGAGAAGACCTAGTTATGGTTCACTAATGGAACACTAAAGAAGGAGACAGAAGGTTTGATTCTTGCAGCCCAGGAGCAAGCAATCAGAACAAATGCAATCAAGGCCAGGATCAAAAAAACAGCTGATGATCCAAAATGCAGACTTTGCAAGGAAGCTGATGAAACAATTGATCACATCCTCAGTGGCTGCAATCGCACAGAGGCACAACTATGTGGCCCAGATGTTTGATTGGAACCAGTGCCACAACTACAACCTACCAGTGGTAAAGAACTGATAGGATCACATAAACCTGAGAAAGTAGTTGAAAAGAGTAGTAGTAGTAGTAGTAGTAGTAGTAGTAGTAGTTGTTATTATTATTATTATTATTATTATTATTATTATTATTATTATTATTACATGAAACTAAATCAAATGAACATTTAAAAATGTGTCACAAATACCATTGAATGGTGCTAATGGTTGATATGGGTTGCTGCCAGCATCCTAGGTATCAACCAAGTATCTTCTTAAAATGTATGATGTTCCAAGTGACACAGTTCTTTGCAGTTCCACTTGTGTTATTGCAGGAAGCTGCAATATCTTGATGTAGTTTATAAAATTCTTGGACCTGGTAACAAGTGCCCCAATTACAACGGGTATCACTGTTGCATGTTTCATCCATAATTGCATTAGTAATTAGTAGTAATCTTATTATTAGTAGTAGTAGTTTTGGGGAAGGTCTCAAAAGGTAGATAAAATGTCAAATCCAGAGTAAACATCTAACTGCTCCAACCATACTAAAATATTAAGCTTGTATGCCAATCAATACCCAAGGATCACAACAATAAAAGGCAAATCTTCCAATAAAAGATTACAGATGTGACAGATATATATATAAAGGGAGAGAGAAAAAACTTATTGACAAAAACCCCCTCCCAATTTAGCTTTAGAAATAAATCCTTCACCTATCTTGATCATTCTGATTAAATGTGTAACCATTTAACATATTTGTAGGATAGCCAGTTCACTTAAAATGGATTATATGTATAGTCATTTAGGAGACAAATTAAGAAACTTAAAAAATACCCTTTCAAGAATACTTAATGAGCTTTTCAGCAGTGTGTTTAATCTCCTTCACTAGCATAAATGCAAAACAACTGTAGAAAAATTAGCCATTTGGTTGCATAATGGGCTTCAACTAATGATGATTATTTGGTGATGTAAAATTAATGCATTTTTAATCAACATATTATTAGGACATTCATTTACATGCAATTATTTTCATAAAGAATTAAGTGTAAACAACTAAAAGGACTTTGCCTGAGAAGCAAAAGACTGGGAACAGCAACTATCTGTATTAAGAAAAGATAACTTTTCCTTAGTCTCATTAGTATGATACTTTAATCTCATTCTCTTTGATAATGAGAAAAGGGAAGAAGTCTACATTCAGGCAGCAGTCTTGGGTATTTAGTTCCTTTACACCCTAAAAGTCTTTGAATTCCCCAAAATCAGTTGTTGAAGAAGAAAATACAACTTCCTGAGATAATCACCAGAGAGAAATGGCTTTCACACATTCAAGAAACTTCTGACCAATGATCCTTTCTTCTGTTCCATTGCTGCCCCAAAAACACAACTCCAAAATATTCTGTGGTATAGATATTCCCAGAATCAAAATCTGTGGTGTTTCCAGGATTCTATTTAATTCAGTTTACTTAATTTTGCATTGCTCATTCTTCATGTGAATGAGTGTCAAACTACTTATAGAATATAGGTAATTATAAGATAGCTCAGCTGAATCAAAGGATAAAGAATGCACCAAGTGTCTACAGGGGAAAAAAAGAGCTTTTAACATTTTCCAGGGGTAAATAGAAGAATAAAACTAGTTGATGGAATGATGGAATTTTGAGCTTAGGATCTATAATCTATCTATCTATCTATCTATCTATCTATCTATCTATCTATCTATCTATCTATCTATCTATCTATCTCATCTATCAATCATCTATAAAGGTGGATTCATCCAGGTTTGGACTGGATCACCCAAATCGGTAGCAACCTGTCAGTGATGTCATGGTCAGTGCTGGTCCATGGGAACCACCATCTTTTCTGTGCAATTTTTAGCGAATCTTTCCCTCTTCTCTTCTTCCGCTGCTTGGAAAAGGGCACTCTCGCCTGCCCCGGGTTAACACTCATCTTTAAAGCATAGCTGATCAGCTCTTCAGCTCCTCAGCTATGAACTGAAGACTAAATCCTACTACCATACTCCATCCATCCATTCATCCATCCATCCATCCATCCATCCATCTATCTATCTATCCTAACAGTCTGTCTATTTGTCTATCTATTTAACTGCCTTCCCGCCTATGTACATAGACAATTTGCATATACTGTATTGTGAATGTGTGACAAACAGAAAACAAAGACAAAGATTGTGCATGAGAGGGGAAATCAAAACTTTACATATGAGGAGTAAAGTGGCAGATTTTTGTTACATATTTGTGTAGCCCAGCACATTTGAAGGACTCTGGATTAGGCAAAACTGCACTTCTTCAACTTTGTCATGGAAGTTCATATAGCGTAACTATTTATTTATTTATATTTATTTATTATTTAGATTTGTATGCCGCCCCTCTCCGAAGACTTGGGGCGGCTCACAACAAGATAGAACAAATCATAAATAATCCAGATAACTTTAAAATTTATACAAGCTTTAAAAGAACCCCATATACTAACAGACGCACACACAAACATACCATGCATAAATTGAACATGCCCGGGGGAGGTGTTTCAATTCCCCCATGCCTGACGGCAGAGGTGGGTTTTAAGGAGTTTACGGAAGGCAGGGAGAGTAGGGGCAGTTCTAATCTCTGGGGGGAGTTGGTTCCAGAGAGTCGGTGCCGCCACAGAGAAGGCTCTTCCCCTGGGGCCCACCAACCGACAATTTTTAGTTGACGGGACCCGGAGAAGGCCCACTCTGTGGGACCTAATCGGTCGCTGGGATTCGTGCGGCAGGAGGCAGTCTTGGAGATATTCTGGTCCAGTGCCATGAAGGGCTTTAAAGGTCATAACCAACACTTTGAATTGTGACCGGAAATTGATCGGCAGCCAACGCAGACTGCGGAGTGATGGTGAAACATGGGCATACCTAGGTAAGCTCATGACTGCTCTCGCAGCTGCATTCTGCACGATCTGAAGTTTCCGAACACTTTTCAAAGGTAGCCCCATGTAGAGAGCATTACAGTAGTCGAACCTCGAGGTGATGAGGGCATGAGTGACTGTGAGCAATGATTCGTGGTCCAGATAGGGCCGCAACTGGTGCACCAGGTGAACCTGGGCAAACGCCCCCCTCACCACAGCTGAAAGATGGTTCTCTAATGTGAGCTGTGGATCGAGGAGGATGCCCAAGTTGCGGACCCTCTCCAAGGGGGTCAATAATTCCCCCCAGGGTAATGGACGGACAGATGGAATTGTCCTTGGGAGGCAAAACCCACAGCCACTCTGTCTTATCCGGGTTGAGTTTGGGTCTGTTGACACCCATCCAGGCCCCAACAGCCTCCAGGCACAGGCACATCACTTCCACTGCTTCGTTGACTGGGCATGGGGTGGAGATGTAAAGATGGGTATCATCAGCGTACTGATGATACCTCACCCCATGTCCTTGGATGATCTCACCCAGCGGTTTCATGTAGATATTAAATAGCAGGGGGGAGAGGACCGACCCCTGAGGCACCCCACAAGGGAGAGACCTCGGAGCCGACCTCTGACCCCCCACTAACACTGACTGCGACCGGCCAGAGAGGTAGGAGGAGAACCATTGTAGAACAGTGCCTCCCACCCCCAACCCCTCCAGCCAGTGCAGAAGGATACCATGGTCGATGGTATCGAAAGCCGCTGAGAGGTCAAGGAGCACCAGGACAGAGGATAAACCCCTGTCCCGGGCCCGCCAGAGATCATCCATCAACGCGACCAAAGCCGTTTCCGTGCTGTAACCGGGCCTGAAACCCGACTGCTGGGGACCTAGATAATCGGCTTCTTCCAAGGACCATTGGAGCTGGAGTGCCACCACCTTCTCAACAACCTTCCCCATAAAGGGAAGGTTGGAGACTGGACAATAGTTATTAAGTACGGCTGGGTCCAGGGAAGGCTTCTTGAGGAGGGGGTGCACGAGCGCTTCTTTATAGAGTGTTGGAAAAACTCCCCTCCCCAAGGAAGCGTTGGTAATCTCCTGGACCCAGCTCCGTGTCACCTCCCTGCTGGCCGAAACCAACCAGGAGGGACACGGATCCAGTAAACAGGTGGCGGAACCTTGTCCACTTCATCAGGTGTCACCAGATCAAACTCTTCACAGACAGGTGGACAAGTACGTGCCCCAGTCACCTCGACTGACTCGTTGTCAGTCGACTCTGTTTTCCAATTGGAGTCAAGTTCAGCCCGGATCTGAGTGACTTTATCAGCGAAAAACGTGTTAAAATCCTCAGCACTGCTCTGTAAGTGCTCCCCAACTCCCCCCTAGAAAGAATGAATCTCTGGCAGTTATTGTGTGCCATTCATTCTCTCAGAAATACATCTACTGTAAATGTACAAAGCTGTTGTAATTTGTAAAATTAATATCCCTCCACCATGTAATGCAACACCTTCAGGAAATAGTTTCATACCCTTCCATTTTAAATTTCCACATTCATTAAATGGATTATATTTTCCATCCCTCGAGGTTGTCATGAGGAATCTGTTTATACAGTTCTATGTTAATATAAAATGCTATATTCATGCTATGTAAGATTTTTTTTTCTCCTCTCTATGTATCTTTTTCCCAACTTTACATCCTTGTTTTGTTTATGACTTAGTCTCTCGAGGACAGCAATAAATAAACATTTTGTGGTGTCACCAATGCATGAATGATATTCTATTTCTTTGAATTATTGAGGGATTGATTGTGAATGTGAAAATATTTAGATCAGTCAGAAAGCTTGCTCCATTTTTATGTACAGTGATTCCTCATTTATCATGGGGGTTATGTTCCAATAAATGAAAATACGCAAAGTAGGATTTCCAATTTTAATCTCCCACACATTGTCTCTCACTTCCCACAGCGGTCACCTCTTGCACCCGGAATACCTGATCTCCTCCATGTCTGTCAGCCCCATCGAAGTCAGTGCCATGTCTGAGACTCCTTTTACCTGCCTAGCTGGGCTTTTTTTTTTTTTTTTGCCTCTCAGCTGTGCACACTTTCAACTCCTTGTCTGGCTGCTTCCCCAGGCCACAACATTTCTGGAGCCCCATCTGGCTCTCCTCCCCCCCCCTTAGTTTGGGAATCTCTGCTCCCCGCTGCCTTCAAGCCAAACTGATTTGGCTGGCCGGCTTGTTGATGGCAGGTACGGGGGGAGGGGACGAAAGAAAGATGCATCAAGCTCTTAGGCTCCTTCTCCAACTTTGAACTTTGCGCTATGGTTTAATTCTGCTGTGTCTTTCTTTCGGTGGTGTCCCCTCCCCCACCATCCCTGCCATTAACAAGCCAGCCAGCCAAATCATTTTGGATTGAAAGCAGCCAGGAGCAGACATCCCCGAACTAAGGAAGGGAGGAAGGAGAGCCAGATGGGGCTCCGGAAGTGCCACGGCCTGGGGAAGCAGCCGGGCAAGGAGTTGGAAGCATGCACGGCCAAGAGGCAAAAAAAAGAGGGCCAGTTAGGCAAGCAAAAGGAGGCTCGGACTTGGCATTAACCTTGATGGTTAGTGCCAAGTCTGACAGGCATGGGAGGGAGTGGTGCAGGAGGTGACCACTGTGGGCACTCAGGGGGAAAGTCTGGGGGATGGCAGGGGGGGGAGATTTTCCCATTGGCTTGCTGCCCCTTCCTCACCTCACCATCATAGGATGGTCATAGCAGCAGCGGTGGCGGCAGCAGCAGCCGCCACCTGCGCTCACTTCCAGTTCCTTCAGCAACCCATGATGCACTGAAGCCGCGGAAGGTGAATTGCGAAGTGGCAAGAGATCACTGTACCTTCTTAATGTTTATTTGGACATTGACTTTACAAACCTGGTGGTTCCACAATTGTAGTCAACACCTTCAGATTGTCTTCATTCTCACAAATAAAAATAGCTTACCATGGTATTGATTCCTTATCTCTGATATGTCAAATTCACATTTTCAAAGAGTGTGGTACAGGGTATATTTCAAAGTAAACCTACTAACTATACTTGTCAGGAGATGATAGTTGTTTAGTGCCCAAGAATTTTTTAAAAATGCATTCAGAAGGAGAAATTAAGCTTGAGATAACCAACCCTAGACATAAGGAGTTGATATTAAATGAATTATTTGTTTTAAATATGATTGCGGCGCAGGCGGAGTAACAGTCGGACACAAGGTATGGGTATAAATAGGGTCACTTTTATTAACTCAACTTGAATTAACTATTTAACCAAATAAGCCCACGTGACCTGCAGTGGTGCATAAATCAAATGGGGGCGGAGTTAACTTTCCAACCAAACTCAACTGAGCAACTTCTGGGCGAAAGCTCCTTGCCTGGGTGCAGGATCATGGTAAAATTACACCTGCGCCCTGCCCCATGCCATGCCCCCACGGCGTGTGGGATGGCTCGCCACTGGTCTCTGATAATATCCATGCAGCGAGCCACAGGAGCAACCCCCCTCACCGAACCCAGGCCGGTCGAGCCCTGTAATCCGAGAGGGAGATCCCCCCTCACCTCAGTAGAGGTGCCCCTAAAGGAGATCACACGTTGCTGCTTACGCCCATTTCCGCCCCCTATCGGCCAACCCCCCCCCCCCGTGACCTTGGGGGGGGCACTAGTCGGTGAGACCACCCCCTAACCGCACTCCAACGTACAGAGTAGAGCAGGCGAAAAAACAACCAGAGCTCGGCCAATTTGGTGTGGTTGCAAAAAATTCCTACTTGGCCCCACCGAGGGCGACCCATCATATGTACCCTGTAGCAGAGGGAGGGCGGGCGGGTGTCTCCAACTGCCGGGCGAGGGAAACTGCGCCACGAGGCAGCCCCTTTTATAGGGCTGCCTCACCCTCGCCCAGCCAATGGGTGGCCAGCGCCACCATCCACGTCACTGCGGCCCCTGGGGATGACGAGGGGCCGCAGGCTCCGCCTCCACAATGGCGGCCTCCTTCCCCGACCCACGCCGCAACCCCGCGCCGGCTGGTAAGTCGCCGGCGGCAATGGCGATAAAATGTAGAGAGTGATGAAAAGTGAGTTCACAACTAACCCTAAGTTTAATTTTCACAGCTTCATGGATAAAAGTTTTCAATCTCTACAAGTCATAAAATTTCCATTACTACCATCTGGTCAAAGTTCATAGAAGGAACCTTTGGATTGAATATGTGAAGGATTTATGCTGTTAATTTTTGAGTTGAAGCTTTTTGACGTTCCTTTTTGTCTTGAAGGAAAAAAAGTAGAGGGAGTGCAGAGGAGATGGCTCTTATTTCCATTTCTTGGTTAATTCTATATCATGGGCACCAATCAACTCTGACAATACTACTTCGTAGTGATGGGTTTAAAGTGATTTAAGTTCTCTACTGGAGAAATGACTAGCTTATATATACTTATAGTCAATGGTGTGATAATATAATTATATTTGGAAACCTTGGTAATTGTCAGACATTAAGTACCCATGGTTGGTGTATCAGACTTAGAAAATAATGAAGAAAAACAGATTAGTAAGGTGTTCATAGGAGGCCTATCACATCTAAGAAATAAACATTAAAATTAATATACTGTATTGCAAAGCTCAGTTGAGCTAATAAATGCTTCATTTGAGCTAAGAACACCATCTGCCTTTGAAAGAATGCTCCTTTGTTTACTTGTTTTCATGTTCTACAAGATTTCATTGTCTGGGATGACACTGAGTAATGCACTGATTATGTTACCTAACATAAATGCTGCTTTAATAAACTTAATGGTGTTAGGTGGACAAATGTCTTCAAATAAGCATGGACATTTCTATAGGTCTAAGTTATGCATCCCTTTCAAAATGAAAAAAAAGATACTCTTCTTCTGGCTGCCAGAATTGCTTTTAAGGTTTTAACAAAGTTTAAAATCAAGATGTAAAATAGAATAGAATTATCTTATGTTGCTACATGCTACACAACGTTGGTAAGAAGTCTTTTGTATTGTGTGTGTGTGCTGGAATGGCTAATTGTGTGCAGTTCTACAGCTCTGGAGCATGAGTGCGGGATCGAGTGCAATTTTACTTCCTGCACTTGTGCAGGTAGCAAAATCTCGCACAGGTGTGTGTGTGCGCACGCTTCATGGAGAGTTTTTGCTTCCCTGCATTCAAGGAAGCAAAAACTCTGGCCAAAACACACCCACATGTGTTTCCCTGTGCAAGATTGGGAAGCAAAATTGTGCTTGATCCCACACTCACGCTCCAGAGCCGCGGAACTGCACACAATTAGCTATTCCGGCAGTAACCCACCAATGTGTGTATGTATGTATGAATGTATACATACATACATACGTACATACGTAATATATGTACATACATACTGGTACATTCCTTTCTTACCCTTATGGGTGAGAATGCCTTCCTCAATCTCACATCCTCTGCCAGAGGCCTGGGAGTTTGAGAGTTCCTCAAACTTTCTTAGCTGTTCCTAGCATTGCACTCATTTGGAGTGAGAGAGAGAGCTTTGATATATTTCCTGGGATTTCTTGGAACCACTCTCCCACCTTAAAAGTCACAGCTCCAAGTGCTTCTATCACTATTGGGATTATTTTGGCCCTTATGTCTATTGAGATTCTCAGCCATCCAGGTCATAGTTGTTCCAGCAGTGCTTTTCAAAAGGCAATTGGACTTTCTCTATTTTGCTTGAAGACATTTCTCTATCAAGAAGCTTCTTCAGTTCTGATTGAATGGTAGAGAACAGACGGGTTAATATTCCTTGCACCACCCCAAGTATGCACTGAGACATAAACTGAGCAATGTGATATACGCAGTATGACATGTGCCAATCTGTACATTGGAGAAACAAAATAACCACTTCACAAACACATGGAGAACAAACTCATCAGGACAAGATTCAGCAATCCATCTGCATTTGAAAGACAAGGGTCACTCTTGGGAAGACAGCAAAGTCAACATTCTGGATAGAGAGGAATGCTGGTTTGAAAGAGGGATCAAAGAGGCCATCTCCATTAAACCTGAACAGAGGGAGAGGGATAAGATACCACCTATTTCCTGGTTACAACACAGTCCTTTCAGCAGATTCAAGAAGGTTCCATGTCCATTTGCACTATTCAAGTGATCCTGAAGCACAGGTGACCTCAAGAATTGTCAGAAAGCATGCTAATAACCAGATGACTGCGGTGAATATAAATTCTTCCATTCTCTACCATTTAGTCAGAACTGAAGAAGTCTCTTGGATGAGAAGCAAAACATCTTCAAGCAAATCAAAGAGAGTCCACTTGGCTTTTGTAAAAAAAGCTTCTTTGGGACATTTTGGCCTTTACCTTTCACATCAATTCTTCCTTCAGGCCCTAGTACTTTCCAGTTTCTCATACACAACCATACATGGATGAGACAAGAGTATACAGTGTTCCCTCGATTTTCATAGGGGATGCGTTCAGAGACCGCCCGCGAAAGTTGAATTTCCACGAAGTAGAGATGCGGAAGTAAATACACTATTTTTGGCTATGAACAGTATCACAAACCTTCCCTTAACACTTTAAAACCCCTAAACTGCAATTTCTCATTCCCTTAGCAACCATTTAGATTATTACTCATTATGTTTATTTATTAAAGTTTATTAAAAAAACATTTATTAAAAGCGAACAAAAGTTTGGCAATGACGTATGACATCATTGGGCGGGAAAAACTGTGGTATAGGGGAAAAACAGCAAAGTATTTTTTAATTAATATTTTTGAAAAACCGTGGTATAGCTGTTTCTTGAAGTTCAAACCCACGAAAATCGAGGGACCATTGTAATTCCTTTAATTGTCTTGTTAAAATATGTTCCAGCCCAAATTGTGTGTGCTTTTTTTATGAAAGTAGCCACATTTTTCTTTCTTGTGCCATCAAGTCAGTATTGACTCCTGGTGACTGTGTGCAATTGTCTTAGAAAGTTTTTCACAAGTGGTTTGTCCTTGCCTTGTTCCAAATATCAAATTAGGAAATTTTAAAAAATCATCAAAAACTGTATAAATAGATGATGCCGCATGATAGAAAAACATCAGCAGAATCAACTGCAGTAATTAGATGAAAAGAACATTCCGTCTCCTTCTTTCCCACCCATTTCCTCACAAGTTTGAAGCAGAGAAAGGATTTACCACAAAGAATGCAAATTTATGCAGAACCTTTCAACCTAGCATGCAAATTAATTTGTACAAAGACTAATTTTCTGACACGGAAGTTCATCCAATTTATTTACTTAAATTACATTAATTTACCATCCTGACCTTTGAATGGCTCATATTGTCTCTCCTGACAACTGTGTTACAGTGCTCTGTTGTTTCTTAATCAGAAACACCATTTACTTCACTTGGAAAGTAAATATGAAAGTGCACTATTTATGCATCCTAATCATCCCTTCAATTACTCAAGTCCCATTACTGTGTTTTCTTTCTATAGGGTTCAGACACATTACCATTTCAAGTCATATCAAAATGGCTAGTAAAATTAGATTAACTACAATGGGATGCTAACTTCTCACATCCAGGTAAAAATTTAACAAAATTGTGATAAATCTTCCCAAGTATCATTCTGTACAATATGTCCCACATATTTGCAAGCCATCAAAACCATATTTCCTTTAAAATGACTCTACAATTTCAAATGGGACAGGAACCTTGCAGAGTTAAAGAGCAAGGCCAGAGAACAGTTTGTGTATGAGTTAGAGGTTATAGATATGGACATATCATGTGTGTATGAATGTATGTATGTATTTATGTATGTATGTATGTATGTATGTGTGTGTGTGTGTGTGTGTGTGTGTGTTTGTTTGTTTGTTTGTTTGTTTGTTTATTTATTTATTTATTTATTTATTTATTTATTTAAATTTTAATTTTATGCCACCCACTCACTAGGGACACTAAAAAAACCCCATAAAAACAGTTAAAAAACCAATTAAAGTAAAACAATGAAACCATACCACATATGGCCAGATCTTGTTGTGAGCGCTCCTCATCCACCTCTAGTAATGTCAGATTCTGAGGAGGATAGTTATCATCATCAGAACAATGGCCCCAGGCCTGCCAAAAAATCCAGGTCTTTACTGCTTTCCGGAAGGCTAGCTGGTTGGGGGTAGTTCGGATCTCAGGAGGTAGCTGGTTCCAGAGAGAGAGAGAGAGAGAGCAGTCATAGAGAAGGCCATCCCCTGTGGGCCCACCAGCTGACACTGTTTAACTGATGGGACCGGAAGAAGACCAACCCTGTGGGAGCTATGTGGTAGAAATCATGTAGGAAGTGAGTCCAGCCTATTACATCTAGAAAGCACCTGATGAGGGAGCAGGAAGATTCTTCTACTTTACTAGAACTACAAGTGCTTCTGAGCTAGCAACTCCTAGTTCCATTCATTCATTGTTTACACTATATTAGAACAATTTTCTTGGTTTTATAATTATCTGGGTTCCATTTCCAAATTATGAGCCGCAGTGGCACAGTGGTTAGAATGCAGTACTTATAAGCAGTACTTTCTGCTTATTGCTGGCTGTGTGTAATTTGGCAGTTCAAATCTCACTAGGCTCAAGGTTCATTCAGCTTTCCATCCTTCCGAGGTAAGTAAAATGAGGACCCAGATTGTTGGGGGCAATATGCTGGCTCTATAAACCACTTATAGAGGGCTGCAAAGCACTGTAAAACCATATATAAATTTAAGTCCTATTACTACTGCTATTTGGCTGAAATCTTCCAAACACATAATTTTAAAAATAATTTTTAAAGCTGATTGTCTCCTGCCCTGTGCTCTTAGTCTTAGATGATGTTGTGTGATTGTCTTAGCTTTAAAGAAAAGCTTTAAAGTGTTTTTAATGCTAATTAACAGATGGAGAAAACAGAACAAAGAGAAAACACAGTGCTAAAATGATGCCCATCAGAAAGGTAGCATGTTTTTTAATCAATGATTTAATTTGCACTGAAACACGTTTTCATTTAAGTGAGATTGCATGAATATTCTAATAATCTATTTTAAAACCTAAGGCAAACAGTCATGCTGGTGTAAATTAAAAGTTCATTTAAGAAAAAAAAAGATGATAGTGCTGACAGAAAAGATAATACAATGATTTAAAAGAAACTCCACTTTTTAAGGGTGACATTTTAAAGTGCTTGCCATTTTCACTCATTTTTTTAAAAAATACATTGCACTTTAAGATAGCCAGTTCAAATGTGATATTATTTAAGATTTTAGGTAAATACTGGATTACCATGCTGCAATTTTCAATTAGACGTTTCTGATTGAAACGGAAATACCTGAGGCATACTATTTTCATAAATTCTGGCTATTACAGGGAATGGTAGGCAGAAATTCAGTATGACCGTGATTCCTCTATAATTTGGATAATCCACAGCCACAGAATGAAGAAAAACAAGGAGAACAAAAAGGATTTTTTTAAAATAATCTTAATTTGTTTTAAAAAAGAAATATATATACATAAAAAAACAGAAAGAAAAATTTGAGGAAGACGAAAAGGAACAGGATTTTTTTTTAGTGGACTATATTTCCTGGTTACTCTGAAGAAGAGAAGAGTAATCAGAGAAGCTATGTGTTCTATGAGATTGTGTGATCATCTGCAAAAAAAATATCTATTGAATAGCTGCTGATTGCAAGAGGTGTATCCTTAGAACTTTTAGGGTTTATTGGAGGTGGTTGAGTGACTGGTTCCTGCTGAGTAAAGAGAAATATAAAGCTTCCAGGTTTCAGGAGACAAATTCAGTCAGCAAGTGAAAACAGAGAGCACATAAGGGTGTTCAAAGTCCTAACAAACTTTTTTTTCCTAAATCCAGAGTTAAACCTTTAAGTTTGAGAAGGAGGAAGGAATATAAACCTGCTAGTGGCCCTTTATAACATGAAAGGAAAGAGGAATATACAGGAGTTTGCTGTTGTGACCTGCAATGCTTGTGGCAAGCTTGCGTATCTGCCTGATAACAATTTTGCACAGAGCTTGGCTATCTGAGGGATTTGCTTTTCTCTTATTGTTTCTGCCTGATTGCTCAGATTTGACAGATTGGATATGATCCTGGTCCCACCTTTAAAGCCATATGAGCCAAAGTGATTCAGATAGCATGTTTGTTTTGTCATGGTGTCTACCCACTAGAATATTTCCCTTCAAGAAGTTTGAGTTACCCCTATTCTGCAATCCTTAAAACAGGCCCTGTAGAGCCAGCTGTTTCCCCAGATATTGGATTAGAAAGTATGTTTACTTGATGGGAATTTTGTTAATGAGCTGGATGTACTCACTAACGTAGTGGTTCTCAACCTTTCTAATGCCGTGACCCCTTAATACAATTCCTCATGCTGTGACGACCCCCAATCATAATTTTAGCACCAATTCTCCCAACAGAGCTTTAGGCTGATTGGCAGGAAGATCAGAGGGACACCCCCACTGTAAATGCATGATTGGTTGGATTGTAAAAATATGTTCCAATGCACCAGAATAGAAGCTTTAGTTCCTAACGCCAAGGGAAATTTATCTTTTTTTACAGTCTTAGGCGAGCCCTGTGAAATGGTCATTCAACCCCAAAAGGGGTATCAACCCCTAAGTTAAGAAACATTGCACTAACTTATCATCCCGTTCTTTCCATTTATGGTGTATTGAATCTGTTTTTCTTTCTTTTTAACTTTCATGCTGCTCAGATGAGTTATGAGTTTGGTGTTCTATGAATTTAATTGATAAAGAACTATACTCCAGTAAGTATATGATTGAGATAGTCCTTGCAGAAAAGGTCAAAGGGATCTATCAGTAATTGACCAATTGACTTAGATGATAATGCCAGATCAAATGAAGGGCTACAAAGGGAACTGAGGGGAAGTACATTCTATAAGGAAGACAAAAAGATAAATGAGGGAACCCAGCCATAAATGGTGTAGAAGATATTCTGCATACTAAACCTCAGATGCAGTTTTGAGGCTCTCAAAGGAAAAATAGATTTTAAGCCTTCAGGAGAAGAAAATGAAGTTGGATCCCGTGGGTGGCTAAGAGTATGCTCCTGTGTCCTATGAGAAGATGAAGAGAAGGAAAACTGAAAAATTAATGCAGTAATTAACAGACGTCAGCATGAATTTCTCAAAAAAGCTTAGTAGTATCTTATTTTTGATCAGCTAATTTATTTAAGAGATTGTGGAATGCTATGGGCTTAATATATTTTGATCAGCAAAGTAATTGACAAATTCTCCCATAACATGCTGATGAGCAAGCTATTTTAGCATGGGCTGGATAGCATAACAATTAAGTAGAGTTAATCAATGGTTCTACATCATTGGAGACTTTGGAAAAAATATCAAGGGGGATTTTTCATGGCGTCTTGAGTATTTGGCATGGTACTTTTTGGGAAAATAATAATGTCAAGTGTTACAAAAACAATTTTAAGACAGGCTTCATTTTAAATTAGCTTTGTGCCCTTGGTTTACTTTGACACTGACCCATTAAAATAGCAGGTTCATGGAGCTGTGAATTTAAGATCCTTATAGATTCATTTGTTGTTTGTGGTTGGTAAAGACAAGAGAACGTAGCCATCCTCTAAACTCTGTTACAACTGAATAGGCAACAAACACAACACAGGCATCAAAAAGCAATTTCTGAAATAATTTCATCACAGCTTCTTAGGACATTATAACTAACACATTATGGTATGCAATAACTTCATCACTAATAATAATAATAATAATAATAATAATAATAATAATAATAATAATAATAATATAAAAAAATAGATTTGTATGCTACCCCTCTCTGAAGACTCAGAGCGGCTCACAACAATAGTGAACAATGTAAGCAAATCCAATACTTAAAAACTATTTAAAAGCCCTTATCATTAAAATAACCACACAACTCAATCATACCATACATAAACCATATTAGTAAGGGAATACATCAGTTACCCCATGCCTGGCAACATAGGTGGGTTTTCAGCAACTTATGAAAGGCGAGGAGGGTGGGGGCAGTTCTGATCTCTGGGGGGAGTTGATTCCAGAGGGCCAGGGCTGCCACAGAGAAGGCTCTTCCCCTGGGTCCCACCAGACGACCTTATTTAGTGGACAGGACCCAGAGTAGGCCAACTATGTGGGACCTAATCGGCCGCTGGGATTTGTGCAGCAGAAGATGGTCCAGAAGGTATTCTGGTCCGATGCCATGTAGAGCTTTATAGGTCATTACCAACACTTTAAATTGTGACTGAAACTAATCAACAGCCAATGCAGGCCGTGGAGTGTTGACGAGACATGGGTGTATCTAGGAACATCCATGTTTGCTCTCGCGGCCACGTTCTGCACGATCTGAAGTTTTCAAACACTCTTCAGAGGTAGCCCCATGTAGAGAGCATTGCAGTACTCAAACCTCGAGGTGATGAGGGCATGAGTGACTGGGAGCAATGACTCCCTGTCCAAATAGGGTTGCAACTGGTGCACCAGTCGAACCTGTGCAAACACCCTCCTTGCCACAACTGAAAGATGGTGTTCTAATGTTAGTTGTGGATCGAGGAGGATGCCCAAGTTGCGAACCCTCTCTGAAAGGGTCAGCAATTCCCACCCCAAGGTAATGGATGGACAGATGGAAGTGTTCTTGGGAGGCAAAAACCACAGCCACTCCATCTTCTCAGAGTTGAGCTTGAGCCTGTTGACACCCATCCAGACCCTAATAGCCTCCAAGCACTGGCACATCCCTTCACTGCTTCACTGACTGGACATGGGATGGAGATGTATAACTGGGTATCATCAGCATACTGATGAAACCTCACCCCATGCCCTTGGATAACTTGCTCAGCAGTTTCATGTAGATATTAAATAATAGGGTGGAGAGGAACGACCCCTAAGGAACCCTGGAAGGGAGAGACCCAGAGGTCGATGTCTGGCCCCCTACTAACACTGACTACCACCAACCAGAGAGGTAGGAGGAGAACCACTTCAGAACAGTGCCTCCCACTCCCAACCCCTCCAGCCGGTGCAGAAGGATACCATGATGGATGGTATTGAAAGCCGCTGAGAGGTCAAGAAGCACCAGGACAGAGGATAAACCCATGTCCCGGTCCCGCCAGAGATCATCCATCAGCACAACCAAAGCAGTTTCCATGCTGTAGCCAGGCCTGAATCCTGACTGTTGAGGGCCTAGATAATTGGCTTCTTCCAAGGACCGCTGGAGCTGGAGCGGCACCACCTTCTCAACAACCTTCTCCATAAAAGGAGACTGGTCAATAGTTGTTAAGTACGGCTGGGTCCAGGGAAAGCTTCTTGAGGAGGGGGCACACAAGTGCCTTGTAGGGAGCCAGGAAGGACCCCCTCCACAGAGAAGCATTGACAATCTCCTGAAGCCAGCTCCATGTTACCTCTCTGCTGGCTGAAACCAACCAAGAGGGACACGGAACCTCTAGGTCCAACTTCACCAGGAGGGACTCACAACCTGCAATCTCAGGAGCAACAAGTCTACGTAGGCAAAAAGTCTCCTTGGCTATGATAGCCACTTCTCCCCCCATTCCCTGGGGTCGTGGATGATGCCATACCTGAAACCCAGCTGGGCATATTTCAGAGAGAGGGACTCCTCCCTCTGGGCCCAGCCAGGTTTCAGTCACACATACCAGGTCGGCTTCCTCATCCAGAATCAAATCCCAGATGAGGAGAGCTTTGTTTACCACCAACCTGGCATTGAGTAGCAGCAACTTGAGCCCAGAGCCCAGACTACACTTGTCACCAGTACCCTGGGCTGAGCTCATGGGGCCCGAACAAGGGATCACTTTCAAGCAGCCATATCTGCCTCTCCCCAGCAGCATCAGATTATTCCGGCCTTCTACCACCCCAGAAATAGGCTCCTCCATCCCTTCTGTCTCTCTGTCGCCAGGTTCGCTAAGCTTCCCATTCATAATATTCTCATTCATCTCATACATACCATCCCACCCATCCCAATCTTTCCTCTCGTAAATACCATCCCACCATCCCAATTATCCATCTTTAACCACCTCCCAATAATTTAGCTAAAAGCAGCAATAAACATTAATAATTAAAACCCATTAATAATTAATACTAAATTACTTAAAAAAACCTATGAGTATTAATTATTAAAATATTAAGAATATAGGGAACAGTCACTTCAGTAGTTCATTAATCAAGTCAGCAGCAAGATGGCACCAAGTTCTAAACTGGCTGAGTCCTAGAATTGTTCAATGGGGAATGTCCAAGTCCTGGGCACACTGGTCTCTTCTCGATATTAGTTGTTCTGTCCCCTAGGTTCTTTGGTGCCACCGGCCGGCACTCCCAGTTGATGTACAACGCAATGTTTCCTAATTTAATGAAATTAATCCCAGTTGTTGTTTTGTAGTGAATGGCAAGACAAAAAAGAAAAGTTTTAAAACATGAACTTGCAACCAATTGTCTCAGTATGAAATGCTTCTGTATCCTTGTGTGATATCATTCACAATTAATGGTGTATTTTGCCCCACAGCATTTTGTAACCATTAGGCATAAATTCTGAGATATTTTTTTTTAATCATAGTAACAGAATATCGCTTTCATTATGTGTTCCCCTTGACCTCTTTTGTGGCTTCGTCTATCAATGCCTTCTAACAATCTTCATTCTGGCTGGCGATCTCTTTTACACAAATATCTTACAAGTAGGGAAATGGCTTACCTGTTTATTGCTGCACTACCCCTTTATTTGGTAGTGTTGTTATTACATTCCTTTCTGGGGGATTTTTTTTAGAGTGTGTGTGTGTGCGTGTGTGTGTGTTGGGAGGGAGATATTATCTGCCAAACAGCCAAAACTCTTTCCTGATGTACATCCTCCCAGCTATAAAAAATATTCACATCATAACTAATGAAACCTTTGTTGAAAGATCTTCAATCATTCAAATAACCAGCCTTGCTATCAGAAATATATCCTAATTTCAACCAAAACCTATCCTACTGCAATTTAAAGTCATTTTAAATTTAACATTGCCCTCTGCAGCAGCAGGCAACAAATCTCTGTCTGCATATATTGGACTTTTAGTCATAATTTTAGATCTCATCCTATGGTTTCACATAGCCCTATGAAACTTGACTCATATTTTAACAAAACCTGGGTCAGTGACCTTAACTTTGATATCTGTACCGATAACTATCAATTTAAATCCAAACATTCCAAGAACTAAGAGTGCAGAACAGTAATTATGTATAAAGGATTGGTCCCTGTCTATGGAAGTTGCCCAAGGTCTCACATAAAGGTCTAAGTCAGAGAACAGCTTAAAAGAGGAAGCAGGGAGGGGCAGAAAAGCAGACTGCTTAGTTAAATGTCAACTGCCAAACTAACTCATCACTGTTCTATTTCAGTCTTTGCTGGGTGGAACATGCAGGCAAAGCTGTCAGAATAATTGCCTTGGCCTATATATTTATTTCGTTTTAAATGTTCTACAGCAAAAGAAGACTCTCCTCTTGGCTATCAGCAGAGCAAAACCAACAGAGCCCCAGTGTTTACAAATAGTTACAAGGGTCTTGATAAATTTGATCCAGCAGAAAGACGGAGATGAAGAACAACTAAACGAAAATAGGTTGGAAATGTAGAAAACTGTGCCCATTAAAAAATATCAAGGAGAACAACTGAGTGGTGAAAAGCGGTCATTAAAATGATGGAAAATGTTTAAAAGAATGGAGGGAATTGGAACAATGCTCCATGAGTACATTTTAATACGTTTGATCATCCTGCAGTTGCAGTGCAGTAACTTTCATAGGGAGTGCTCAAATTTCAGCCTAGCTAATATAAAAAATTGCATGAATATTAATTTGAAATGAACACATTCCTAATTCACCTCCCCCATGTCCCCAATTCTAATTCCAGTTGAAATAGTTTTACCTTACTCTGAATAGCCAACATGTGAGTAACACAAATTTATTTCAGATGCTAGAGGGTTTAATTAAAGGCTCTATTTTCAGTTCTAAAATTCCAAAAACCCTCCAGCGCTGCCAAGATTACCTACCAACTAGAAGTCAATGGCCAATGACCTCACGGAGACCCAAATCAGATATGGCAAGACACCATTAACAAAGATATGCAAGCTATGGGCCTGCACCCTGGAGATGCACTAACCATGAAAAGTGCCATTCAATGATCTGAAGAACATACCCTGCACTTGTGGAAATTTTGACATCTAAAATGAGGATAATACTGTATATATCATTTTTACCTTTATGCTATGCATTAAAAATACAAAAAATACTATATATAAAATACATTCATTTATGAAATGAATGATCTGCTAAAAAGAAATACATTTTTATTTCTGCATGCAACAAAAACATTTTGAACTTGCCCCCAAAAAGAGAGAGAGAGAGAGAGAGAGAGAGAGAGAGAGAGAGAGAGAGATTAGTTGAAAAGCTCAATAAATCACATGCAGGTAGGTTTCACACATTGGTGGCTGTGACAAATATTTTGAGCGACAGGGAGCCACAGTAGGGGGCTTGAAAAAGACACATGAAAAAGAACCACAGATTGCAAACCCCTGCAGCAGGAAGAAGAACGTGAAGAAGATTTTCAGTTCCAAAATTTCACTGGATTTTTGGAGAGAAACAAAGAAATTATTTAATAACACACACACACATTCTAGTTCATATAGAAAAAATACACGGTAACCTGCAGACTGCAAATTTTTCTATCACCTTCTATTTAGTTCTCAGTTGTAGAGTAGAACTTATTTTCACAGGCTTTAAAAAAGTGAGTAGTCTATGCATTGAATTAGATTTCCCTACCACGAGTTGTGACCTTCACTATCTATTACAGTAAATCTATTTCCTATAAAACATATTTTAATTTTCCCAGAAGATAAACTGAGCATAAATTTGGAACCAAGATTTTCTGAGGATGAAATGAGTCTTCTTAAGGTGGTACATGGGGAATTGAAAAAAAGGTTGTAGAGTAGATGGTGGAAAGTAGCTAATGTATTAGTAAAAGATAATAGCATGATCTTTTCTATCATCATTTAACTATCTGCCTGTCACATGTAATTTCATATAAACCCATTTTCTTAATTAATACTCAGCCAGCAACAAATACAATCTTAAATCAAGTATGTACAGCTTTATTATTTAAATTATAATACCAAGTGAACAAAAAGTACATGAGGAATAGTAGCATTATCTCACAACTGATACACACTGGTTTGTATTATATTAATAATAATAAAAATCATTCATTTAATAAGGGATTCAAGGAATGCTTTAAAAATATTGATTATTACCAATCTGGAAATAGAATTAAAATCATTTTTCTGACTATTTCAATTAGTATGCATTGTTTTGCTTGATTGAGCTATGTGCCATTGTCATTTTTTACTCCTAGCAACCCCATAGATATTATTCATTGTTGGGGAGAGGAGATATGGTTTTCACTCATTTCCTGGTTCTTTCTGTTTAATATTAATATTCTTTATGATAATTTCCTTTTTAACATGGAATCTAGTCTTCTAGCAACAGGAACTATCAATTATTTTTTTCTGTCCTTGTCAGGGGATGTTGGTGGAGGATGGAGATCTGATTTTGCTATTACCAAAATCTCTACAAGAATTAATAGGATAATAATAAACAATCATTTAAAGTGAATATAACTTTAAGAACATAAAGAAAAGATGCCTCCATCCAGATTTGGAATGTGGATGTCAGCATGTCGTGTAAAGCTCATTACTGTCTTCAAGTCAACAGAAGTGCCATATGCTATATTACCGAGCCTATAAATCCCAATCCATATTTCTGTCCTAAGCTATTAATCACAGAAAAAAATAGCTTGGAAATTTTCAAAGACCACTTGAATAACTGCTGTTACAATCAAAATGCACTAGCAAATGTATTTCATTCCAGCAGGATAAGCTTACTTTCTTTCATCTTAAAACATGAAGGATTCCTGGGGGCAAATTGAGTTGGATCAAAATAATACATTCATATAATCATGGCATCAATTTCATTTATTTGTTTGTTTCAAACTTTTATATAGCCACCCATCTAATAGCCAACCCCAACAGCCCTCAATCAAAAGTTAAAACAGTATAAAAACCACATGTGATCTATAAAACCAAACACATTCAAAATGTTAGTGGATATGAAGATCAGGTTTTTATATATCCAGGACTTCCCATTCCTTATAATGTCCAGTCTTAACTAAGTTGAGAGTAGATCAAGCAACTCATAGTTAGCTACTGCTCTTGTTCAGGATATCCAAAACTGCCATTATTCTTGCTCATTGAATTATTTTCAGAATGAGTTTCTGGACGAATCCCATCTGTAGAATAAAATACTTTTGGAAGTTTTCAAAAGACCTCTTGAATAGCTGCTGTTACAATCAAAATGTAGCACATTTCTTTTGGAACAAAGCAACATTCTAAAACAAAACTAATATGAAACCCATTGTAGCATGCATGGCAGTAATCCATTGGGCTTCTATTGCTTGTCATTCTCAGATGGATAATTTTGTACAAAAACAAATCTACATACTGTACAAGCAGAAGAATAGTATATGATAAAATTCATCATGCAAAGTACATACACTAGCAGAAGTTAATATAGACTTTAAAATAGTCTATATTAAAGAAAGATGGATATAAAATTGGGCTGGCAGGAAAGGTTTGGTGTAAAAGAATAATATAAAATTCAGGTCTAAATTCAGGTATAAAACCAGAGCTGAGAATTCTTGTTTTATTTATTTTTTATAATTCACTGTTAAGTTTGATAGAACACATTCATATGATAATGTACAAGGCAATACTGAAACACATTGGAATTATTCTTCTGCATTCCTTAATGTAGACACTATATGGCAGTGATAGTGAACCTTATAGACCCTGAGTGCCCCAAATGTCCAAACTTAAAAGTGCACACATGAACATATGCATGTGCAGACATGCACGAACCTTTGCATTCATGGACATTTATTTATTTATTTATTTATTTATTCATTCATTCATTCATTCATTCATTCATTCATTCATTCAATTTGTATGTCACCCAACTCACTAGGGACTCTGGGCAGCTCACAACAAAAAATAAATAAAACATACAGTGTAATATTAAAATCTCTAACAGAACAATTTAAAAACAATTTAAAACCAACTGTTAAAAACCATCCATGCCATTTTTGGCCGGATCCCGATAGTACACCATCAGATCAACGTCCCCCCCAGGCCTGCCAGAAAAGCTAGGTCTTTACAGCTTTCTGGAAGGCCAGTAGGGTAGGGGTAGTCTGGATCTTGGGAGGTAGCTGTTTCCAGAGATTTGGAGAAGCCACAAAGAAGGCCCTCCCCCGCAGAGCACTCTGTGTACCACCTTTGATACGCATGCTACAGATTCGTCATCACGGCTTTATGGTATCTATACTGCATACATTTTTCGCATGTATAGGTGGGTCCATGTCAGAGAGGAATTTTCAAAAGATCATCCTATCATCCTAGAGGAAAAAGAAATAAAGAATTGTCACTGGTCATGCTCGTGCACAAGTGAGATGAAACAATAGCAGAGAATTATTTATTTATTTATTTATTGGATTTGTATGCCGCTCCTCTCCAAGGACTCGGGGTGGCTATTTATGTAATATTTATGTAATTTAAATAATGTATCAGAATATTAATAAAATGTGGAGCAGGGGAAGGTTCAGGATAGATCATAAGTCTTACAATAGAAGATGTGAAGTCCATATTGATCAGTGCATTCATTTGATCCAGCTCCGTGCCCATCAATTTTTATTTGATCCTGTCACCAGAACTAAACATGAACATTTACAATCAATTAATTCCAGACCAAAGTCCACAATCTTGAAGCTTTTTTTTTAAAAAAAGCTATAATTTAGGTTGGAATGGTTACAATGCTCAGACTTCACTTCCTAAATGCAGTTTAATTTCTTCAGGACAAATGATTTCAGGATTAAAACCTGCCCCCAGATCACAGATGAAGTCTGGCATTCTATACATAATCTGCTTTCTTCTTCTTTAAAAGCTGTCAAATGTAGCTAGAAAACAGCTAGGCTTTTGTAAAAACATTGGAAGGTAGGCGTGTTAACATATTTTGAGGCTGTCAATTGTATGGAATTCAACACTATGATTCCGTGAATTCTAAGTTCTTGCCTGCAATTTTCCCCAAAGCAACCATTTTCTCATATCAAACAAAGCTTCAAGAAGTCCTCCACTTATGACTAGAATTGGGATAGAATTTTGATCACTAAATGATGTGGTTGTTAAGCAGGCATCATGCATCTGGACCCATTTTTACCATGGCCATTAAATGAATCACTGCAATCATTAAGCAAATCCAACCTCCCCAATTGACTATGATTATTAGAAACATAGTTGGGAAGGTTGCAATTCACAATCAGAGGACTACAAGATGCTGCAACCATTGTAAATGAGTGCCAGTTGTCAAGTGCCATAATTGTGATCATGGGTGATGTAAAGGTAAAACTTTGAGACCCACTTCTTCCAAAAGTCACTTTTTTTGAACCACCATAACTTCAAACCATCATGAAATGGTCTTAAGTCAAAGTTCAGTATAGAGAACCATCATGGGCAATACCTGATGCAAGACACGTTGTACCAAGAACACAGCCTTTATTGCTAACAGGCAACAACTACATGTGCCAGCTGACATCTCCTTTATATAGGAGCTGTCAGATGAGCAGACCAATGGCATGGCTTTATTTTCCTGCTTGCCGGCTGCTTGGACCTTTGCCAATCAGGTTAGCCATCATTGATATATAGCAAAGCAAGGTAGCAGTCTCCAAAAGGTGGGAGAATGGGGAGCTGGCAGAATTTGCCATATGAGCTCCAGTGAGTCAGAGCCTTTCAAAGGACACTTTCAAAGGACATCAGATGAGGGCTTTCAATCCTTTATTTAAGAAAATGAAGTATCTTTATAACCTTTAAGAATTTAAAATAAACTGAAAAGGAGGAGAGAGGGTTTGGGGTTTTTTATTTCTTTTTTATTTTGGCAATTGAAATTTAAATGCATTAATGGCTCCAAAAGCAATGCAATATTAGATTTTGAATATTAAGACTTTGAAATTAATGTTAAAGATTAAATGCATTTTTGTGAAAAAGAAAAACTGTTTTCTATATTGGAGGCATAAGACAAACAACTGATTAAGGCATTGTGTCATTTTTGAGGAGCTGAACCAGGACTTTGATTCAATAAGGTGATTTCTTAAGGAAAAGTCTGTGCTCAGAAAGAAAATGTTACAGAAAGATACACAACTGTCCTGTCCCAAACCATGTAGGCACAAAGATGCAGAGTGGTTTGCAAAGTTCACTAGGAAATTTTCCAACCAATAACAAGTGGCAAGAAAGATTCATGCAAAGAAAAACACAATCTTTTAGAAGAGAAATCAAGTCCCCTCAAGTCCAGGGGAGATATGGGAGGAGGGAGAGGGGGAGAAAATACTAAACAACAAGCATAAGTGTGGCCCTGTGACATCATACAGGTTCATCAGACAGTCTTGATCACAAGAATTCAAAAAAAGAGGCAAAGGACATGGATGCTAGGTTAATTAATGGTTTGTTGCCAATGGAAGGCTTCAAATTTCTATTGTTAAATAGAAGTGTTGCTTATTGGGAAGACTGAGGTTCTTCTCTTCTGAGAAGAACATCTTTGTTCTGCTCTCCTGTTCTACACAGCATGCCTTTGCACTGGGAGGGGTTAATGGATGAGATTCCTTACCTTCTGAGACTGGCAGCAACTGCGATTCCTGGTTCTTGGTACGACACATCCATTTCTGCATACAGATGCTCAGGCAAAAATTCACTCAATAATTGTGAGTGTCTCTTTCATCATAGTCTAAGCTGGTCATGATACCAACAGAGTCTATCCAGGAACATCATGAACAAGAATTTGACCAAAAATTTGTCTTTAGACACTTTAAAAAATGGATGTGGCTTTAAAAATTAAGAAAGAAATAAAAATGACAAACTGAGAGAGCAATTGGGATAGTTTCTTTGTTTGGTTGGGCTTCCCATGGAGGCTGTTTTGAAAAAATTCAAAACAAGGATCAACGGTCCTTCCCCCCCCCCTCACAGTTACCTTAAGTATTCTAATCTGATAGTATGTTTAACCCTGTTGCTCTGTTCAAAACCAATATACACTTGTACTGTTTACGAGTTTCTGTGACTCGCACCGAAAAGTCTTAATTTTAAGTGCTTATATTTGCTCAATTTGAAAACATCTTTCCCTTGGAAACTAGGTAGAACATATATGCGGCCATGCCTCCAGCTACAGAAGCCTCCTCCCCATGCTGACGACAATGCCAGGAGTCGCGTTCCTCCTGGCTCCCTCACAATTTCGGCTGGCTGTGTATTCATCCGACCATTCATTTCTTATGGTTTGTCCCCTCTATTCTTTTTTAATCCTTGCACTTTTCCCCCTTTTCTTGTCCAATGTGTATAACTGTTTACGAATGTAATTAATTTTAAAATAAAATTAAAATTCATGTTACCATAAAATTAGTTGCCTTAGATCATTGTCAGTTCATTGTAATGGATCATATCTGTTTACCCATGTTTCCCTGAAAATAGGATTCTGTCATATTTTTTTTTTGAACCCTGAAATAGCACCGGTGGTCTTTACTCACCGGTGCCTTTTGCTGGAGGCCCGGGGAGACAAGGTCATCTGGCGTCCGCCATCTTGGATTTGGCCGAGATCTCGCGAGACTTCGCGAGATCTCGGCCGATGATCAGGCCTGGGTGGCCTGATCAGTGACGTGTCCGGGCGGGGCCTGCATGCTCTATATAAGGGCGTGCAGGCCCGAGGCTCTCCCTTCTCACCCGGACTCGGCATTAATTGCATACACTCAGTCGGGTGTCTGCTTGCAGCCGCCATTTCGGGCGGCCTCGTGGCGTCTTGGAGGAGCCTCATCGGAGGCCTTTCGGGTTGCTGCCACCCCTCCCGGGTGAAAGGGACTCTCTGCCTCATCGGAAGCCAGCTTTTTGGCTGCCAGCGGTCATTTTCCCCTTCGGATCGGGGCTCCGTTGGTCCTTGGGCCTGGATGGGGCCCTGGTAAGGGGGGGAGTGGCTGGCCCTGCTTCTCCTCTGGATCGAGGAGGGCGGCGTGGGTCAGTTTGGGCTCCCCTTTGACAGGTGGCAGCCCCTTTGACACTCCCCTGCCTTCCGAGGCAGTGTTCCTTATTCCTTTTGGAGCCGGGGCCTTTTTGGCACTGGCTCCTGGTAAAAATAATAATAATAATAATAATAATAATAATAATAATAATAATAATAATAAATAAAATAAAAATAAATAAATACATAAAAATATATAAAAAGAGACATACACATATTATCCGGAAGGGCCCGGGGAAAGATGGCGGCGTTGCCGGGCCCCGTGGGACAGGGTATACCCCGGGTGCTTTTTCCACCTTTCGGGGTGGGTGAGGCACCCCTGCATTCAACGTCCATGGCGTTACTCCCATTGCCCAGGCAGGCCTTTGTCCCGCCGCGTTTCGGGAGTGGGGTCCATGGTTTAGGGTCTCCGGCAGGCACCTGCAACCAGGTATGGTCCCCGCCGGCTATGGCTTCACTCCCTTGGGCTCCTGCGATGGCTTTTCCGTCGGGGCCCAAGGCATCTATTGCGGGGGGGGTTGGACCCCGGCAGTTTCGGGCGCTATGGCCCTGGCCCCTGGGATTGCTTATCCGTTGGGGCCTGGGGTGCTTAGTTTGGGGGCCACTATGGTTTGGACCCGTTTGCCAGCCTTAGGGCAGGGGCTATCCCATGCGGGTTGCCAGCGACACCCCTGGGGTTCCACCTTCACCCTTCGGTCAAGGAGGCCATTTGGAAGGGGGAATTTGTGGACCTTTTCTCTATCTTGAATAGGGAGGTCCCGAGGGCGGATAAGGAAGGGGAGGTCCCGGGGGAAGACCACAAGGAATCAAAGGTCAGCAAGTGTTTCAGCTCTTGGCTGTACGCTTTCTTGACCTATGCCACCATCGTGATCCAGAGGCAGCCGGCTAGGGCTGCCTCGATGATCCATTATATGGACCTTATAGCCAGGGTCCATTATGAATACAGGGGATCAATGTGGAGGCATTATGATAATGCATTCCGAATGCGGGTAGCCTTCGATCCCACTCTCCCGTGGGATGTGGTGGTCCCTGACTTGTGGTTCCAAGCGACCTACATGTCTGGGACAGAGGGCTGTGACAGAACAGATAGTGGGCATTGCATGGGGGGGAGTCCCCAGCTTCCACGCAAGATAAGGCTGACTCGGGGGGTGCGGCGAAGGGACCCCTTCCCCCATGCCACGGGGCATGCTTTTGTCCCTTCCGTAAATACTGGCATGCGTGTGGGAGCTGTGGGGGCTCCCACGCCGCGTCCGGTTGTCCTTGGCTTAAGAAGGGGAAGGGCAGGAAGGGTGGGGGTCAGGCGAAGCAGCCCCCGCCTGCTGGGGGAAAAGGGCCCCAGTCTAATTAATCTTGTTGTTCTTCAGGGTTGGTTAAAAAACTACCACCCTCGTGAGAGAGCGGACGCTCTTCTTCTGGGTTTCTCTGAGGGATTTAGGATCCCTTACAGAGGGGTTAGGAAGGCCTTCATGTCTGACAACCTTAGATCGGTTGTGGGGCATGAAGACATTGTTAGGGACAAAATAAAGAAGGAAGTGGCCGAGGGCAGGGTTCTGGGGCCTTTTCCGGAGCCGCCCTACCCAAATCTCAGGGTGTCCCCTTTAGGTGTTGTCCCCAAAAAGGCGAGTGGTGAATTTAGGTTGATTCACCATTTGTCTTTTCCAAAAGGCGAGTCGGTGAATGATTTCATTCCTGACGAGCTTTGTTCAGTCCGGTACGCATCCTTTGATGCGGCCGTGACCATGGTTAAGAAATGTGGGGTTGGGGCCCTTATGGGGAAATGCGATATTAAATCCGCATTTCGGCTCCTCCCCATACACCCTGACGACTTCGAGCTCTTGGGTTTCCACTTCGAGGGGGGTTATTATGTAGACAGAGCATTGCCAATGGGCTGCTCTGTCTCATGCTCTCTTTTTGAGAGCTTCAGTACCTTCTTGGAGTGGGCACTCAGGAGGCGCAGTGGTCAGGGTTTGGTTGTTCACTACCTTGATGATTTCCTGATGGCGGGGCCCGCGTGTTCGGAGCAATGCTTTGCTCTAATGCGGGACTTTGAGGCCCTTTGTGCCCAGCTGGGGGTGCCTTTAGCCACCAAGAAGACCGAGGGCCCTGCTACCAGAATTACTTTTCTGGGTATTGAGCTGGACTCAGAGGAGCAATCTTCTAGATTGCCCCTAGACAAGTTAGTCAAGACCTGTGACAAACTTGATCAGGTGTTGGGCTGCAGGAAGGTTACCCTTCAGCAGCTACAAGAGCTAGCGGGGATCCTGAATTTTGCTTGTCGGGTCATTGTTCCCGGGCGCACTTTTTCACGGAGGTTGTATAGTGCGATGAAGGGGCTACGGTTGCCCCATCATCGTACCCGCCTATGCACAGGGGTCAAGGATGACCTACATGTGTGGCGGGAGTTTCTGGAGCAGTTTAATGGGTTATCCTTTTGGAGGCACGAGCTTCTTTTGGAAGCTGAGTTGCAGTTGTGTTCTGATGCCGCGGGGACATGCGGATTTGGGGTGGTGTTAGGTGACCAGTGGTGCTGGTCTGCTTGGCCTCCGGAATGGAGGGTCTCTCCCCTGGTTAAGGACTTGACCTTTTTAGAGTTCTTCCCCTTGGTAGTGGCCTTAGAGCTTTGGGGGGAGCAGTTTAGGGACAAAACCGTGCACTTTTGGTGCGACAACTTGGCTGTTGTCCACGTTGTGAACGCCCTGTCCTCTAAGAGCAACAGGGTCATGCAGCTTGTCTGACATTTTGTGCACAGGTCTTTGTCCCTAAATGCTTTATTTTTGGCGAAACACGTCCCCGGGTTAGACAACGGGATTGCTGACGCTTTGTCCCGTGGTCAGTTGTCCAGGTTCTGGACCCTGGCTCCGTGGGCCCGAGCGTCTCCGGAGGCTTTTCCCGACCACCTTTGGAGCCTGGGAGGGTTCCCGAGCGGTGGAGAGAAGAGGCCTGCAGGGCTATGGCCCTCTCAGTGGCACCAGGCACCCTGAGGGCTTACCAGCATGCAGGTAAGAAGTTTGGGGGATTTCAGGAAGGATTGGGGCTACCCCATAGTTGGCCTGCCCCAGTGGAACACCTGGTTGAATTCTGTGTCCAGCTTAGGCAGCGTGGCCTTTCAGTTAGGACAATTAGGTCCCAGTTAGCCAGTCTCGCCTTTTTTGTTCAAGGCAGGTGGATTGTGGACTTCTCTGGTGACTTCCGCATTTGGAAGATACTGGAAGGCTGGGTGAGGGAGTGACGGGGGACCCCTTCTGATAGTCGCCAGGCTGATGGTGCAGCAGCTGTCACTTTTTAAGCAAGCTTTGGACAGTCTGTATGCCTCTCTGTATGAGGCCCGTCTTTTTAGGGCAGCGACTTGTGTCATGTTTTGGGGCCCTGTGGGTCAGCGGGGTTATGGCCTCATCGAAGGCTGACAGGTTGCTCCGTGCCTTCCAGTTCGCTGAGTCAGTTTCGTTGGGTTTTAGTGTTTAGGGTTCTGGCCGAGCTAGGTATTGATCCCGCCGGCTATGGAACGGTTGTTCCATATCGGCGCTGTCACTGGTGCGGCAATTTTAGGTTTCTCGATACGGAGGATTCGGGAAATCAGCCGCTGGCGGTCACCGGCCTGTTTATGGCACGAACAGCTGGCTGAGGTTCTGGGGTGAGGTCTTAGGCTAGGCTACCTCTCTTGGCCCTCTTCTAGTGGGCCCCACCTGTACAACACCGACGGGTTGCTTTGCAGTCACTATACTGATCCTGGGCCAGCCGCTCAGCAGCTTGAACTGCCGGGGGGGCCCAACAGTCTTTTGGAGGACGGGTCTACGTTGTCTGGCTGGGGAGAAGAGGCGTGCGGTGGGAAGGGTTTTCTACCGCTATTGCTGGGAGGGCGGCATCCCATTGCTGTGCCCAGATAGGGCTGGGAGGGCGGCATCCCATTGCTGTGCCCAGTTGGTGCTGGGAGGGTGGCATCTCATTTGCTGTGCCCAGGTGGTACTGGGAGGGTGGCATCCCATTGCTGCGCCCATGTGGTGCTGGGAGGGCGGCATCCCATTGCTGCGCCCAGATGGTGCTGGGAGGGCGGCATCCCATTGCTGCGCCCAGGTGGTGCTGGGAGGGTGGCATCCCATTGCTGCGCCCAGGTGGTACTGGGAGGGTGGCGTCTCATTTGCTGCGCCCAGGTGGTGCTGGGATGGCGGCATCTTGTTGCTGCACCCAGGTGGTGCTGGGAGGGCCGCATCTCATTGCTCCACCCAGGTGGTACTGGGAGGGTGGCATCTCATTGCTGCGCCCAGGTTGGTACTGGGAGGGCGGCATCCTATTGTTGTGCCCAGGTGGTGGGTCTTGCACCTCGGTGGCAAGGACCTGTCTGTGCCTGGAGGTCTACTTTTGATCTGCCAGGCTCGCGAAGGCCTGCGGTGGCTTCGCACTGTGTGGCCTACCTTTCAAGGGTTGTGGTCTCGGATCCTCCCGAGGATCACTTGTTGGGACGCCATTTCCCTTAGGGCCATTCACCGGGTTAGACGGGGAGTTATTAAGGCCCCGGGTAAAGTGATTAGAGAGTTAGGCGGGGTTGTAGTGGCCCCTTCCCTCATCACCATAGATCAGCCATGGGTTTACCGGGCTGCCGATGTTCCTCTGTCAGAACAGTGGAACATCACCTTCTTACAGGACCTGCAGCGGTCACTGCGTGAGCTGGTGCAGTTAGAGGGGGAGTTGGGGGGCCAAGATAGAGATCTGACCCCCGCTCCGTGGAAGGTTAGGGGCGGAAAACTGGGTGGTGGTTTAGCAACTGTGTGTTCTCCATGGGGCATCTTTGGGGATGATTGACAGGTTCTCTCCAAGCTTGTGGTATTGGCAACCTGAGCAGCTGGGGGGAACCTGTCTTTGGGTCCCGCCTACTTAATTCCCCTTTTAGGGGTTAGCCGGCGGGACTTCCACATGCAAGTGCATGGCATGGTCTCAGGTGAGGGAGGGGTCCCTCACCTGGATTAGCATGGTGCTACATCCATATGTTGCCCCGGAAGTTTATTATACGTCATTTTCCGCCCCGGAAGCAATTGTTTGACCCTGCAGGTCCAAGTTAGGGTCATTAGCTATTCATGTTGATTATGCTAATTTGATTAAATAAATTATGCAAATTTATTTTAATAAAATGACCCAGTTTAAATCCAGCTCATTGTGTCCGTGTCGTTACTCCGCCTCTCCTGCAATAAGTACTTAGCCTTATTGCCATGCACTCAAAAGCCTGATGAGATTATTATCAGGACATGTCTTATTTTGGGTGAAACATAGAAGTCATCACCGCTCTTCCAAATGTGCAGTATTTTAGAAGAGTAGTCAGGTCCAACATGGAGATTTATGATAACATAATGCTTGGCAAAAAAGAAAAAAGAAACAGAGAGAGAAGAGAATAAGCCATTATACCATTATTATACTTAATATAGCCAATGTTCTGTCTGGGTGCCCCCAGACTTCAACACCAACTGGAAAAAGCAGCCAGACACGCTGGTAAAATCAAAAGCACTTTATAGTTTGAAAAGTAAACACAGAGAAAAACCTGTTCTTCCCAACAGGCAGGCTATGAGACTTCACAGCAGAGTCCTGATGGCCAGACAATACAGCAGACTTCTTGCTGGCACACCCACCACTGTAGAGAATAAGACCCACACCTTTCCCCCCCCCAAGGTTTCAGTATTCAAAGTCACAAACCAGAATTCCAAGATGCCAAAGATCACAGCCAGGTCCCAGGACTCCCAAAGATAATACTCCACAAGCCAGGAAGGGTGGGTCTGCCTTTTCAGCCTTTCCAGAGAGCACCACACCCAAACCCAGCTGTTGCCTCTTTAGTGCTGAAAGTACCTGGCTAATTGTCCCCTTCGTTGTGTTGCTCTTCTCTGCCGGAGATCGATTATTGCTTGTGCATTTTCATCTAAGGAATCCAGGCTGCTTGCTGGGGAGAGCTCCCTCTCGGGGGACTCTGGCTGTCCTCCCTCTCCCTCAGCCTGAGATTCCTCCTCCCCGTCTGCCTGAACCTCCTGTTCCTCATCCTCCCCCTCTGAGCAGGAAGCCGGCAGAGAATCAGCCATTCCCTGAGGGGCCTCAGACGGAATCACAACAGCCAACAGCTAACATAGAAACTCATACTTTTACAGAAACTCTATTTTTGGAATGGTAGTACAAATGTTTATTGCTTTAGATAAACAGTAGATAATAAGGATTTTGTTAAATAATGAAAATGGATATTGCTAAGGAGAAATTTTCTTCCTCTGTCTTCTTGTGGGTAGTCTATAGCTTTTCACAAGGTTATCCCAAAGTCAGATTACAAAACCATTGTTGGAAGCAAGGTACTATCATGAAATGTTATTTCATTTCTGAAATCATAAAGTAATTTAAAATATATAGCAACTTTCAGATGCATTTTATTTTAAACAAAAACAATTAGCATGCAACTCTACACAAAACCTGCATAACATTTCTCTTCTCTTATAGATAAAAGGACTTGATATCTTCTCCCCAGATAGCCACACTTCCTATTTATCAAAAATGTAGCTATTTGAAATTACAATAATCCTATAATTCATGTAATGACCATCATATATCACTCAGTCCTCAAAGCCCAGATAGTTACTTTGCCTGCAATGCCAATTCCCCACAGTTTCATTTTTTACTTCCTTTGCCACCTTGCTGAAGCAAGCATTGATGGATGTACCATGACCATGATTTGAATGTTGATCAAGGCAGGTTTGAAGATGACCAAAGAACAGGGGCAGTCAGTCTTGCTATTATATTTTTATTATTATCTCTTTTATTCATTAAACATGAAACTTAGTCAACTGAATATTCACAAATGCATCACAAATACCATTGACTGATGCTAATGATGCTAATACATGTTGATGCAATCATTATTATTATTATTATTATTATTATTATTATTATTATTATTATTATTATTATTTCACAGAAAACAGTAATACAAGTAAATGAGATTTATATGCTGGATTTTATATACCATTATTATACCAAGTCAAATACTTCTCAGGCATCTAGGACTAGGACTGTTTAATGTATTTTCATATGATGCACATAGATCCAAGTATGGTGGCCTTTTGCAACTGACAGATTGTAATTTTGTCAGTGTTTATTAATTTCAAATGCTGGCTGATGTCTTTTGACACACCACCCAGAGTGTCGATTACCACTGAGACCACCTGTATTGGGGGGTGGGCTACTGCCCGGGCGGGAGAGAATGCAGTGAGGTAGCGAAAATGGAGCTCCACCCCAGAGCACTCAATTTGTACTGAAAGATGTTGAAAGAAAATGCAGGGCATCCTTCATAAGCCACGCCCACAGAGTGGTAGTAAAAATGTTGGTAGCGCTTCACTGCAGAGTCGTTGTAGTTTAATTTTAAGATTTTAATATTGGCTAAGTTTTTCTTGTTGTTTTTCATCAATTTGACTGTCACCTGGTACGGCGGCAACAATGACCCACACTTTCTTTCTTCTCCACAATCATGAAGTCTGGTGTAACTGTGTTCTAAACCTTGTTAGTTTGAATTCAAAAGTCCCAAAATATTTTGGCATGTTTGTTACTTTTTATGTTTGCTGCAGCATCATCATCAGCAGCAGCATCTTGTTGCTTGTGTCCTTATGATTTATATTAATATTGATTGTTTCCTGATTTTTTTATTTGTACTCTATGATAATCATTAAGTGTTGTACCTCATAATTCTTGATGAACATATCTTTTCTTTTATGAACACTGAGAGCAAATGCACCGAATACAAATTCCTTGTGTGTCCAATCATACTTGGCCAATAAAGAATTCTATTCTATTCTATTAATCTTCAATTCACAATCTATCCTAACCAAGGACCTAAGCCGTGTTAAGGTAACTTGTGAGTATATAGGTAGTTCCAACTAAAGTGCTTTTTTGCAAAGTCAGAATATTCAGATCTGATAAGTTCAGAATTTCCATATATCTAGGCAACACTTGTGTATTTATTTATTTATTTATTTATTTATTTATTTATTTTCTATGCTGCCCTTCTTGAGGTGACCCAGGGTGGTGTACAACAGTATAAATGTAACAATATATAAAGAAATCTAAATTACTATAAAAGGATTATGCAAATTACTAAAAAGTATTAAAATATGCATTCATCCAATTCAATCATACATAGTATTGGCCAGAGACAATCTCATCACTCAGGGCCCCCATGCCTGACGGCAGAGGTAGGTATTGCTCCAAGGGCTCCTATTACCATTGGTACAACCTTTGATTTCTTCCTCCACAATTGTTCAACTTCAATTTGATTCTTGTTATTGCTATTATTATTAATCAGTCAGCCAGATGTTAGATGTTCAGACTGGGTTTGGCATTTTGTCTACCTATTGAGTTCTTACCAAGGACCTGGGATAGGCAGATGTTTGATGGTGTTACAGATATGTCACAGGATGGAAGTTGTTGTTGTTGTGAGTAGTAGTAGTAGTAGTAGTAGTAGTAGTAGTAGTAGTAGTAGTATTGGCAACTGAGAGTTGCAGAGGCTGGAATGGTGATATACAGATGATTTTAGACCTGGTGGATTTGGAATTGTGCCCAGAGACTAATAGGAAACCAGTGCAGCTCGCGGAGCATAGGTGTTATATGGGTATGCCAAGGTACCCCCATGACAGCTTGCACAGCTGCATTCTGGACCATTTGGAGTCACTGAGCACTCTTCAAGGGTAGCCCCATGTAGAGCACGTTGCAATAATCAAGATGGGAGGTGATGAGGGCCTGAGTGACTGTGTGTAGAGCCTCCTGGTCCAGATAGGGCCACAACTGCTAAACCAGGCGAATCTGGGCAAAGGTCCCCCTGGCCACAGCTGAGAAATTATGATCAAGGCTCATCTGTGGACCAAGGGGGAAACCCAAGTTGTGGACCCTATCTGAGGGGGTCAGTGTTTCTCCCCCCAGAATAATGGATAGATAGATCAAATAGTTCTTAGGGGGAAATGCCTACATCCACTTGGTCTTGTCTCGGCTGAGCTTGAGCCTGTTGGCCCCCATCCAGACCCTTACAGCTTCCAGGCACTGGCACATCACACTCACCATTTCACTGAATTGGCATGGGCTGAAGATGTATAACTGGGTATCATCAGCATACTGGTGATACCTCACCCCATGCTGTTGGATGATGTCACCCAGCGGCTTCATGTAAATGTTAAATAGTAGGGTGGAGAGGACAGACCCCTGCAGCACCCCACAAATGAGAGGCCCAAGGGTGGATCTCTGCCCCCCCAGCACTGACTACGGACGACTGGAGAGATAGGTGCCTTCCGCTCCCAATCCCTCCAGCCATCGCAGAAGGATACCATGGCTGATGGTATTAAAGGCTGCTGAGAGGTCAAGGAGCACCAGGATAAGGAATGTTCCCTACCCTGGGCCTGTCAGAGATAATCCATCGGCATGACCAAAGCGGTTTCCATGGTGTGACCAGTCCTGAAACGGGTCCAGATAATCAGCTTCATCCAAGGACCACCAGAGCTGGAGTGCCACCACCTTCTTGACAACCTTATCTAGAAAGGGCAGGTTGGAGACTGGCCTATAGTTCTTCAATTCGGCTAGATCCAGAGATGGTTTCTTGAGGAGGGGTCGTACAACCACTTCCTTTAACGGCTGTGGAAATGACCCCTGACTCAAGGAAGCATTAATCACAACTGGCCGAAACCAGCAAGGAGGGGTCCTGGTCCAGTAAACAGGAGGAGGAACTCACAGCTCCCATGGCCATATCACTTCCTCAGGGGTTACCAGGTCAAACTCTTACCCTGTCATCTCGGTCTGAATTGCCCAATTGAATTGCCCAATCAGAGTCCAGGTCATTGACTTTATGATATATAAGCACTGAAATATTAGTTGTTGGGGTATTTAGACATATTTACTGCACAAGGGCACTAAAGGGCTACACCAAAGCACCAGATAATGATTGCAAGTCCTGAAAATGCTTACTGAGCTTCATAGAATCATAGCTTTGTAGTAAATTCTCCATAGAAATAATCATTTAGAAATATTAAGTAAAGGGCAAGAATGTAATATTCACTTAAAAAAAATACAATTCTTGTGAAAAGAGAAAAAAAGAATATGTAACTCTTTTGGTTGAGAACAGAAGGCACATGACAGTCCTGTCTTAACTTTGAAAGGCATTTTTGGCTTCAATATTTATTACAAAAGCCTTCTCAAGCAATTTAGCCTTTACAAGCCGTTGCAAAATACATTAAATTGTCCTAAGGATATAAAATGCAACAAAATAAAATGCCAATGCATAATGTCAAAATATTAATTAAATCAGCAACGCTGAAAACTTAGCCTATCAAATACAAGTGGGTTTCAGAGGAGATTGGACTCTTCTATAACTTCCTCCTTTTAGAAAAATCAGCAGTGATGATATCATAAGAACCTCACTGAGGTGAGTCTTTCAAAAGACAACAGCCTCCTGATATTATAATAATATGTGGGAAAGGTGAAATGATGTTACCTAGCAAACAGTCAGATAAGAGTCAATATAACCCACAGGTATATAGATGGCAGCAGAGGTGGGTTCTGCCTTTCCTTGCTGACAGTTTGCTTCCTGATGCACCACATAGGCACAGTGCTAAAAAAAACCCAGCTTCTGCACATGCACAGTGCTAAAAGGCAAAATGGGGCCACCAAGAGAGCCAGTCTGGGGATGTGGCGGCCTGGGTCATTGCTGGCTCTAGTGACCCAGGCCACCAAGTTACTGCAGGTTCTATAGAATTGGTCTGAACAGGCAGTAATCCACCTTTGGATGGCAGAGAAAAAGCATCAGTAGGAATCCTCTCTAGTATCTCAGGTTGTAAAGGAGAAGTTGCAAAATTCTACATACAGACTTAAGGGTTTGCTAATGTAGCTTTAAGATAAAGTAGAATTTGGTTATGTTTCCTGTCTAGTCTATCAGGTAAGGCTGATAGGCACCGTATATTCTAACAGCTCTTACTGGTAACTCAATGATCAGAGTCTTCGCTTGTTGGCTTATGGGCACAGTTTGTTCTTCTGATAACAATTTCAAATACCTTCCTGGTTTTTGCAATAGATTAACTTGCCTCAAGGCAGACAGTAAATGCTTATCTTTGACTTTATATGCACTATGGATTTAAGAAAGAACAAGAAGTCCATTCACAATTTTTTTATATTTGGCAACTTATACAAAATCAACAGGGAGTTGATTTGACATATATTGTGCTTTTATCTTTTTCCTGCGTTCTTTGTCTTTCTATACTTTGTTGGGAGCACTCATAGACAATACATTCATCAACAAATTCATTAACCTCAGCCTATTGCTAGGCAGGAAGTTTCAGACATGTACTAAGTAGCCTAAGCTTTGGGAAAGGGGGGAGGGAGTTATAAAATCAGCACAATGATTCACTCAATGAAAGGGTCTGCTGATGTCACCTTGACTCTTAGAAATTATTTATGTTCCCAGAGGAAAACTGCCAGAAGTCTTCCTCCCACTTTTTATGAGATAGTTATTTATTTGGTTCCTTAATTGGCTAATTATGCCTGCATTGTGGCATCTTGTAGCAAACTATTCAATATAATTGTTAATGAGTAGGTTTGTATTCTGTTGAAGAGAATACAAAAGTAGGCTGTGCCTCATGTTAAGAGGTCTGTGAGAGGTTTAGTCTGCTAATTATTAGCTATTTTGATGTAGTGTGAACATTCTAAGAATGCAGGAAGCTCGACTTCTGAAAAGTGGAATTTAACAGGATGCCAAAAATATTTCAAGGTTCCTATCAAGCTATGCTGAGATTGGGTCTAGGTGAGTTATTTATGATTTATTCTAAAGTAAAGTAAACATTCACAGGAGCTTAACAACAGTAACCGATGCTGCCCCATTCACTCGTACATGCACATAAGTATGGTTTAGAACAGGGGTCTCCAACCTTGGCAACTTTACGACTTGTGGACTTTAACTCCCAGAATTCCTTAGCCAGATTAGTCCATAAAACAATGGAATGTCACTCCAACAAATACGTCGACTGAACAATTTAAATCTACCAGGCCAAACTTAAATACACCCACGAGAACTCACTTGGCAAGAGAAGTTCAGAGTCCACAAAGCACAGTCAAGCAGAGGAATAAACACACAGCCATAAACCAAACACGTTGTTCCCAGCAACACCTTCCTCTGCCTGCCATGATAAATAGCTTTCCCAAGTAATAAATAGCTTCTCCCAAACAATTTGGGAGATCTCCACTGCTCTTTTATTTTCTCTGCCCTGCATACCCCCAGATCCACCAGGGAAGGCAGCTCCTCCTCCTCTTCACTGATCATCCCTGCAAGCTGTCCCCAGCCCAAGCCTGCTGTAAATCTCTGGCCATTCAGAGTCATGAATTAACCCATGTTATCATGTAGCATGGAAAAGGGGGATAGAATGTTGATAGAGAGCTAATTTGCATATTGGTATGTAAATCAGTTTTTGGTAGTTGGAAGACAGAATTCTTAGGGATTTGCATGCTGACTGTTGGTGAATCTGCATCATAAAGAGCAGATGTATAGAGAAATATAGTTATACTGCCAAGTTGTTTATTTGTGTAAATATGAAACTAGTTCAATGAGAAAAAAAGAAATAAAAGCATAAGATTTATATTGGAGTTATTGTATCTGTACCCCAATATATATAGTATCACGTTTCTGCTATGAAGAGTCTCTGTTGTATGGAGCAAAGAACATCACTTATAGCCATAAATAACATAGAAATCCAACAACCCAGTTCCTGGTGTGCCAGGAATGAGCTCATGCTGGCATCTGAGAAATAATCATAGGCGTCATCCAAGGGAGACATCACATAACCTTTAGGATCACAAGAAGATTGTCTTTGAAGACAATCCAAAACCTTTGTTTCATTAAGCAGTAATTGACCCATGGAAAAAGATGGAAAGCCCCATACCAGGGGCCTCACCTGAAAGTACTGGTTCTAATCTACAAAGATGTGTAAAGCTTGACTACTTTTAGGACCATCCAAGTGGAATAAAACCTATTCAGGACATACCTCCCAATGAAAATTATTGATGGCTCCCCATTTGGGGAAGTTAAAGGTATGGGTCGTAATTACCTTACAGTTGTGCTCCATTTTTGGGAGAACAATGGGCTGGTGCCATCAGAGTCGTAGTAGCCTGGCATTAGGGATTTTATATTTTGTTTTTGTTGGTGTTTAATCTTGAAGAATCCCTATTGACTACAGTAGTAAAAAGTACAAACCAACAAGCAAATATTGTACACTCATTGCTGCTATACCATGGTATAGCAATAGCATTTAGAGTTATATACCACTTCACAGTGCTTTACAGCCCTCTCTAAGCTGTTTACGAGAGTAAGCATATTGCCCCCAACAATCTGGCTCCTCATTTTACCAACCTTAGAAGGATGGAAGGCTGAGTCAACCTTGAGGCTACTGAGATTCGATCTGCCAAACTGCTGGCAGCTGGCGATCAGCAGAAGTATCTTGTAGTACTGCACTCTAACCACTGTATCACCAAGGCTCTTTTATGTACTAATGTCTATTGATGAAGAACATCTATGCAGACTATGTCTGCTCAGGAAGTGAACGGATTGCAACCTTATTAAACCTGGATTCTATATGTCTGCATAATGACACAGTTGCATAGAACATAATTGTGTAAAGCCTGTGATCATTCACGTATGGCTGAAATATGACCAATCTCAGCCACTCGGAGCATGAATCTGGGAGATGTTTGTTCCTTAGCATCTAAAAGGGCACATGTGTGCCACTTTGGAATAGACAGTGCACTGTAATTTTGTGAGTTATACACCTGAAAACTAGATGTCACTTACCATGTGGTTGGTAGTTTCATCCATATGCCACTGTCTTTTGCCCCTCTCCCTGTTGGTGGGTTGAGAGTTATCAGCCTAGATCATAGATTAGTATTAGTTTTCATACACTGTTCTAACCTTATACCTTTTCATCTTGTGACAACTACTTTCTCAAAGAAAAAAAACTTGTTTATTACCGCAGGCCTTATAATCATAATAGATTAGCTGTATACATTTACCTGTTTTGAAGAAACATCAGCTGGCAATTGTAATCTGTATTTCTCGGGGGGTGGGGTTATTGTCTTCCTTTTAACCTGATTTTGATAACTAGAATGGAAAACGTCACGGAGAATATACTCAGAGTGAAAGGATACAGAGTAACTAGATGCCCATATATAGCAAAAATAGGTAAAGATATAGAAAAATACAAGTCTATACTTTATGTCAAAGTAAAAAAAGAATCAGCCTTTAATGGTCTAAGTATTTAGTTGCTTTTCATTCTACTTTCATTCTACTTTTAGCCAAAAATCCTTTCATTCATTTGATTGTTTTGTAACTCAATGAGTTACCGTCACAACCATAAAGTATCCACAATACAATTTGAAGTACATAAAGAAACAGTAAGCACTGACAACATTTAAACCAAATTATAAAAATTACCAGCCTCAAAGCAATGAAAATAGAAAGCAATATCTATAAGTCAAAATAGCGACATCTATAAATCAGCAACTCTATTTTTAATAATTCCCTGAAGCCTAAAAGATAGGAGTTAATTGGATTTCAGAGGTAGGATGTTCCATCACATCAGTACCACTAAAGAGAAATGACATTTTCAGGACTGCATCTCCTTAATTGCTTTCAGATAAACATATATTTTGGAGATAGTGTTAACATTTCCCAATGGTTTTATCACTTCATTGGCATGCCAGACCACTCATACCTGCCTTAGAAGAACCCTGCTCCTCCACAAACCACGATAATGTCAGAATTTACTGGGATTCGATCTGGTGAACTCTGCCTTGTAAAGCAGAGAACTAGCAGTTAGAGCTGTAATAGCTGAGGCCTTGTTTAGAACAACACTTTATTAACAGAAGTCATGCCAGGACAAGGCAGGTACAGGCTTAGGGAATATACAGTAAAAACAGGCTTTATACACTTGGCTGGCTGAGGCAGAAGCCAATCTACAAACAGTAACCTTCCCGCTTACATTGTAACCGGGCGTCTGTAACCAATCAGTACCCTGGATAGCGGCTACCAATAGACTGCTCTCCCGGCCGGCTGTTACCAACCAGACATAACACTCCTACCCCTTTAGTTAGCACATACATAGTCATTCAAGTAGGCCGGTCTTCTAGAAATCCTTTCAGAGCGCCGGGGTTCCCCGGACCACTCGACCCCGGGCTCTGGGGGCGGTGCCCTCGGTTCCTCTCTGGAAGCCGGCTCGATCTCTGATCTTTGGAATTCCGCCCTAGCCGGCTCCTCCGGTTTCCCGGCTGGAATAATTAATTCCCTGGGGGCTTCCTCAGAATGGCCATTGTCCCAAATTCCGCCTTGCACCTCACCTCTATCCAAACGAAGTTGGTCCAGGTGCCTTTTCCATAAACGGCCGTCACTTAATTCTATTTCAAATGACCGAGGCCCCAGCTCTCGGCTTACAGTTCCCTTTTCCCAATGTAACCCCCCAGCGTATGAACGAGGAAAAACCGCATCCCCCACTTTCATCTCCCTGGCCAGTGGTTCTGGCCATGGCACGGCCTGGGAATACCAAGGGTGAAGCCTGTCTAAAACAATTCTTAGCTTGCGACCCATTAACAATTCGGCCTGGGTCCTGCCAGTGGCCACACACGGGGTGGAGTGCTGTGCCATTAATAAGTCTGCCAACTTATTCTGCCAAGAACCCTGTGGCATCTTCTTTAGGACTTCCTTTACTGAGCGCACTGCCTGTTCTGCCTGACCATTACTGGCCGGATGCCAAGGCGAGGTTAGCGCATGTCGGATGCCCACAGACGCCAGGAATGACTCGAACATAACAGAAGTAAATTGCGGTCCGTTATCCGAGACTAATAAATCGGAGTAACCATGGGTGGCAAATAATGTCATCAAAGAGTCAATGACGGCCTGGGACTGGCTCGACTTCAGGTGTGCTACTTCCACCCATTTGGAATGGGCATCAACGACTACCAAGAAGGTCTGGCCCATAAAAGGGCTGGCCAAATCAATGTGCAGGCGAGCCCACGGACCCGCGGGCGGCTCCCAGGCCAGCGGTTCGGCCCGGGGGGGAAAAGATCTATTCTCCTGACACACCCCACACAATGCCACCTGTTGCTCTACCTCTCTATCTAACCCTGGCCACCAAACGTAATCCCTTGCCAACCCTTTCATGCGCACCATGCCCAGGTGACCCTTGTGCAAAAGTGCCAATACCTGGCCACGAAGCCTCCCTGGAATTACTACCCTGCTTCCCCGCAACAGGATTCCCTTCTCCACAGACAGTTCGTTCCGACAATGGAAAAATGGAACAAAAACTTCAGCCAGGGCAGAAACTGGCCACCCCCTAATTGCCTTACTTGTTCTAAAATCAAATCCCGCCCCGTCTCCCTTGCTACATCGGCTGCAACCAAAATGAAGGGTCCCTCTGACAGGGCGAACACAGAGCCAGCTGGTGCTGGGTCCATTAAAACATCCTGTAAAGGGCATCTACTCAGGGCATCAGCATGGGCTATGTGGCGCCCAGGCTTGTAGGTCAAAGAATAACTATAATTTGCCAAAAACACAATCCAGCGCGACATGCGCAGAGACAATACTATGGGACTTTGGCGGTCGCCTGATAATAACCCCAGTAAAAGTTGGTGATCGGTCACCAATTCGAATCGCCTTCCATATAAATAGTCGTGGAATCTGCGGACCCCCGCTATAAGTGCTAGAGCCTCTTTGTCTATGTGCCCATAATTCCTTTCCGCCTTGGCCAACGTGTGGGGAAAAAATGCCAGGGGGGCCTCTGCCCCATTAGGCAACCTATGGCTCAAGACTGCGCCCACCCCATACTGCGAAGTATCACATGTGAGAACCAATGGTAACCCCGGTGAATATTGGGCCAGAACACTATTAGAGGTAAGTATTTCTTTACCCCCTCAAATGCATCCTCCTTCCTTTTTCCCCAATGCCAATTTGTGTGCTTGTCCAGCAAACGGTGTAAAGGTTCTGCCACCGATGCCTTATGCGGTATAAAAACTGCATAAAAATTTAGAAGACCTAAAAAGGCTTGGAGCTCAGCCTTCGACTGTGGCCTAGGGGCTTCCCTGATTGCCCGTGTCTTTTCAAGGGTAGGATGGATACCCTCCCCATCTACCGTAAATCCCAGGAACTCCACCCTAGGCACCCCAAACACACATTTCTTCGCCTTCAGCTTTAATCCCGCTTCATGGAACTTTGACAAAACCTTCCTTACACGTACCAGCAATTCATCCTCGGAACTCCCCGACACAAGAACGTCGTCAAAGTATGGCACCGTTCCTTCCAGCCCATACAGTAATCTTTCCATCAACCCCTGGAAAATTCCTGGGGCCACAGATACCCCGAATTGCAGCCGGTGACACTTGAACACCCCCCGGTGGGTAATAATGGATTGCGCTTCTGCGGTCAGGGGGTCAACTGGAAGCTGCTGATAAGCCTGAGAGAGATCAAGCTTCGCGAACACTTTACCTTTTCCAAGGGTATGCAGCAATTGCTGCACTACAGGCAGTGGGTATGAGTGATGGGCCAGCACTTTGTTCACGGAACACTTATAATCCCCACACAATCTGATTCCTCCATCCCCCTTAAAGGCTATTACAACCGGGGTCTCCCAAGAAGCTTGATCAACCGGCTCCAGCACCCCTTGGGCTATGAGTCTATCGAGCTCAGCATCCACCTTTGGCCTTAGGGGAATCGGAACATGGCGGGCCTTTAAACGCACCGCCAGCACTTGGGGATTTAAACTGAACGAAATCGGGGTTCCAGTATAACGACCCAAATTGCCATCAAAAACTGCAGGAAATTCCCTAGACAGTTGGTCAAACCCCGAATTTCCCTTAACAGAGTTCACCCTGATGACTGAGAGACCCAATGACTTAAACCAGTCTAGTCCTAATAAGTTGGAAAACAGTCCATTCACCACAATTAGTGGCAACTTGCCCACGAAGGTCTTAAAGTGGACAGCAAACTGACCCTCCCCGAGCAATGGTATAGGTGATCCTTGGTAGTCCCTCAAATTCAGAGAGCACGGCAGCAAACAATTCTTGCTCATGCCGGGAAAACAGCACTTCAATGTGGCCCAGGAAACCAACGAATGAGCGGAACCCATGTCCACCTGCATCTGGCAAGGAGACCTGCCCAGTTGAACTTCCACTGAAATCTTCTCTGCGGAGGCAGATGTCTCCCTGACATACGTGGCTGCAGCACGCGGTTGACTGTAAACAGCATTACAATCCTCCTTGCGGTTGGAGGAAAACTTCCGTTGCCATCAGGGGGTGAAATTTTGGAAATCCCTCTGTTCCCGAGATGCCGCAGGGGGAGATCTGCGAGAACAGCAGACCCTGGCAATGTGACCCTTTCCACCGCATCGGCGGCATGCTGCGTCCCGGAAAGGGCAATTTGAGCAAAAATGATTACCTCCGCAACCCCAACAGGGTGACACCGGGGGACGAGGGCGCGCGGCAGGCACTTCTCGGCTGCGATTGGCCACCAGCCGGCAAACTTCTTCTTCCTCAGCCCTTACGCTGTCATCTTCAGGGAGGGAAACCTTCGGCTTGTCAGGTAAAACTGGCGCTTTTTGAGTTACATTAACTGTGCTGTCCATGGCGGCTAAAGATTGTGTTGACAGCTCGAACGCGCGAGCCTCCGCTAACGCTGTTTGAAAGGTTAAGTCCCGGGTTGCCAAAAGACACCGCTTGAGGCGACTGTCTCTCACTCCAAACACCAGCCTATCCAGCAAATAGTCATTTAAATCTGTAAACTTGCAGTATAATGCAGCTCTGCGGAGGGCAGCCACAAAATCGTTAATCGATTCCCCTTCCGCTTGGTTTCTCTGATAAAATGTATAACGGAGGGCGCACCGGGAAGGGGCCGGGGCATAGTGTTCCTGCAAAGTCTTCAAAAAATCCTGCCAAGGAATATCATTGATTGAGACTGGGGCGAATAAAGCCCGAGCCGTCTCAAACATCTCGGGACCACAAAACCCGAGAAAGTAAGACCTCTTCCTATCACCAGAAATTTCCGTGTAGCCATTAGAAATTAAAAAACAGTCAAAACGGGCGACATAGGAGTCCCAGGTCTCCCCTTGTGGATTAAAAGGGGGAAAGGTCAGCTGTACAGACATCCTCACTTACTGTCACTACCGTCACTAGAATTCCGTGACCAAAAGGCTTGATCCTTCGTTGCCAGTGTAATAGCCGAGGCCTTGTTTAGAACAACACTTTATTAACAGAAGTCATGCCAGGACAAGGCAGGTACAGGCTTAGGGAATATACAGTAAAAACAGGCTTTATACACTTGGCTGGCTGAGGCAGAAGCCAATCCACAAACAGTAACCTTCCCGCTTACATTGTAACCGGGCGTCTGTAACCAATCAGTACCCTGGATAGCAGCTACCAATAGACTGCTCTCCCGGCCGGCTGTTACCAACCAGACATAACAAGAGCTATCAGATCAGAACCCTTCCAGCTCTGTACCAGGGAGGGGGTATATGTTTTTTTTTTATGTCGGATCACCCTGGTATATTTTAAGGAACGTCACAGCTCCTTTTTTGCCTCTAGGCCCAACCCAGGACCAAAAATATACCAGTAAAGGAAAGGGTGTGGCTAGCTGATGAGGCCAGAACAAGGCCGAAATGGGACCATCCTAGTCTCCCTTAATTTTAAAATTCCAGCTAAAAACATTTAACACATACAGAATATAGTTGTCGGCTATGAAATATATTAACTGCCTTGTAGTGGTTCTGGGTTGGGCCTAGAGGCAAAAAAGGAGCTGTGACATTCCTTAAAATATACCAGGGTGATCCGACATAAAAAAAAACATATACCCCCTCCCTGGTACAGAGCTGGAAGGGTTCTGATCTGATAGCTCTAACTGCTAGTTCTCTGCTTTACAAGGCAGAGTTCACCAGATCGAATCCCAGTAAAGGAAAGGGTGTGGCTAGCTGATGAGGCCAGAACAAGGCTGAAATGGGACCATCCTAGTCTCCCTTAATTTTAAAATTCCAGCTAAAAACATTTAACATATATATATATATATATAATATATATTTAATATATATATACAAAACTCAGAAGAACATGAAAGGGAAATCTACCCAATTTGTGGGGGGAAATAAATAGAATTGGGAATGAGTATCCCCCACGGAAAGATGGTATCCCTTATGCTAGTTTTTACACCTAGCTACTAAAGCATCTGTTACAAATTACAGTACAGTTATATCTGAATTGCTGATCTCATCTGAAATGGCATTTTCTGCTTTTCCACTGAGAAATAAGAGATTTACCCGAAAACTTCAGTATCCCATTGACTTGTGTTCACGGTCTTTTAAAAGATATATGTATCTGTGTGGGTTTTTTTAAATCTCAAGTGAGCAGTAATTTGCTCAATAACTTTGCATAGCCTCTGCTCTTATCACCTCTTGGATAGTCTGTCAGAAGGTTGTTTGGAAGCTCCAGCTGATGCAATCTATGGCCACATGGGCAGTGATATGTGCCCCTAAAATACTACAGGGTATTGCTGTGCAGGTCTTTGACAAGTTCCGGACAATGACTGAGGGCATCTGATTGGCTGTGCTCTTCCCTGGGTGATGCAACAGTTTATCCCTGCTGTTAACTTCGGGTCTGTGAGACCCGTTTTCGAACTTTGAGACCCTGTAAAAAGTTTTCCCTGCATATCTGAAACTTGAAATTTCATGAGTTTGGATCATTTCATGGGTTCTCTCTATGATAATTTTTTTTGGGGGATGGGGTGCTTTTTTCTTGCTGAAAAAACAAAGTCACACTTTGTACTCTTCCTGGGTCACCCTAACTCGGACCAAAAATTCTTCATTTGAGGTGCTTATGTTTGGTCAATTTTAAAACTTTTTTCACTTGGAAGGTAGTCTGAACATTTCTGCACACAATGAAATGAAAATTGAACTGAAAAAATTGATGCTTATTGGTTTATTTTGCTGATAAAAGGCAGTCCCCCCTTTTTGTGAACTTTTTTTCAATTTATAGATAGTTTAGACTGCAAAATGCATTCAATTTTACTAAAGTTGGTGTGGGATTGGTAGTTTGCACATTACTGAACATAAGGAAAATATAAATGAACTGAAAAAAATGATGCTTATTGGTTTTGTTTTATCAGAAATAAGGCCTCACACCCACCCACCCCCAGGCCGTGTGCAATCATTTTCAATTTTCTTTTTTTTTTAGCCTGGCAGTTGCAATGTTTTTGAAAACGTTTTATATTGAATTAGTAGTTTGAACATTCCTGAACATAATGATATGAAAAGTGAACTGAAAAAATTGATGCTTATTGGTTGTTGTCTTTTTCCAATCCCTCTCCCTGGCCTTGTGCATTCATTTTCAATTTACATTTTTTAGCCTGCCAGTTGCAACTTTTTTGAAAACATTTTGCATTAAATTTATAGTGTGGACATTTCTGAACATAATGATAGGAAAATTGAACTGAAAAGATTGATGCTTATTGGTTTATTTTGATCAAAAACGCTCCCCCCCCCCCATTTTTGATCATTTCGTGTCAGTTTATATTTTTTTAGGCTACAAACCTCCAAGGGATTTTCCCCCAAAGGGTTTGATATACTAAATTGAACACTCCTGATCATAAGAAAAATAGAAATGAACTGAAAAAATTGATGCTTATCGGTTTATTTTCGAATATAAGACCATAGGGTCTTATACTCGAGTATAAGCCTACTTGAGTATAAGCCTATTTGAGTATAAGCATGGGGGTCTTTTATGAGCAAAATAAACCAATAAGCATCATTTTTTTAAATTCAATTTTCATATCATTATGTTCAGAAATGTTCAAGTTACCAATCCCACACCAACTTTAATAAAATAAAAAAACATTTTGCAGGCAAAACTATCTATAAATTGAAAAAAAAAATCACAAAATGGAGGGGGGGCTTTTATGTGCAAAATAAACCAATAAGCATCATTTTTTTAAATTCAATTTTCATATCATTATGTTCAGAAATGTTCAAGTTACCAATCCCACACCAACTTTAATAAAATAAAAAAACATTTTGCAGGCAAAACTATCTATAAATTGGAAAAAAAAATCACAAAATGGGGGGGGGGCTTTTATGTGCAAAATAAGCCAATAAGCATTATTTTTTTTCAGTTCAATTTTCATTTCATTGTGTGCAGAAATGTTCATACTAGTTTCCACATGAAAAAAGCTTTCAAAAAGACCAAATATAAGTACCTAAAATAAGCAATTTTCAGTCCGGGTCAAATAGACCCGGGAAGAGTACAAGTGTACAGTATAGTGTTTTTGAAGAGAACAGTGGGGTTATAGTTGTAGTCCGATAGGAAGATTGACCAGTATTTCATCCTGGGTGATATGTAGGTTGGTGTTTGCTGGTTCCCCGCAAGGGCTTATGGTGGTGAGTTATTAATTTAAAATGTCTGCCATAGCGGTATTCAGGGAAGTACTTGATGCGTGCCACCGCTGCAAGTGCTTCTTTGTCTAATTGACTATAATGTCTTTCTGCTGGAGACAGAATAGTAAACTAATAGAGCCTTGGAACCATTTGGAAGTTTTGTGGTTCAGGATGGCTTCCACTCCAAATGGAGAGGCATCGCAAGTAAGCAATAGGGGAAGGTTTTCGTTGTATTGGATGAGGACACTGTCTAATGATAAAAAAGGTCCTTTACAGCTTGGAATGTAGTGGTCTCTCTCTGTTCCCATGTCCAGGTCCCTGATTTCCCCGGGAGCTGGTGCAGTGGTTCAGCAGCTGTTGTCTTCTATTTAAGGAAAATTGCATAAAAATTTAAAAGCCCTAGGAAGGCTTGCAGTTCAGTTTTATTAATCAGGGTGGTGACATTTTTGATAGCCTTGATTTTATTGTCCGTGGGCTGAATTGCTGGGACTCTTTGTGCCTTATGGGGGTGATGCTGGGGTCTAGGTTAAGTGAGAGAGGCTTGCCTGTATATTTACCTAGACCCTCATTGAAAATGGCCTGGAAATCCAATTAGTCCAATTTGTCTCTTTTGATCAGTGCAGGCTCATTTGATAAGATGCTGATCCCAAGAGGCTTGAGCCCTCTATTCCCAGAAGTGTGGGGCAGTCCCCCTCAACAACAGTTAGAGGTAGCCTGCCTTTGAAGTCCTTGAATCAAATGTTCACCTCACGTCTGGGTGGGGTTCCCATGGAAACCCCTGAGGCAAATGTATTGAGGCTTGAGTGAGGACAGGACTGCAGCTGGATGGAGTCAATTCAATGCATTCTAGAACATTATAGTAAATGCGGATCTAGTGTCCAGTTCCATTTTATATGGTCTACCCTCAATAGAAACCACAATATGGAATTTGTCACCCTTGCCAATTTCCGAGTGGCCCACTATCCTGTGGAATATTTCTCTATTACCCTGGAATTGGTAATCTCTGTGTCTGTTTCATGAGCCCCGCATTCTGTTTTCACCTTGCTGCCCCAGACCCATGGAAGTCATATTGGACTGGCTGGTAGGGAGTTGGTTGGGTAGTCCTGCAGACATCTGCAATGAGCCCTCTTTTCTGGCACTGGTGGCAAATTGCTTTTTTAAAACAGCAAGCTGCAACAGGCCCACTGTTCAGCAACGTGAACAGCAGGCCTTCCTGGTTTCAAAGTCTCTGGGGCTTACCTTTTTCTCTGGCTGGATGTGATGTATCTGGTCTTCTTCTGATTCATCCTCATATTTGGGAACCTTAGTCATCCAATTGGTCTCCCAATACATGCTATGAATTGTGCTGGTCTTTGGCATGTCTGCCGCTGAGTTGTCTGATTATTTGGCAGTTCAAGCTTCCTCCAAAACATCATTGAACATTGCCCTCCTTCTTATCAATGGCTTCTTTTGAAGATTTTTATCTCTCATCCCTATGATGTTTCTATCTTTCATCATCTCCTACGGGTTGGTGAATTTGCATTTGGTAGCAATTTCCCAGAGTTTGGCAACAAAATTGTTAATGGATTCACCATCACTTTCCGTGGGTGCTGCCAGCATTTGAGCCATTTTATAAATTTTAGAGCTGCAGTAGGTTAGGAAGAGAACACTCTTCCTGTTTCTGGCAGATCCTGGAAGTTGTTGGCTTCCAGAAACATGCAAAAATGGCTCAGGCATGTTGTCCATTCTTCGGGCATAGGGTTGTACATTGCTGGAGCATGAGATGTTTGAGTAGCCATCCTCAAATTTGGCTGGAGTAGTATGATACTTGGCTACAGATGCCACGAGGTACCTTTGTCCTGTTGCCTTCTTCAACCACCTTCATCACCAGTGTTAGGTTGTGTGGGAACGAAGAGGCAAGACGTAGGAGCAGTTCACCATCTTTATTTAGCCGTAACTCAAAGTAATACAGAATGCTGGCAGGTTACAGGAAAACCACTTTTAAAGGCTTTTCTGTAGCTGGCTGGTCACTGACAGCAGTTTATTTATCCCGCTGCTAGGCTATCCAATCAGCAGTGGCTATGCAAATCCGTGCCACGTACAATTGTACGTAACACCCCTGTGTTCAGGATTTGAATTTAGAGGGACTCAGGAAATGGGACTTTTCTGCTATGGCGTCTTCCCTGTGGAACATGATCCCCACTCCTCCCCATGGTGACCTTAGCTCGGCTCACCTTCTGAAAATCCCTTAATTTAATTCAATTCAATTTATTAGATTTGTATGCCGCCCCTCTCCGAAGACTCGTTGAAACCCAGTGGTGCCAACAAGTGTAGGGGATGCAAGGTAATGGTGAGTTAGTGAGATAGCAAAATGGAATGCTTGGATAACCTTGATGATAGGGAATGAGAGATCCTGTCCAGGAAACAATGAGACGGGAAGGAAAGGAGCCTAAAATCACTTAATAGTCAGAAAAAGGAACCTTGGGAAGGAGCTGCCTTAATGGACCAGGTAGTTAAAACTGCAGGTGGATAGGTTGTACTTTCAGGCTTGCACGATTCTGTTACTTTAACCTTACAATAAGTAGAATTAGTTCATCAAGTCCTGTTCAATGTCTGATTTATCTGGAAGGGCTGACATAAATCTTGCACCTTAGTTTTGCTTCTTGGGAGGTGGAGGATGATCTGATATTGGTATTTGTTGATGGTTATAGATTCTGTCTATAGGAAAAAGAGAGAAGTAAAATGGAATGCCTCCACTGATTTACGAATTTGGAAAAAGTGTCTTAGAAGATTTTTCTCACTGACAGAGTTTATGATTTTATTAAAGCCTCAATATCATCTCTGCTAAGCACAGCTAAATCTGAATCCAGATTTAGCAGACCTCAATTAATTACCAGGGGATAATTAATTTCCCAGGAATCAAAGGCTTTAAAGTTTATTTCTTAGTAGCATGGGTTAACTAATTTTAACTTGCATTATAAACTCAATAAACTGAAAACTATCAAAAGAATATGCCCTCTTCAAGAAGAGCATGGCAGGTTAAGTAAAAATGATTCTATATATCAAAAGAGACTATTATCTCTTTACAGAATAATATGCTCTTTTCCCCATAGAATGCTTTATTGGAGCTTATCCAAACTATGAAAATGAGCTTTTTGTAATCAAAAGCTCATTCGAATTGTAATGGAATAGTGAACTTTAAATTACCTCTGTTAATTCAGAAATTCTTTTAATATTTGACTCCATCCATTTTATGTTTCACCTTTGCAACTATAATATGGGTACAATGAAAATAAAATATGACAAAGACTTAAGGACTAGAACACTTTAAATATTTAAAAGTAATCCGAATAAGTATTATTCATATTAATAGTGATATTTTGGAGTGGAAGTTGTAACTGCAAGTTTTCAGAGGACAAATTTTACCATTAAGATCCAGAATGTATTAATTTTTAATAAGGCAGTGATCTTGTTAGCTTTAAAAGTGATTTGTTGTTTTCTTTCTTTTTAAGATGCTTACAATTTGCATAAACCCTAATCAGATAATTAAGCAGCATTAATTACTTCCTACAAGAAAGAGTTCTTATTTTATAATTAGAAGATATCTTGTCATTATTATTTTTTTGCCATTACAGCAGGTGCCTTACATAGCGTGTGCTGCTGATATTGTTAAGAAGTTTTCTAGTAATAAAAAAGACACCAAGACAGCAATTTTTAAAAGCTTGTGGTGCCTCTTAACGCAGTTACTTCCAATTATACATAAAATGATAGCATTTTTTAATCCTACACATGTTGTATTTTTTAAAATATATTTTTAGGGAGATCATCTAGATTTGGCAGTGCTTTAGTAATGCAGTTGAGTTCTTGTACCGAAGAATCATGAGGCATGTTCAGTGACAACAGCTCTTTATTAGTGTAAGTGAGAACTCCAGCAAAAGTCCAGCCAATGGCTCATGTTTAAATAGAGAGTTCCAGCTGGAAAGAGCCAATCAACACTCTCTGCTCTCCCACTCTACAAAGCGGACCTGGGTGGAAGCAGTTAATTAATACGTAAATCCTAGGACACCACAAATACCATTGGTATGGCATTAAAATAAAGTTAAATCGTTAAGTTAAAGATCTATGGAGATTCTTGGTCATCCAAGTCATGATTGCCCCAAGAATGCTTTTTCATGAAACAATTGGACTTTCTTGCTTTTCTTTGAAGATGTTTCATTTCTCATCCAGGAAGTTTCTCCAGTTCCTGAAAAAGCTGACCTAAAGAAGCTTCTTGGATGAGAAGGCAAAACGTCTTCAAAGAAAAACAGGGGAGTCCAGTTGCCTCTTGAAAAAGAACTTTTGGGACTTTAAATTAAATAGTGGAGGGAAAAGAGATAAAAAGCGAGAAATTAAAAACTTGTTTTCAGTGCAGTAAAAAACAAATAGAATTACAACCTCAACTTTTTTACTTTTACCTGGCCATTTCTATAATAGCAAACTAATCTAATCATCAAAACACAAAGTCATTTTTTTTCATTTTTGTTGCAAACACAAAGTCTAGAAGTGGTTTTCCAAGTGGAAACAAAACTGGATACTGTCTTTCCTTTGATTTAAAAAGTTAATTTTGCCATATTTGCCAGCTCCATCACTTTTTCCATCCATTCTTCCATTATGGAAATTGACATATTTTTTTTCCATTTTTGCATATGTAGAATTCTTGCTGCAGTCATAGTATATAATAACAATGTTCCAGGTTTTTTTTCAAGATCTTTATCCAATAGTCTTAAAAGAAAAACTACTGGATTCAGTTTATATTTGTTTTAAATATCTTCCAAATTAAATCATAAATCTGGCCCCAATATTTCTTTGCTTTATCACAAGGCCACAAAACCATGATGAAAAGTGCCTTCAAGAAGAGTCCTTAGCTCCTCCTCTCACAACAAAATACCTTACTCCATCAGACTTGAAATACTGTGATTGTCCTTCCTGTTAGTGACTACAGTGATCCCTCTATTATCGCGAGGGTTCCGTTCCAAGACCCCTCGCGATAATCGATTTTTTGCGATGTAGGGTTGGAGAAATAAAAACACCATCTGCGCATGCGCGCCCTTTTTTCTATGGCCGTGCATGCGTAGATGGTGGAGTTTGCGTTCCCCGCCGCCCACGCAAAGGGGAAACCCCAATTCGGCTCCTCGCTGCTGCTGCGCTACCGAGCATATCAGCTGCTGGGCGGCCGAAGGAACCTTCCCTGGGTCTTCCCCTCTTGCTGGCGGACAGGCGAGCGGTGGGCATCAGCGAGGAGCCGGGGTTTCCCCTTTGCGTGGGTGGCCGGGAAGACCCAGGTTGGGGGTTCGGGGGAGTGCTGGGAAGCCCCCCAGGCCGGCTGCGACCTTTTAAAACAGCCGCACCGCTTCCCAGCTGAGTCCTGAAGCCAAACGCGGAAGTTCGCCTTTGGCGTTTGGCTTCAGGACTCAGCTGGGAAGCGGCGCGGCTGTTTTAAAAGGTCGCAGCTGGCCTGGGGGGCTTCCCAGCACCCCCCGAACCCGGGTTGGGGGTTCAGGGGGGGTGCTGGGAAGCCCCCCAGGCCGGATGCGACCTTTTAAAACAGCCGTGCCGCTTCCCAGCTGAGTCCTGAAGCCAAACGCGGAAGTTCGCCTTTGGCGTTTGGCTTCAGGACTCAGCTGGGAAGGGGCGCGGCTGTTTTAAAAGGTCGCAGCTGGCCTGGGGGGCTTCCCAGCACCCCCCGAACCCGGGTTGGGGGTTCAGGGGGGGTGCTGGGAAGCCCCCCAGGATGGCTGCTGTTAAATCCAGAAGTTTCTGTTACTAGGAAAATTAGTTAAAGAGTTGTTGTTAAGCAAAAGTCATTATAGTCAGACAGGACTGTTTACTTACCTCTGATTGGCCGCTGGGCTTTGGCGCCAAACTAAAGGAGCTGTCAGGCGTCGCTTGTTGCCGGGCGAAAGTTTTCCTGTGCTACCGGGCTTACGCGTCTCCTGTCAGATTGCATTCGGCAGTGAAAGTAAGTCGCGGCTGTTGTTTCTCTGTGGAAGAATAAAGCGTTTTAACTCAAAGCCGTTTTCTTGGATCATTTCATTGGCGACGAGGGTCTTGAGGACTGCTTTTTCTCCTTAAATCATTATGTCTACCCCGTCAATCATTCAGCCGCCGGAGCTTTTTGACCCTGAACGGTCAACATGGACTGCCTATATGGCAAAATTTGAAATTTTTCTAGAAGCAGCCGGCATGCAAGATGCCGCTGACAGCCGCAAAAGAGCTTTATTCCTTAACTATTGCGGCACTCAAATTTTTGAGCTGGCGGGCACCCTGACAGACCCAGAGCCTGCCAATTCCATCTCTTGGCAAATTCTGAAAGAGAAATTAACCTCTCATTTCAAACCAACTAAGCCCGCTAGGGTTTACCGACACCAGTTTTCCCGCACGGCCCAAGCCGAAGGGGAAACAATTAATCAGTTCGCAACTCGCCTCAGGACAATATTGGCAAAATGTCAATTTGATAACCCTGAGGCTAGATTGACAGATGCCATTATCTTCGGCATGAAGAATGTCTCCATCCGGAATAAGCTGTTAGCAACGGAAGATTCTACCCTGCAAGATGTGATCAAAGCTGCCCAGACGGCTGAAGTGGCAGAGTCTGCTGCCGCTGAATTGAAATCGAATGACAAGCTGTCAACTGTATGCAAACTCACTGCACATCCTCGCGCACAAGTCAACTCTACTTTAGACTACTACACCGCTGATTTTGATGCCCAGGACGACGACTGCTGCCTGATTCGAGGACCCCCTAACCGGCAACTCCGCCAAAACTTCCCTGCTTGTGCTGGCTGCCGAGGTCAACATGCACGCTCCAGATGTCCCTTCAAGGACGCCTTCTGCCGCCGCTGTGACAAACGGGGCCACATTGCTGCTGTATGCCGTGCCTCCCTGCCTGATGACAACTCAGGGAACCAAGACCTGCTGCCAACGTTCCCTGCCCAGCGTTCCTACCGGCCATTCCGACAACAAGGACGGGGAAATCGGAGACCGTGGTACAACCGAGGTAACCTTGCAAGCCCTGCTTCTGCAGCTACTCCTTCTCCCCTTAATAAAATTGTTGTCCCTCTTCTATTAAATCAACATCCCTGCCACATGGAGCTTGATACGGGCTCCAAATATACTTTGATGCCGTGGCACAAACTAAGACTTTATTTACCTGACTTGTCTCGAGACTCTTTGCTGCCATCAGATATTGTTATCAAAGACTTTCAGGGACACCCAATTAGTGTGTTGGGTACTACTAGCGTCCCTATCACTTTTAAAAATGTGCAACATAGGTTGCCCCTATTAATCGTGGACGGGGCAAATCATTCTTTGTTGGGTTTGAATTGGATGGCTCCCCTAGGATTAGCCATCACCGGTGTCCACAAAATTTTTGCACCCAACACACCTGATTTTGTGAAAGAATTTCCAGATGTCTTTAAACCAGGGTTGGGAACATATAAGGGACCCCCAATCTCCTTCTCCTTAGACCCAGCCATTCCCCCCTTGAGATTGAAGCCTCGGAGGGTACCTCTGCCCTTGCTTGACAAATTAGATGCCCAATTGGACAAACTCCAATCCCAAGGCATTTTGGTTCCTATTGAGCACGCTCCATGGGAGACACCTATTGTAACCCCCCTTAAACCTGATGGATCTCTGCGTGTGTGTGCTGATTACAAATCCACTTTGAATAAGGCATTACAGCACAACTCTTATCCAATTCCAGTTGTGCAGCACTTGCTGCACACTTTAGGGTCTGGGAAGGTCTTTGCAAGGCTGGACCTGGCCCAGGCATATCAACAGCTTCCTGTAGATGAAGCCACTTCTTTAGCCCAGACAATAGTTACCCACAGAGGTGCCTTCAAATGCACACACCTGCAATTTGGCATTAGCGTAGCCCCAGGTATTTTCCAGAGACTAATGGAACGCTTGTTATGGGGGCTTAAAGGGGTCGTCCCTTACTTCAATGATATTTTAATTTGTGGGGACACAAGGGACCAATTACACTCTAGAATCCGACAGGTGTTGACCAGGTTACAAGCAAAAGGGCTGAGGCTGAAGCCTGACAAGTGTGTATGGGGAACTCCATCTGTAGATTTCCTGGGATTCAAAATAGATGCAGCAGGAATTCACCCCACTGATGACAAAATTAGGGCCATTAGAGACGCACCTGCCCCCACTTGTAAAGCAGAGCTGCAAGCCTTTTTGGGGCTCTTGAATTTCTACTCAGTTTTTCTGAAGCATAAAGCCTCTGCAGCTGAGCCGCTTCATAGACTTCTCCACAAGGGGGCGCAATGGCAATGGGGAGATACAGAACAGGCATCTTTCACTGCTGTCAAACAACTCCTGACTTCCCAAAGTGTAGTCGTGCAATATAGTCCCACATTACCCCTTAGGCTCACATGCGACGCTTCGCCCTACGGGGTGGGTTCTGTCCTAGCCCATTTATTACCAACTGGTCAGGAGGCACCTATAGCTTACTTTTCAAGAACATTATCCCAGGCTGAACGAAATTATGCCCAAATTGATAGAGAAGCTTTAGCTTTGGTTGCCGGAGTAAAAAAATTCCACAATTATTTGTTGGGCCGCCCTTTCCAATTGATTACTGACCACAAACCATTGCTGGGATTATTAGCCACTGGGAAACCTACCCCTCCATTCATGTCCCCCCGCATGTCCAGGTGGGCTATATTTTTAGCTGGCTATGATTATGTTCTAGTGCATAAAGGTGGCTCTCAAATTAATCATGCCGATGGCTTGAGCCGCTGCCCATTGGGTCAGCAGGTGGTAGACCCAGCCCCTGCTGGAGATGTCCTCTTAATAGACATAGGCACTCCATCCCTCGTGACAGCGGAAGAGGTAGCCAAGGAAACAAAACTTGACCCTGTCTTAGGAAAAGTCCTTCACTATATTCTAAAAGGATGGCCAGCCAATGGGGATGACCCAATAGTAGGTGAGTTTAAGACGAAAAGGCTAGAACTGTCGGTTATGCATGAATGTGTGTTATGGGGTGATAGGGTAGTCATCCCCCATTCCCTAAGGCCTCAAGTGATGCAGCTGCTGCGTATTTATGGTGGCCAGGGCTGGACAGGGCTATAGAGGACTGGGTTGCCACATGTAAGTCCTGTCAAGAGACAAGACCAAATCCCCCCAAAACCACCCCTGCACAGTGGGACACCCCTAGGGGCCCTTGGTCAAGAATACATATCGACCTAGCGGGGCCAGTGAACAATAACATGTTCTTAATAGTGGTGGATGCATACTCCAAGTGGTTGGAGATACTGTTACTAGGGTCCACTACAACTACATCAGTGTCAAATGTATTACGAAAATTGTTTGCGACACATGGGTGTCCAGATGTTCTGGTTTCGGACAATGGGCCCCAATTTACTTCCAAGGAGTTTGAAATGTTCCTCGCCGGGTTGGGGGTGAAACATGCCTTGGTCTCAGTCCACGCAGCGTGGGCTAATGGGATGGCTGAAAGGTATGTCCGAGTGGCCAAAGAGGCCATCAAAAGATCATCCCCAGGGGAAATTCAAGGCAGACTGGACACTTTCCTTCTAATGCAACATATCACACCAAGTATGACTACAAATAGAAGCCCGGCTGAATTACTGATGGGGAGGAAGTTAAGGTCACCTTTGGATAGGCTGCACCCAGCCTATGTCCAGTTAAAAACTGTAAATGTCACAACTCCGGAACGCTCGGTATGTATCGGTCAAAATGTGTATGTTAAAAATTTTGACAAGGGCACATTGTGGGAGAGTGGAATAGTCACAGAACAAACAGGTCCAAAAACATATACAATTGCCCTAAGTGATGGCCGCCTCTGGAAGAGGCACATAGATCACATTAGAGGGAGATTGGCATCTGCCAGTATAAGGGACAATATGGCTGCCATAAGTAATGGGGCCTCTCCTCCTTCACACCCCACAGGAAATTACTCAAGACCTGCTAGGAACCAGGAACAAATAGACTGGGACTTACCTGGATTTACTAGTCAAGCCAGCGCAGCTGCAGCTCCGCAAGGCTCCAGCCATGAGGGTGCTGGACAGTCTCATCCGGAAGAGCCATCTTCATCGGTGGATACCCAGGTCCTCCAAGAACCACGAAGGTCTGAGCGGGCACCCAGAAGACCAGCCCGTTTGGACGAATTTATTACATATTTATCTGAGTAAACATCTGTAATAAATCAACCAGAAGGGGGAGGGATGTTAAATCCAGAAGTTTCTGTTACTAGGAAAGAGTTGTTGTTAAGCAAAAGTCATTATAGTCAGACAGGACTGTTTACTTACCTCTGATTGGCCGCTGGGCTTTGGCGCCAAACTAAAGGAGCTGTCAGGCGTCGCTTGTTGCCGGGCGAAAGTTTTCCTGTGCTACCGGGCTTACGCGTCTCCTGTCAGATTGCATTCGGCAGTGAAAGTAAGTCGCGGCTGTTGTTTCTCTGTGGAAGAATAAAGCGTTTTAACTCAAAGCCGTTTTCTCGGATCATTTCAGCTGCGGCCTTTTAAAACAGCCGCGCCGCTTCCCAGCTGAGTCCTGAAGCCAAACGCGGAAGTTCGCCTTTTGCGTTTGGCTTCAGGACTCAGCTGGGAAGTGGCGCGGCTGTTTTAAAAGGTCGCAGCCGGCCTGGGGGGCTTCCCAGCACCCCCCCGAACCCGGGTTGGGGGTTCGGGGGGTGCTGGGAAGCCCCCCAGGCCGGCTGCGACCTTTTAAAACAGCCGCGCCGCTTCCCAGCTGACTCCCGAAGCCAAACCCGGAAGTGGTTTTTTTTTAATTAATATTTTTTAAAACATCGCGATATAGCGTTTCGCGAAGATCGAGATCGCGAAACTCGAGGGATCACTGTACTTCACCTTCAACCATAACAACACACGAGCATGTAATAGATACAAACTAAATGTAAATTGCTCCAAACTAGACTGCAGAAAAGATGACTTCAGCAATAGAGTGATCAATGCCTGGAATGTACTACCTGATTCTGTGGTTTCTTCCCCAAACCCCACAATCTTTAACCTTAGATTGTCTACAGTTGACCTCTCCCCTATTTTTAGAGATTTTAAGGGGTGTACATAAGCGCACCATTGTGCCTACTGTCCCTGTCCTACTGCCCTATTGTCTTCTTTTATCATTGCTTTCTACTGATGTTATGCTTATACAAACTACTATCCTATATTTGTTCGACAAATAAATAAATAAATAAAAATAAAACGTATTTCAGACATTTGAAATACCTTTATACATTTTTACTTTTTATCAAAGATTGTTTAGTGACTGTTAAGTACCGATGGTACATCATTTTATACAAATTCTCTTTCAGATTACAGTTCAATGTAAATTTCAGTCCACTCATGCACATAATTCCCCACTGCTCAAACATTATATTGTAACTAGTGTTGGGTAAACCGAACTTGCACAGTTCGGGTTTGTGCCGAACCCGAACCCAAACTTTTTAAAAAATTCGGGTTCGGGTTCGGCGTTCGCTCGAACACCATGAAGCGCCGCCTCCCGGAAGGAGAGTGGGGAATCCCACGATGGGATTCCAGGGATGGAGCTTTGATGTCATGGAGACTCCTTCCTGTCCAGCCGAAATGGGGAGTTGAGGAGGAAATAAAGCCACGAGCCAGGAAGGAGTCTCTGTGATGTGAAAGCCCCGCCCCCGGAATCCCATCGTGGGATTCCCCACCTCCTTGTTTATTTTTACAGAAAAGGATGCCGCAGCGGCGCTGCTGCTGATTGGGTTCAGGTTCGGCGAACTTACCCGGACTCCGCTGCCAAATTTGGGTAAGTTCGCCGAACCCAAACTTCATTGGGTTCGCCCAACACTAATTATAACCAAAATATTTTGCCTATTGAATCATGCAGCTGTTTAACATATTTAAGTTTCATGTACAGCTTCAGCATTTTATTAACCTTGGGAATAATTGTCATTAGCACACAATACAATTTAAAATTTAGCCTTTACAGATTCAAAACCATGACTTTTTAAAGTTAAATCTTTCTATCAGTTATACTGTAAAGATATCGGCTAGTGACAGACACATCATTTTCACTCCAATTATTCTTTTGTCCTGTTAATGCTTTACCAATTTGTTAAGAAATGTCATGGAAAACTTTGTTGAAGGCTTTGCTGAGATTCAGAATTCCAGTGCCTAATACTACAATGTAGCAGCAGGCTTAGCCCATAAATAGCAATATCATTTATATTTATATACCACTTCACAGTGCTTTATAGCCCTCTCAGAGTGGTTTACAGAGTAAGTCTATTGCCCCCAATAATCTGGGTACTCAGTTTACCAACCTCAGAAGGATGGTTGGCTGGGTTAACCTTGAGCAAATTGGGGGGGGGGGGGGGAACCTGGCTGTTGAATTGCAGAGTTACTGTAGCTTGCAATACTGCATACTAACCACTGTGCCACCGTAGCATAAGGATAAAGTGGGAAATCACAAGTTCCTCATTCTCCCCCCAAATAATCTGGTTTTTATACAACCAGGCTCTGCCTTTCAACTTTTGGATAATGGCTGCTGTCATTTTCTCTGCTGGGGGAATGCTTTTATCTCCTTCTGAACTACAGTATGTGAAATAAACAGGATCACCACAGATGAGGGAAATTTTTGTCAGAAAACATTATAAAATGAAATAGAATAGAATTTCCCAATTCTTTCCTGGAACTTCTCCTTTAGGATTTCAAACCATTGACTCCAGTCTACCTCCCCTTGGAGTTCCTCAGAACTTGCTCTGCTGAAATCCAGTTTGCACAATCTGATTCTTCTCTTTTCCTGAATGTCATGAAGTCAACATAACACAATAACTGTCACCTTTACTTTTTCCTTCCCATAGATAGTATCATATCTATGATGGCTTCTTGTTCTTTCTCAGTAATAATTTAACATCCCTACATACAGTATATGGAATAGTATTCCTCCTGTTATTAATGCCCACTACCAAGAGGAGAATAGAAAAGGGCAAAGAATGAATGCATCTCCAGAATCTTTATGCTATTTAGTTCTGTCTTGAAAAACCTGAATATGTATAGGAAATAATATGATAAAGGGTTGGCATCAGTAAAGCACTATTTCTTATCTTTCCTCTATTTTTCTTAACTGTTTTATTTTTCTAAATCACAGTTAATATCTATATAAAGATGATAAATGATGAATGTTTTGTATTAGTTTTATGTGCCCAGCATGTTTTTACAGTATTGGTACCCTAAATCTGTTGCATTTTTACTTTCTTGGTGGAAAAGAAAAACTACAACTCTCACCTGTCCCTTCTTCTTCTTTTGCTCTGACCTTTACTTCCTTCTAGTTCTTTCACATATATAAGTAAAATGGCATCATTTTCAAATTTACAACATTTATGAATCAGTCAAAAAAGATGGTGGCACTCATGGACCAACCACCAACCAAACCAAGACATGAGTCTTTCATGTGTGTTGATCAGAGGTGGGTTTGGACTGGTTCAGACCGGTTTTCCCGAACCAGTAGCAACCCATCAGTGACATCATGATGATGTCATGGAACTGGTTTGGTTGGTGGTTGGTCCATGAGTGCCACCATCTTTTTTTTTTTTTTAAATTTTTGTTTTTGGAATTTCCTTCTGAGCATCTGCAGAAGCTGAGTTTCCAGCATTGCACATGAGTCACCATCTTGTTTTCAGCTTTTTTAAAAAAAGAAATATTTTTCAGCACTGTGCATTTGCATGCATGCAAAGCACATTCCTGTCCATGAGATATTGCCACGCAGCACAAGAAGAAGCCAACCAACAGTAAGGTAAGTTAAAAGCCACCCCTGGTGTTGATGCTTAGTGGGCATGAATTCTGGCTAGGGGCCACATGATTAATCAGAGTTTTGGGGAAAAGTTCAACATATGACTTGGGGAAGAAAAAAAATCCTTCACCCATACAGCTGTATTTTTTTCCCCATTCTGCCAAAAAAAATTATTCCTTTCAAACTGTCTTCTGTCTTATTAAGCATCAAAGCCTTCCCACTCCATGCTGGTGCCTCAAACAGGCAAAATTAAAAATAGAAATGAGAAATCAAAAGGTAAAGGCACAAACTGAAAAACACTGCAGAGAAACAAAGGAACAGGGAGTCCAGCTGTAGTTTGCAAGATATACCAAGCTCCCTTTCCTAGCAGTAAAGAAATTAGTAAGCAGCTACTCCACAGAAAAGTCACATCAAGCTAAAAAATAAAATAAAACTACAATAAAATATGCTCATATAATATTTCAAACAAAATATTGTGCAGTCTAAAATAGCATAGGAGCTGGATATGTCATAATGTGGAAAAAAAGTAGAACTGCATCTTTCCTTTCCTCCTTTCCTTCCCTCTTTCCTTCCCTTCAAATAAAATAACATAATGAAACATTTTATTGTACAAGCCACCTGAGTCCATTGGAGAAGGGTGGCCTAGAAATCCAATCTATCTATCTATCAATCAATCAATCAATCATTCAATCAATCTTAAAAAACCAACACCAGAATATAATCAAAAAACAAAATAACAAAGGAATGCAATTTAAAAGAGCTTCTTAAAATAGCAGAAAATAATAATAAAGGTGGTCCATGGATCTCTCTGGAGAGATTGCTAGAAGTGACCAGTCAGCAATTAAATCCCCATTAATACTCAGACACAGAGTTGGAAATTATAATAGTCTATTTTTTTATTTAAAACCTATTATTATTATTATTATTATTATTATTATTATTATTATTATTATTATTAAGATTTGTATGCCGCCCTTCTCCGAAGACTTGTTTTGATCCACTAAATTTTGACTTTTGTGTTTTGGGTCTTAAATCATTAAATTATTTCTTAAAATGACTGAATTCTATTCTAGATATTTTTATCATTTCATGTTTATATGCAATTTTCAGGCCAATTAAGGAGCTATTGTTTTTTCTTATCTAATTTGATAATAAGTACCAAGTAACCAAATCTGTGAAATTTCATATACATCATTAATAGTGCTAAATAATATTGTATCTTCACAGTTTGCAAATATCTCTCCAAGTAACCAACCAGCTGTCCAAACATTAACAAATTAAGTCTATGTATCTCCACATGCAAAAGAGCATATTTCTGACATCCCTGCTTTTGGTGCATGCTGAAATTCTACTGAAAAGTTCAGTATTGTTTTATGTATCAGAGAACTGACAATAGATCACTTCAGTGTATGGTGTCTGGAGACAGATAATTAATATATGAGAAATCTGAAACAGGCATTCAACTGCCAATTAAATTGATGGTGTGTTAGAGCTTATATGGATGGTTCCAGCGCAATTTCATTTATTTGATGTGTAATAATTTGTTTAACATTCTTTATTTGGATTGAGCATACACCTAAAATCATCTCCTGCATCTCAACCAGGCTATCTCTTTGAATTACAAAAGGTAAGACTTTTACAGAACTATCCATGGCAAAGCCCATTAAATCTCCCAAAGAGACCCTTTACATCCTGCACATAAATTGTTTCAACTTCTACCCTCAAAATGTTGCTATAGGGTAGTAATGTCAAACCTATGGCATGGGTGCCACAGTTGGCACCTGGAGCCATATCTGCTGGCACATGAGCCATTGCCCTAGCTGATTTTTGGCTTGCACAGAGGCTAGGGAGAACATTTTTGGTTTCCAGAGAACCTGTTGGGGGAAGTGGGAGGGCGTTTTTATCTTCCCCTGGCTCCAGGGAAGCTTTGGAGTCTGGGGAGGGTGAAAGATGAGCCTACTGGGCCTACCAGAAGTTGGGAAATAGACAGTGAAGGGCTACCACAATTTTTACTACTACACTGTGGGTGTGACGTATACAGGACGCCTTGCATTTCTTTCAACTTCTTTCAATGCAAATTGGGTACTCTGGATCGGAGCTGCATTTTCAGTACCCCACTGCATTCCTCCCCATTCTGGCATCAGCCCACTCCTGGAAACAGGCCATTTCTAGCCGCCAGGGGGCCTCCGGGGGGTGGGGGAAGCTGTTTTTGCCCTCCTCAGGCATTGAATTATGGGTATGGGCAGTCACACATGCACGATAGCAAGCACACATGCTCTTTCAGCACCCAAGGGAAAAAAAGGTTCCCCGCCACTGCTATAGGGCACTGCACACCAGAACTAGACACAAGAACAGTTTTTCCCCCCAAATGCCATCATACTGCTAAACAACTAATTCCCACAACACTGTCAAACTATTTACTAAGACTGTATTACTATTATTCTTCTCATCCTTTCTACAGTGGAACCCCGACATAAGAGCTGCTCTACTTAAGAGCAACTCGAGATAAGAGCTGGGAGGGGAGAGATATTTTTGTTCTACTTACAAGCCCAAATTCGAGATACAAGCGCCAAGGAGCTGTCTCCTGAAGCCAAACGCTAACTTCCGCGTTCGGCTTCAGGAGACAGCTGCGAAGCGGCGCGCGTGTTTTAAAAGGTTGCAGCCGGCCTGGGGGGCTCGGGGGGGTGCTTGCAGCTTTCTTTCTTGCTCTTTTTCTTTCTCTCTTTTACCTTCCCTTCCTCTATTTCTTCTTTTCTTTCTCCTTCCCACCTTCTTCCCTCCCTCCCTCCCTTCACTCATTCCTCTCTTACTCTCCCCTTTCATAAGTTTCCTTGCTTCCTTCCTCTGTTCCTGTCCCTTCCCTCTTTCCTTCCTTCCTTCCCACCCTCCGTCCATTCATTCACCCATTCCTCTCTTGATCGCTTAAAGCCGGTCCCTGGTGCAAAAAGGGTTGGGGACCTCTGTCCTACAGGATTGGGTGGCAGAGAAGTTGAACATATGTAAATTTAAAAGTTTAAGAAAGTTTACAAGTTAAGTGAAAGAAACTTCATTATTCATTTATATGTACATGTACATTTCTTCATTAAAAACATGTCTTTCTGCATAATTTAGACTAACTTTGTGAGTTTTTTGAGGGCTGGAACCAATTAAAATTATTTACATTAATTCCTATGGGGAAAAGTCGTTCGAGATAAGAGCTGCTCGACTTAAGAGCCCAGGTCCGGAACGAATTAAACTCGTATCTCGAGGTACCACTGTATTACCTATTTTCTTTTCTCCTTAGGACTATAACTTTGTTTCTTGTATATTTATGATTTAGATTGTTTTATTTGTTTCCTAGTATGATTTGATTGCTGATTAGTAACCCATGACTATCACTAAGTGTTGTATCTTATGATTCTTGATTATTATTATTATTTCTTTTTATGTACACTCAGAGCATATGCACCAAAAACAAATTCCTTGTATGTCCAATCATATGTGGCCAATAAAGAATGTATTCTATTCTATTCTATTCTTATTGTCAAAAGCCTCAAAGTCCTTCCTCTCTATAGAGCAGTCAAATCAGTCAAATAACCAAGCAAAAGCATACAAACTAAATAGGAAACAAGCAGAGGAATAACCAAGTCAACATTCAGTTGGAGTCAAATCCAGCAAGGAAGACTAGCCAAACATTACTGAACTGAGTGGGAAAGATCCACATGATTCTTTCAAGATGTAAAATTTGGATAGTTCCTTAAGTTTATTGTCAATTTGTGACACAGATATGTCCAACTATCATAACAACATCACTTCACAGAATGGTCCAGTGGTTGCACCACCAGCACTAGGGGTTGTTGTTACACCAGCCACAGGGGTTGTGTCTGCTGCCACCTGTAACCAGGTATGGGCAGCTTCTGCCCCGGTGGTCGCATCCACCACAGTCTTAGCACCCAGCAGCGCGGTCCCTGTCGGTGTGGGACCAGTCAGCTTTCCAGACTCTCTGGCAGCCATCAGACCCAGTGTGATCCCTTGGGGGTTGCCCTCCACCTCCCTGGGTTTCCATTTCATCCCTCAGGAAGGGAACACATTTGGAAGGGAGAGTAAGTAGATATATTCTCCCTTCTGAATTGAGAAGTTCCTAAGAAGGATAAAGAGGAAGAGGCCCCGGCCAAGCGACCAAAAAAGATCAAGGTGGACTGGTGTTTTAGTTCTTGGCTTTATGCCTTTCTAATGTAGATGTCAGCCGTGATTGAGAGGAAGCCCCCTAGGGCTACCTCCATGCTTAAATATATTGACCTCATTACCCGTGCTCACTATGAGTACAAGGGCAATGTGTGGTTCTGTATTTTGCTTAAGCAGTGCAGCCTTTCAGTCAAGACGATCCTGAGCAAGCTCACTGGCTTGGCGTTTATCGCCAAGACCCAGGGGTTTGCTGATTCTTCAATGGATTTCCTCATTAGAAAGATGTTAGAGGATTGGGTGAGAGAACATTTAGTGCCCTCAGTGGACAGCAGGCAAGCGCTGTCTCTTCAGAAGCTCTCTGACATTAACAATACCTGGGTCAGGTTGACACCTCCAAGTACAACGCCCGCTCTTTTCATGCTGCAGCTACCATAATGTTCTTTGGTGCATTCCAAGTGAGCAAGGCTTTCACCTCCTCCTGATCAGATGGGTCACTTCACACCGTACAATTTTGGACGTAACATTTGAGGGGTCAGGGATATCCCTTTTTGTTAGATGGTCCAAGACAGACCAGTTAGGCAAGGGAACTCAGGTCTGTCTGTTTGCCTTGTGGCAACTCTTTTCTCTTTTTGTCCAATTTGAAGAAAATACAGGGCTTACCTTTTTAGCCATAGGGATGGTTCCCCTTTGAATAGATATCAATTTGGGGGAATTATGACAAGGGCCCTTAGAGACATAGGTCTCGATTCTGCTTTATACAGAACACATTCATTTCGGATTGGGGCTGCCACTATGGCAGCCGTCTCTGGATTTCAGGATACTAGGATTCAGGCTATTGGCCGTTGGAGGTCAGCAGCCTTTAGAATTTACATGCAGGCCCCAGTTCAATAGGACCCAGCTACTGGACATATCTAACCTTCTTTTCTACCCTTCGGGGAGAAGCCAACAGTGCTGCTGTGCGGTCACAGCATGATATTCTGACCTGCATTGGGAGGGGCTCCTCCCTTTGCTCTTGGGCGGGCGCCACAATGTGGTTGTACCCAAGTGGTTGGTCTTGCACCTTGGGGGCAAGTCAACTGTGTGTGTTGGGGGACCTGGTAGTTATCTGTCAGGCCTGTGAGGACCTGTGGGCTCTCTGTCTTGCTTGACCTTCCACGTAAGTGGTATGGTCTGAGATCCTTCCAAGGATCATTTGTAGGGATGCCATCTCCCTGAGGGCTATTCACAGGGTCAGAAGGAAGGTGAATAAGGCCATAAGTAAAATTGTTTTAGAGTTTTGGGGCATAGTTGTTCCACATCCCCGCATTAGCAATGATAAGCCATGGCTTTATTGTGCCAATGGCATTCACCTGTCAAAGAAGGGTAACACCATCTTTTTACAGGACCTGTAGAGGTCTCTGTGGGAGTTGGCGCAGGTTGAGGGTGGAGTCAGGGGACCAAAATAGAGATCTGGCCCCCCTCCTTGGCAGTTTAGGGGTGGAAATTGGGCAGTGGTTAGCAACTGTGTGTTCTCCTTTGGGCATCTTTGGAGGTGATGGACAGACTTTCTCCAAGAGCTCATAATGTCATCACCGGCCTGAGCGATTGGGCAAGGGGTGCCCCTGGGTCTCGCCCCATCCAATTGCCAGTCAGGGATTGGATTGTGAGACTCCCCATATGCGTAGCATGGCTAGGATCCAGGTGAGGGCGTGGTCCCCTTCACCTGGATCAGCAGGAGCTACACCCATAGTTGCCAAGGAATGTTTTATGACATCATTTCCACCCCAAAATTTTTTGTGATATCTGCAGGTCCCAGTTATTTGTTGCTTAATTAAATAATTATTAATTAATTAAATTATATTTAATTTAATAAAGTGACCCATTTTAAATCCAGCTTTGTCTCCGTGTTCTCACTCTGCTTCCGGCACAAATGCCAGTACCTGGATGCCTTATGCCCATTATTGAGCAGTTTGTGTTCCACTATTAATTTGCTTGTTTGTCAGTCAAAATGTATACAAGATAATAGGTATGGTATAAACATAAGCAAAAGTAGGTATAAGTAAATTTGGACAACAGGACAGTAGGACAGGGATGGTAAGTACGATGGTGCACTTATGCATATCCCTTACAGACCTGTTAGTAATGGGGTGAGGTCAACTGTAGACAGTCTAAGGTTAATATTTTGGGGGTTTGGGAAAGAAACCATAGAGTCAGGTAGTGCATTCCAGGTATTGATCAATCTGTTGCTGAAGTCGTATTTTCTGCAGTCGAGTTTCGAGCGGTTTACATTGAGTTTGAATCTATTTTGTGTATGCGTGTTTTTGTGGTTGAAGCTGAAGGATTCATTGGCTGGTAGGACATTGTGGTAGATGATTTTATGAACTACATTTAGATTGAAGGCAACGTAGCTCTAGGTTTTCTAAGCCCAAAATTTCAAGTCTGGTGGAATAAGGTATTTTGTTGTGAGCAGAGGAGTTGTAAAATATTTCTGGACTCTCTCAATTATATTAATGTCCAATATGCAGTGCGGGTTCTAGACGCGCGAGCTGTATTCGAGGATTGATCTGGCAAATATTTTGTATGCTCTGGTTAACAGTTTAATATTGGCAATTTAAGTGCTCTGGCACTTAAGTCATTAGATATGAGTACTCCAAGATCATTAACAGAGTGAGGGTCATCTACAAAGTCATGTCCTCCAAGTTTGTATTTTGTGTTCTGATTTTGTCAATGTGTAAGACAGAGCAATTATTGTTTAAGATTTGAAGTTGCCAGTTATCAAACCATTGTGATACATGGTCTAGGTCTTTTTGAAGGGTAGAGGTATTGTCAGTGATGTTGAATAGTTTAGCATCATCAGTAAAGAGAACGCAGTTACTTATAATATGATCACAAAGGTTGTTTATGTAAAGAATGAATAGTGTTGGTCCTACAGCACTGCCTTGAGACACCACTGTTGACAGGTGCACGATTTGATAGGGACTCCCTATTTTAACCATTTGTTGTCTGTTTGACAAGAACGCAGTTATCCAATCATGAAGGGGACCAGAGATGCCATAGGATTTTAGTTTCCAAAGTAGTTTTTCGTATACTACTGAATCAACGGCTTTACAAAAATCTGTGTAAATACAAAACACAACAGTTTACCTCCTAGCTGGCAATGCCTTTTGTAATCCTTTCATTGGCCATTTAAATGTTGTTAGCCGCCCAGAGTCCACTGGAGTTGGGCAGCATATAAATCATGTTAAAGATTAAAGATTAACATTAAATTTTGTGTTCTGATAAAAGTGGTGAAAATTGAAGGAGAAGAAAGCCTGAATATCCATTTGAGAAGCATGTACAATGGGTTAGATCAGTGGTTCTCAACCTTTCTAATGTTGTGACTCCTTAATCAGTTCCACATGTTGTGGTGACCCCCAACCATAAGTCTAGCACCAATTATCCCAACAAAGCTTTAACTGATTGGCAGGAAGGTCAGAGAGACACCTCCACTGTAAACGCCTGATTGGTCAGATTGTAAAAATATGTTCCATGGTGCCAGAATAGAAGCTTTAGTTCCTAACACCATGGAAAATTTGTCTTTCCCCATGGTCTTACATGACCCCTGTAAAATGGTTGTTTGATTCCCCCAAAGGGGTCCTGGCCCCCAGGTTGAGAACCACTGGGTTACATGGTGAAGTCCCTCTTGGAGGCAGATAAAAAAACACAACTGTTTTTCAATCTTGCTGCCTTCAAAGCATTTTAATTTTGGTTTGTCTGAGTCACCCTTAACTTTGTCATGCTGAAATTTCAGACTGGACTCCATTACTTGACTCCTTTTGGGATCAGTTATTTTAAACAATGATCAAACTTAGCACCTTTATGATAAGCAGATAAGTTACTGCATTTCTCAATATCTGCACTCAGAACAATACATCACTACAAGCATTCTCGAGCTCAGTCCATTAACCTCCTGTTGACAATAGGCAGAGTTCTTACTTGGAATCATTTTTTAACTTCCTGAAATAAAATGTTTCATCATAAGTATTGCAGGCAACATGAGAAGAAGAAAAAGAGAAAAGGAACAGAATATTAACTTCATATTCAACTTCTTTTCCATTAAACAATAGCATATCCTCTAACCACAAAAAGGTTACATATCTCATCTTTAATTTAAAAAAATATTAAATAAGCAATGTTATATTCTAGTTCAAGGCACAAACAGGATGGAGAGTGAAATAGCAAAACACAAATTCAGTGCAATTCAGACACAAATATCATTGCAGACTAACAGATAAATAATTGAAAAGAAAATATAGCCAGGCTTGCTTCATGGTTCCATTTTTTTACTCTTGGCTAAAGAATAGATTGACACAAACCCTATGAAAGATATGTTTCACAAAGTAGAGAAGGCAAAAAAAAAACCCCACCCTCCCCAATGCTTTATAAATAATTAAAGTCTCTGCATCTTTATCCAGTCTCATATAGTTACTTCATAATCTGCTTCAAGCTGTCACATATATGTACATAGGAGGAAATTGAATTAGCTGATAGAATCAGTTGTGAAAGGCTTAAGGAAAGACTTAGCTGCTTTAATGCCTCCAAGAAAGATTGTTTTATATCTGCTTTCATAATAAGTGGAGGGCGCTGCTTCCAGTTTTCAATGCTCTGAAGTCTAGTGGAAGTCTAGTGGTAGGACCAACACTCTTCATACTCTACATAAATGATCTTTGTGACCATATTATAAGCAACTGTGTTTTCTTTGCCAATGGTGTTAAACTATTTAATACCACCGACAATGCTACAACCCTTCAAAAGGACCTTGATGTCTGGAGACCACATGGCTTCAGGTAAGAAGAAGGCTGTCCATTGGTCTGATGCTTCACCATGCTGCCCGAACCGAACCCAAACTTCGGTACGGATTTTAAAAAAACTTTGGGTTCGGGATACCGAACACCATAAAATTCGGTACGGACCCAAATTATGCGAGTTCAGTTTGCCCATCACTAGTCCTTCACTCTTCCTTTCACAAGAAAATACCTTACACCATCAGACTTGAAATACTGAAATTAGACAATTTACAACTACATTGCCTCCAAACTGATCTAACCATAGTTCACAAAATCATATACCAAAATTTCCTTCCTGTTAATGACTTCTTCATCTTCAACCACAACAACATACGAGCACATAATAGATTCAAACTAAATTTAAACCGCTCCAAACTAGACTGCAGAAAATACAACTTCAGCAATAGATTCATCAATGCCTGGAATTCATTTCCTGACTCTGTAGTTTCTTCCACAAACCCCAAAAACCTCAACCTTAGATGGTCTACAATTGACCTCTACCCTTTTCTAAGTCTGCAAGAGGTGTGCATAAGCACACCATTGTGCCTAATGTTCCTGTCCTACTGTCTTCTTTTATAATTCCTTTCTATATTATTTTTATATCAACTATTATCCTATACTCGATTGACAAACAAACAAATAAAATAAAGATACAGTCAGAACCAACTAGCCCTAGATCAAATTCAAGAGAAGAGAACAAGTCCATAAGCAAGCAACTAACTTCTTTTCTTTTCTTGTCAAAATAAATATCAGTGCCCCAGGAAGCACTACATTCATGTCTCAACATTTGAAACTGGTATAATATAAAATATATTACATTCCCAGCGTGTAAGAATTAGAATGAAATGACAACTCTAAATAACCTATTGCATAGCTTTTGGGAATCAGTCTGGGGAACAAAGACTAGGTAGAATATCTGAGCAATCATTTTACTTCACTCTTCCATAAAAATAGATTTTTCTATATCTGCTTTCCTAAGTATATTTCATATATTTAAAATATTTCATTTGCCTTCATCTTTAATCTTCAGAGCAATCCAGTTTGTCTTTATTTCCTCTTCCATTTTACAAACTGAAGGACATCTTGAGTATCAGGCTTCCATCTTAACTTGCAGTCTAATATTGTTTGAATCAATGGTAAGGCAATGAAGGCCAGAATCATTTTGCATTGAAAGAAGAACTAAGCAACTATACTTTTTCTAAACAACTTATTTAGCTCAGATTTGACTTTGAGGAAGAACACTTTATCTCCCCTTCTAACAGTTTGCTATATTTATAAGGAAAGTTGTCTGGTTAATTTTCCAGAATGTCATTCTGCTTGTACTGTTGCGGTGCAGGCGGAGTAATAGTCGGACACAAGGTGTGGGTATAACGGGGTCACTTTTTTATTCAAACAACTTAACTTATTAACTTATTAACTTATTTAAACCAATAACCCCACATGACCTGCAGGGTGCAAAATCAAATGGGGGCGGAATAACGTAGCCAATTCAGACAGAGCAACCCTGGGGCGAAAACTCCTTGAAACTGGGTGCGGGTCATGGTAAACTACACCTACCCCCTGCACCCTTACTACGCCACACCTGGCGTGTGGGATGGCTCGCTACTGGTCTATGTTAAACTCCAGCAAGCGAGCCACAGGAGCGACTCACTCCCCGAACCCAGGCCGGTCGAGCCCTGTAATCCGAGAAGGAGCTCGCCCCTCACCTCAGTAGAGGTGCCCCAAAAGGAGCTCACCAGTTGCTATTTATTTTATTTTCCGCCCCCTATCGGCCACCCCTCCCCCCCCAATGACCCTAAGGGGGGGGCACTAGATGGTGGGGCCACCCCCTAACCACACTCCCACGCACAGAGTGGAGTAGGCGAAAAAACAATCGCAGCTCGTCCAATTCTGCTGCGACTGCAAAAAATTCCTACTCGGCCCCCCGGAGGGCGACCCATCATATGCACCCTGTAACAGAGGGAGGGTGGGTGGGTGCCTCACGATGCTCCGGGCGAGACTGCTGCGCCACAAGGCAGCCCCCTCTTATAGGGCTGCCTCGCTCGCCCGGCCAATCGGTGCACGCGCACCGCACCACGTGGCCACGGCACCCCAACGTGGGTGCCGTGACTCCGCCCCCCAACCTGGCGGCCTCCATCCCCGCCGATCGCCGCAAACCCCACCGGCCGGTAAGTCGGCTGTGGGAATTGCGGCGCAGGCGGAGTAATAGTCGGACACAAGGTGTGGGTATAACGGGGTCACTTTTTTATTCAAACAACTTAACTTCTTAACTTATTAACTTATTTAAACCAATAACCCCACATGACCTGCAGGGTGCAAAATCAAATGGGGGCGGAATAACGTAGCCAATTCAGACAGAGCAACCCTGGGGCGAAAACTCCTTGAAACTGGGTGCGGGTCATGGTAAACTACACCTACCCCCTGCACCCTTACTACGCCACACCTGGCGTGTGGGATGGCTCGCTACTGGTCTATGTTAAACTCCAGCAAGCGAGCCACAGGAGCGACACACTCCCCGAACCCAGGCCGGTCGAGCCCTGTAATCCGAGAAGGAGCTCGCCCCTCACCTCAGTAGAGGTGCCCCAAAAGGAGCTCACCAGTTGCTATTTATTTTATTTTCCGCCCCCTATCGGCCACAGCAGGGGGTGAAATTTTAATTTATTCCCCCTGCTCCCCCCCCTGCACATATATGTGCAGGCACCTCTGCAGGTCGGCTATAAATTTATCGTTCCCACTGTCGGTCAAGTGTACACCGTCCTGTCTGTACAAGTCTATGAGGGATGCCCTGATGTCTGGATGGTCTATCACTCCACCCCCCGCCTGAATCACCCACTTCTTAACCGCTCTGTTTACCCTTTTCCTAGCCTTATCCACTGCGCTAGGGCTTCTAGCCTGCCGCCAACTCCTCCTGGGCAGGATGTTGGACCACCACACACACGTATCTGGCCACCGCTCCCAGATCACTTGCAAACTCTCCCAAATGTGCCACAGCAGCTCTACACCTGTCATCGCTCCCAGATCGTTCCCACCAACGTGCAAGACCAAACAGCCCGGCACCCCTCGCACCTTCCCGCTGTTGAACAACAGGGGAAGAACTTCACGCCAACGTAGGCCTCGACGGCCCAGCCACTGAACCACCGCTCGATCAATCTCCAAATTCGTGCCGGGCGTCGTCTCACGGGCCCTCCGCTCGGCCCAGTACACCATGCTGTGGCCACATATCAAGATTCTGCGGTGCCAGTCAAGTCGTCGGGCTAGAGAAAGGGAGGAAGCAGAGCAGCATCAGACTGGCGGCCCAGCACAACCCCCCCGCCCCGCCCCACTCACCTAGGGGCGGATGTACGTCCGGAAGGCCCCAGATCTCCAGCGGCCCACTGTCTTTATATCCAGCCTGCTGAAACCTTCGACTGCTGCCAACGACGCTGCACCTATTCTGAATGAGTGAGTCCCGTACCGTCTGGGGTCCAAGCCCAGTCTCGCCAGCGCCTTGGACGTGACAGCCCAGAACTGGTACCTGGTCAGGGGTTCACCGGACACATGACAAAACAAAAAACCCGGCTCTTCACCCCTGTGGGCCCAATACGCCACCAGAGCTGCCACCGGGCACACCCGCCAGTTGTTAGCCCGGGAAAGTTGGACCGTCACACCTCTACCCCTCTGGTCGGTCTTGGACCGTCGAAGCCTCAAGGACACCGAGCTACGACCTAACTTGATATCCCTTGTGGTGAACGCCTGGCCGGAGCTATCGGCTCGGGAAGCTGCTAGAACCTCGCTAACCCGAAAAGCCCCGAAAAACAAGGTCACCGCCACCGCGTGGTACAGTGATGCCTCATACTCAGAGCGGCAGAGCCGACCCCACAGCTCGTAAAGCCCCATCAAGTGGGTGAGCTTTAGGGGACGCCTGCTGTCACCCTGGGCCTGACCTTTCTCCCTGATCCACCCCTCCAATGTCTTCCTAATCCTGAAATCCCCTGTGGTGTCCGAAAAACCCCGAGACTTGGCTACGAAGGCCAGGCCTGCCAACTTGCCCCTAATCGTCCGGGCAGACAACCCACGGCGGCGGTTAAGCGCGCAAAATTCGAGCAGGTGTTCGACCGGGGCCGGCCAAAGCTGATCGTATCTCCTATCATGACGAAAAGCCCAAAATTCCCTACCTGCCCGCTGGTATGCTCTCCTGGTGCTGGGAGCTATGGACAAATCCATGGCCTTGCTTACGACGGCCCTCCAATCAGCCACAGATGCTGTGGGGCTGCTTCCGGGTACTCCTCGGCCTGTGGGGCAAGCAGCCGGAACCTAGCCAACTGCCCCCTTGACAGAGCGTCAGCCACCCCGTTTCTTACCCCTGGAACATGATGTGCCCGGAAAAGCATATTATTGGCAAGGCATCTCGCTACCATATACCGGACCAAACCCATAACCCGTTCGTTCCTAGAGGAGAGTGTATTCACTACGTGTACTACCGCCATATTGTCACACCAAAAGTGGACTGTCCTACCGGCAAAACTGGATGCCCACAGCTCAATGGCCACGACAATTGGGAATAGCTCCAAAAATGTCAAATCCCTACAGATGGCCTCTCCGCGCCACTCCTGCGGCCAGTCAGCCCGAAACCATTTGTTCTGCCACACCACACCAAAACCGGTCGTGCCCGCTGCATCAGACTTCACTTGAAAGTCCGCTTTCAGCAGCATATCCTGTCTCCACAATGACACACCGTTGTACCCGTCCAGAAACCCTTGCCACACCACGAGGTCCTCCCTAACACTCTTCGATAACCTGATCCTGTGGTGCGGTTTTGTCACACCAACCGTTGCCCTGTACAGTCTAAACATAAAGGCCCTTCCTGGCGCAATCACACGACAAGCAAAATTCAACAGGCCAGCCAGCTCCTGAACCTGTCTCAGAGTCACCTTCTTTGCGGCTCGGGCAACCCTCACCGCTTCCTTGAGTCTAGTCAGTTTGTCATCGGGTAGCCTACACGTTTGTGCAATGGAGTCCACCTCGATGCCTAAAAATGTCAGTCTGGTCGAAGGCCCCTCGGTCTTTTCGTGAGCCAAAGGTACGCCTAAATCCGAGCATAAAGCCTGGAAACCCATCATTCCCTGCTGACAATCGACGGCGCCCGCCGGCCCCGCGAAGAGAAAATCATCCAAATAATGTACGACAGACGCAAAGCCCGTACTTTTAACATGTGCCCACTCCAAAAATGAACTGAACTTCTCAAACAGCAAGCAGGATATAGAACAACCCATTGGCAAGGCCCTATCAACAAAGAACCCGCCCTCGAACTGAAAACCCAACAAGTCGAAATCCCCCGGGTGAATGGGCAAAAGCCGAAAGGCCGATTTGATATCACACTTCCCCATCAGTGCCCCCACTCCGCACGCCCGGACCATCGCGACAGCCGTCTCGAATGGTGTGTAGCGCACCGAGCAGAGCTCCTCGGGAATGTGATCGTTCACCGATTCACCAGGGGGGAACGACAGGTGATGTATGAGCCTGAACTCTCCCGCGGCCCTCTTGGGCACCACACCGAGTGGGGACACCTGCAGGAAGGGCAGGGGGGGCTCCGCAAAGGGGCCCAAAACCCGGCCCTCGCGCACCTCCTTCATAATTTTGTCCCGCACTACGTGGCCCATACCTGCCACCGACCTCAAATTGTCCGCCATGCAGGCCCTGCGCGGCCCCCCGTACGGGATCCTGAAGCCCGCGGTGAACCCCGCGAGCAGGAAATCAGCACCCTTCTTGGGGCGGTAGCCGGTGAGCCAATGCTGCAACCTGTCCAATCTAACGGGGGTTGGGCCCCTTACCTTGAGCTCCCCCAGGTTGGGGTTTGGCGGGGGTCCCGGCGTCCTTGGAGCCGGCCCCTCCTCGTCCCCTGTAACAAGCGGAGGTCGGGTGTCTACCACTACACAAGGCGCAGGCGTGGCGAAAACGACAATATGCCCTGGAACAGGCCCCCCTGGCGCCGTACTCGTAACAGTACGGCTGGCCTCGAAAGGACGACCCAGTCGTGCTGTGCTGGCCGGAGGCCGGGGTCCCCGTCCCCACCGCCGGGCGGGGAAGAGTAGCCTCCTTGCCCGTTGTTAAGAGCAGATGACCTGTGGGTGTTCGCCCGCTGGCCGGAGTTGACGCTTGCTGCGTGGCCTGAAGCCACAAATCGTTATGCCGCATATCCCACGGCCAGTGTCTATTGTGGGCGGCGAACCTACGAAAGTCCTCGTCATAGCGCTTCCAAGCCTCCCCCCCAAACTCCTGATACGCTCTCAGAATCATGTTCATGTACAAGATGAGCTCATGTGTCTTATGGACATCATCTTCTACCACCACAGAGTGGTAGGCCAAAAATGCATACGCCCACGACAGAATCCCCTTGTCCATTTTGGTGCCTTTTGGGTCATCCGACCCCTTCTTGCCCTCTTTATCCTTCTCCTTCTTAGACTTTGCAGGTAGCAAAATCTGAAACATGTCCACATAAGCGCCCCGCCAAATCTTACGCTTGAGGGACTGGGACATGTGCATACTAAGCGGAGTGTCTGGTAGGCCCGGCGCGAAAGGATTATCGCTATCAAAAGAGGTACTGGTGGACCCCGAGGTGGTTGACCCTGAGCTGTCCCGCGAGGTATCCCTCTTCCTTTTGTGCCTCCTAGCCACTGCCCTTCTACGCCCCCTCCTCCAAACTTGAGCAGCTGTGCGGGAGCGCCAGGTCCTCTGACCCCCCTGTGTCGTGCGTTTCGTAGCCCGTAGCCTGCCACGAGGCCCTCTTGGGAGGGACCACCGGTGCCTAGGCACAGGGCACTCACCCCAGTGAGAAGAGTCGTCGTCTGCATCCTCGGAGCCGGACACTGTTCTCCTGGCCTTCCGCCGCCTGCTGCGCTGCTTCGCGCGCTGAGTCCCGCGCGCCCTCCGCGGGCTGTCCGCAGACCCCGACGAGCTCCGAGACCCCTCTGCAGTGTCCACGCCCGTGGCACGGCCTCGTCGGGACCTGCCCCGCTTCCTTGGCCTTTCATCAAGTTTCTCAAGTAAGGAAGACAGTAAATGTGAGGAAACCGAAAGGGAATCCCCATCCCTCTGCCCCCTCCTGGCAGGCCCTGCAGCGGGGGCCTCAGCCCCAGATGGACCCGTTTCAGACCCACTGGGAGTGACCTCCTCTGCCCCAGTGGCCTCGCCCGCACCCCCTGGCGCAGCCACCGGCCGGGCCCGGCCCTGGCGTTGACCCCTCACCGCTGAAGAGGCCCCCCTATGGCCCGCTGAGCGCCCCCGGGGGCTCACCTCCCCGCTGGGGCTGCCTTCCCCTACCGGCCTCCCGGACTGCCGAGCCCCCGGGGCTTCCCGGTGCGGCGTGGCTCAATGGGGGGGGCCCCCGGCCCTCCAGCCTGCCCCCCCGAGGCCCGCCGCCGTGCCCCCGAGCGACTACGTCCACCCCCCGCCATGCCTCCGTGCTCAAATGCGCCTCCAAACCCTGTGGGGGGTGTCACCGAAGCGAACTAAGGCTCCAGCCGCCGCTCGCGGCTCTTCTGGCCTCGAAGGCCTGACGCTCCGGCGCCGATCGGCTGCGCAACAGGCCTTCAGGCCTGTGACGCAGCTCGCTGGGAGGAAAGACAGCAGCAGCCTCGCCTCACGATGCTCCGGGCGAGACTGCTGCGCCACAAGGCAGCCCCCTCTTATAGGGCTGCCTCGCTCGCCCGGCCAATCGGTGCACGCGCACCGCACCACGTGGCCACGGCACCCCAACGTGGGTGCCGTGACTCCGCCCCCCAACCTGGCGGCCTCCATCCCCGCCGATCGCCGCAAACCCCACCGGCCGGTAAGTCGGCTGTGGGAATTCTTTACTGTTTGAAGATTTTTTTATCTCTTTTCAAATTGCAACTGAGTATCCTGAAACAGATTCTTTTAGAGATACCTACTCCCAAACATGTCAAATATCAACTGCATCCCTAGAACACTTTTTTTTCCAGAGCCCCATGCTAGCATCTACAACATATGAATCTCTCATTCAACCATAAATAAAACAAGTAACATTTGAGAGCTTCAGTGCATATTTGCTTCAAAAGAAACCTTAACTTTCTCCTTTTCAAAGCTGGCTGTTTGAAAATCTTGGTAACAGAGATGAGAAGAAAAAAAAAAGAATTACTTGATTGGAAGCTACAAATGCGTGCTTAGATTAGGCATATGTCTTTAAAGTAATTGCACCTAATGAAGCTTTAGGTACAATTATTTTAGGTACAACCTCTTTAAACGGATTATATAGTGCTTGTCACATGCATTTCCACTACTTTTAAAAAGAGTGATTGTGGATTATTTGTTTATGTAGGCAGTTATGAGTATCAGAGTTCAAAAGAAGAACTTATATTGTTGCCTGGCCACCTAGAATAAATAATACTGTCCCTAACTTATATTGCAATAAAAATGCAAGGATATAAATCAGTATCATTGCCTTATGAGTCTTTTTAAAAAAAAAGAAGAGAGGATTTATTGATGGCTTAAAATGGGGATTATCCCAGAGTGTGAATTCATTATAAAAATAATGAATTATTTATAAAAATAAATTATAGTTCACAGCAACTTCCAAACATGTCTTACAGCCTTTAATGTTGGAAATCTAATGATTATGACTAAAAACAGAATCTTTCCATGATATCCAATAGGATCACACAGTATGTCTCGATTGTGACCATAATGATCGGTCAACCTGATCACATGAATGATCAATTTAAAACTATATTTTAATGATAAAAATCAGAAAAGTTTTTTTCAAAACCACAAAGACAATTAATAAATTAATGAAATTTAATGGTTTGTTCTTCCTGTGAAAACGTTCTTAATAATTTATCAAACTGCTGAATATTTATCTTAAGAGTATTAACTTAAAATGGTTCTAAATACTAACAGTCTTAGGATCATGTCTATTTTTATAAATATCTTTTCCTTATCAATTTAGATTTTAACTAACTGTTTATCAATATTAATCTGCTATAAATATTTTGCATATTTACTTTCAATATACACAGAAATTTTACTGAACATATTTTTTCCTAGATTTGTAAGGCACTCCAGCCACCTAATTGATGATTGAGAGCCAGTTTGGTGTAGTGCTTAAGGCATTAGACTAGAAACCAATGAGATCATGAGTTCTAGCCCATCCAAGGCACAAAGACAACTAGGTCACCTTGGGCCAATCATCTTCTCTTAGCCTTAGGAATGAGATAATGGCAAACCACTTCTGAAAAATACCTATCCAACCAATCTTAAGAAGCGGACACTATTGAACAGAAGAAGAAGAAATCATAAACTACAATCCTACTTTTTACAAATTTCTACATATATATCAAAGCCAATAGGAAATATATGAGACTTTCTCCAGTGAATTACAATGTATTTATAAATTTTGATATAAAAATTATAATTATGCATTGGATATATAATCAGCATATAATAACACTTGAATACTAATACTTTGAATAAAAAGACACAACTTCATTGCTGACAAAATGTAAAACTTCCATAAATAGTTTTATTTTTTCTTAATATAAAATTTCTTTTAATATAATTTGAAAGGACCCCAAATTATTTGGACTTTGCTGCACTTTTCTAAGACTGGATTGTGTGGATTGGGCTGTTAATACATCAGGACCACCCTCTACATGTTGATATCAACATTTACCAAGGAAATCAGGCAGCAGGTCATAAAAGCTACCAAATGTTTACTGGCCTTTCTAAATACATGGCATCAACCTAATAAAAGGAGTTAGAAAAAGAAACTATTTCAAAAGCATCTTTGTAATCCTATCACAATATAGGTCAAAAACCCCAAAATAACAATACATATCTGATGTTATCACTAGGATAACATGCAGCTCTTCCTTTTTTCACAAATGTCATAGTATGTATTATTTTCTGAAAATATAAAGGTGCGTTTAGATTAGCAGTTTGATAATCCCAAGTAGTGAAAATTTAAAACATGAATTTATTTCTCAATAATTTTGATCTAGTATATTAAAGTAGATTAGAAAAATAAATAAATAAAAAGCAGATTTATACCTAAGAATCATTTTTAAAAAAATGCCCCAAACATCCTTAATAGTAGCAGTAATATCACTTTATTTTTGCTGCTTCAATTTAGAGCCCATTAATTACCTAGGCTGCCTATGTTAACGCCCAATAACTTGGTTTACCCAATTCAGTAAATATCGTGTCATAAACACAGGGATCATAGACAGACTTACAATTTAGCAAGCACAACAACTTTATATAGTTCTTGTATAGGATGTCTTGTATATGTTATTGATTTTATTTAAAGTAAAAAGTAAAAGAACCCTTACTATTTTCATGTTTTCTTTGGTCCAATATTAAAAATATTCTTTTAAAAAATATATATTTTATTAGAAGTTTTAAAATATTTTTATTAAAAGGGTTTTTTTCTTAAAAAAAATACAAATAGAAATAAAAACTGTGGGAAAAAGAGGAAAAGAAAGTTGTAACATAATTTTTTGGTTATGCCAAATAGTAACTGCCAATCATTTCTATAGCAATAGCCCACTTAATTGCCAGAACTCAAAGTCAAATTTTCATCATTATTTTTCTCTTCCACATAGAAAGTCCAGGAACAGTTTCTAAGTAATTACAAAACTATTTAGATTCTGGTCCCTAATTAGCATGAGTCAACTTCATCAATTCCACTGGTTCCAGTTCAAGTTTTTTATTCTTAAGTTTTCCCCTGGTGAAGTATAAGACATAATATGGTAATGGAATAATTATTACCATGGGTGGGTTCCATTTAGTATCGCCACTGGTTCATATTGGGATATTTCATGCATGAGCGCTCACTCCGCTCACATGTGTGCAGGCATCCCCTCATGTGATTGCACTTCCGCACATGCTCAAAAGGTGTATTCAGCCTGAAACACAGCTGAGGAGGTGGTCAGCTGTGCTTTGGATGAAGAAATAATGATCAGTATTTATTTGGAGTGTGCAGGAGGGCTTTTTTCAAAGCTCAGAATGAGAAGAAGCCATCCAAACATAGGAAAATCAGCCGAAACTTCGGAAAAAAAGATGTTGGCAAGCATGGACCAGCACAGACAAAACCAGATCCATGATGCCAAAATTACTTCACCAGCAAGTCACTAACGGTTTGGGCAATCTTGTCCAAACCAGGAGCAACCCACCCCTGACTAATACCAAGCAATAAGTGTTGAAGCAGGGAAACCATGGAGACGGATGTGTCTGTGTCACTTGTTAGCAAGTATCCTAGAAAGCATCTACTAATTGATCACTGTGAGAAATACACTGTGATTGCAACTAATATGCAAAACATATTGTGCAACATTGAGTAGGATGTATATTTTCTAGTTCCCTAGAAGACCACCTGAGTGATCACTGGGACAGCTGAATTGAACATCCAGTTATGAGGTCGTTGCCATACACTACCCCCCTTTGAATTTTTGTATATAATTATTAGTTTGGGAGTTGAATGAAAAGGCAAGACTCCAGCATATTGACTTCAGTTCGTTCTTGTAACTATAGGCAATACATCTCACCAGGCTGGTCAATAGCATTCACTTTTAAAGGGCTCTGCCAGGCATCCTGGCCACTGATATCATCTTATTTTTCCCATCGCTCAAATACACCAGTGAGCAGGGGGCATGCTAATTCTCCTGTTTAACTCGGACCAGAGTGAAAACTTTGTTCTCAGCTTCACTCCCTATTTACATATTCAACAATAATGACATGGATTGTGTGTATATGTTCACATTTCTTTTGTCATGTTTTCATAAATAATAATAATAGTGCAAGAATCCAGATTAAAATATCTTCAACTAGTTGAGCCTCCACTTAAATCAATACAAAGGGAAGCCAACACTCTTTAGGGAATTAGTTCTATTCAAATCTGCTCTTATTCTTAATGAGGTTTTTTTTTAAATATTAACTCTGAATCCACTTTTTTGTAACATTATTCTGGGTCTAACTTTCTTCTATAGGCTACTTCTTGAGTATTTTATTATCCCTTAATAATCTTTTCTTAGGATAAAACAAACTTGAATCCTTCATTCTTCTCCATATTCCTTAGCTTATAGTTCCCTTATCATCTTTATTGCCATTTTTGGAATTTGTTCCAATATCTCTAAAGTCTTCTTTAGGTGTTTGCCTGGAGCTGGGCACAATACATAAAATGTGGTATGACCAATATATTTCTTAATGTATAACTGAGGTAATGGGAAATTTCCTGTTTTATTTTTGAACACATTTGAACAAGAGGCTATTTAGAGCAGAAACCAAACAGATTTAGATCATGTATCATTCTAAGTTATGTTTTAATGATGGATTGTTGAACAAGTAATAATAACTGGGTTCACATATAACACTAAACTATAAATTAGGTTTTACAAGCTACAGGGGTGGGTTTATACATCATCATAATCAATCAAACCATGCTATGGTACTATTCAACCTGTAAACCTGCTTATAGAGTAGTAAGATGAAACATATTTACCAGCAAAAAATCTCTTGCTTTGAGATTCTTTGCAAGTAAAAGTTAAACACATTTTGTTTGTCTGTAAATTAATATTTTTATACCCACTAATTTTATCTCAAAAATATTACACTAGGAGGGTGATTGAATAAAGCTATTCCAAGAAGTGTGTGAATTATAGTGTGGATGAATGGATGGAAGGGTAGATGTTTTATCTTCTTTGTCCTAATAGTAGAAATCAAAATGCTATTGTGTAACAGAAATATAAATACTCCAAGTTTCCTCTATCTTCTACTGTTAAGCAGCATTTATTATGTTACGATTCATAATTCATACTATGAAGGAAATTTATCCATGCCTACTACTTATTAGGAAGACAAGGGGAAATAATTAAATCCTTCAGTTTCAGAGTTTGCAGGATGATATATTTATTCCATTACTGCTTATTATGTTACAGCAGCAAACTCATTAATATTGAATCTTCAGCCCAATTTATTATTTGGAAAAAAAAATTCCATTAAGATCAATTTTGACAACATGATATGCATATTTTTCTTTTAAATGTTGGATTTAAGGAAGTGGCTCTCAAGTTTTCTCCCTAAAAAGCCTCTCCTAGTTCAGTTGGGTTTGTTGCTGTTCTTTTTAAGGGAAATGACCTGTCACCGAATCGCTGTTCTTTGGAGAAGACTCTGGATGCATTGTAAACCAAATTTTACAGTCTTCAGATTTATGAGATTTTATTGTTGTTGTTATTGTTTTGGCTTTCACAAAAACATGGAAGGCTATCACTAGGTGGCAAAAATATTATCAGCAACCATTCATCGGGTATCATATCCTATGCAATATATCAACATTGTATATCATTACAAAATACAAAAAAAATTATATGGTATCACTTAATGCGTAGGTAAGGAGTTTAAATTATTTAGCCATGCCAATATACAGTAGGAGACAATGATGTATCTCTCTTGAAAATTCCAAATAACAGAAACATACAGTAACTGGACCCAAAAAATAATATCTTAGGCCAATTATTTTCGACCTGAGATTTATTATATTTTTGATATAAAGAGGTAGGGCATGGGAAGGAAGGTAGAGTGTGAGAAAATTCAGGGCTATCAATGGTTAGCTGAAACTAAACTTGGGTATTACTGAAAGTCAAGTCAAAAGACCTGCACAGAGAACTGAGCGCTGATATTGATAGAAGTTATGGCTAAATCATTATTCTCTCTATAGCACTGGTTCTCAACCTTTCTAAAGCCGTGACCCCTTAATACACTTCCTCATGTTGTGGTGACTCCCAACCACAAGTCTAACATCAATTCTTTCAGCAGAGCTTTAAGCCGATTGGCAGGAAGGTCAGAGGGGCACCCCCACTGTATTAGTCAGATTGAAAAAATATGTTCCAAGGCACCAGAATAAAAGCTTTAGTTCCTAACACCATGGGAAATTTGTCTTAGGTGACCCCTGTGAAATGGTCATTCTACCCCAAAAGGGGTCCCAACCCCCAGGTTGAGAACCACTGTTCTATAGGGAATAACTCAGCATAAGTTGCTCATGGCTCAGCATTAATTGCTGTGAACAAGGCACACAAAAGTACCTATATTCTTCTATGTGAATGTGCATATGACTCTGGTGTTCAACTTAGCAGTCAAGATACTCTAGTTTATACATGTTTATTAAATTATTCAGGCAAGACCCATCTATATTGCCAGACATGAGGCAACTAGCATATGCCCCTCCCCTTTCTGACCATTAAATGTTATGTGTGGATATGATTGAGTAAATTGACTGTTTTTTAAGTTAATGGAATTTTAGCTTATAGTTTTTAACTATTAGATTTGTATACGTATTGTTTTTGCATTGCGTTTTGTGAGCCGCCCCAGGTCCCCAGAGAGGGGCAGCATACAAGTCTAATTAATAATAATAATAATAATAATAATAATAATAATAATAATAATAATGTGCATTGATTTTCATTAAATGACAAGGTAAGAGAACAACAATAACAATCCTATATTTCAATCGGCTAGATCTGGTTTTCTTTCTATTTGTTAGCAGCACTCATTCAGCCTTGATAATATTTCAATGATAAGCCAAGTATAAAGGAATAACATATATTTAATTTTAAAGTTTGTACATACTTGTTATGAAGAGGGAAGAAAAAAATCCACTCCCAGCAGATCAAAGTGGGAGGCAGAACACTAGGCAACCAATATACAGTGTTGCCTTTCAAGAGATTACACAGCTCAGCTTTAATATAATTTATTTTTTAAAAGTGATAAGCATATATCCACATTCATATTTCAACAGCAACATGACTTGTCAAGGTGACATTGTTAAGCAAAAAAAAATTAAGTCAGTTAGCAATAATAGTAAAATTAATAATAAAAATAAGCTTACTTTAAATGAAATAACTATATAATTAAATATTTATATATATAAATATACATAAATATTTTAATATCATTGAGAACAACTTTATAAAAGTTTCCTTGAGAATTAAAAATAAACCCATCCTACGAGAATCCAATTTTTTAAAAAGACCTTGCTTATTTCTTTATTGCAGTCAGATTTTTAAAAAATATACCTGCACAATATACAGGGTATCTCTATATTTTTTAAATATACCTTTTAATATACCTGCACAAGATTGATATGTTCCTTTTAAACTGTTTTTTAAAAGAAAGAAAAATGCAAAAGCAATTACTATCAGATTAATAGGATGGCATGAAGAATCTGATACATTTTGTAACCGTCACCACCATACTTTAGTACATGCAATTACCATATTTTTCAGAATGTAAGACATTCCTTACTTTTAGGGAAGGAAAATAGGAGGGGAAATCTACCTACTAGGTAGACTAGATCAGTGATTTTCAACCTTTTTTGAGCCGCGACACATTTTTTACATTTACAAAATCCTGGGGCACACCACCAACCAAAATGACACAAATCTAATAAATAAATAAATAAATAAATAAATAAATAAATAAATAAATAAATAAATAAATAAATAAATAAATAAATAAATAAATAAATAAATAAATAAATAAATAAATAAATAAATAAATAAATAAATAAATAAATAAATAAATAAATAAATAAATAAATAAATAAATAAATAAATAAATAAATAAATAAACAAACAAACAAACAAACAAACAAACAAACAAACAAACAAACAAATAAATAAACAAACACACACACACACACACACACACACATACATACATACATACATACATACATAACCCCCTCATATATACAATCCCATGTAACATCCCCTTATAAATGCAGTCAATCATCAACCATCCCTCCTCAAATTTATACCACTGTTTCATTTCTGGGTACTTCTCCTGTCTTTCCCCCTTTTCTCTCTCATGTTTCTCATTTCTCTCTCTTCCTCCCTTTTTCCCTCATTCCTTCTCCCTCTCACTTCTCCTCTTTTTCCATCCCTGTCTCTCTCCCCCCCCTTATGCGTGTGTGTGTATACACACTCGAATCATTTCCAAAACCAGTTGAGGGCTGCGTTTTTTTTCTCTTTTATTCTTTTCAAAAACAGGTGTGGGCTGGGTGGGGTTTCTTATTATTTGGGTGCTTTTTACCATATGCTTCAAGAATCACCCCTCTCTCTCTCTTTTGTTTCTCTCTCCTCTCATTCTCTGCCTCAATCGTTTTATCATTTCTCCTTTTTTTCTCCCCTTTTTGTTCCCATTTCTCTCTCTCTCCTTTCCTCTCCCTATCTGTCTCTCTTGCTTTCTCTCTCTCTTGCTATCTCTCTTTTTCTCTCTTGCTTTCCTTCTCTCTCTCTCTCATTCTCTCTTTATTTATTTATTTTCTTTCTCTCTCTCTCTCTCTCTCTCTTGTTCTTTCTCTCTCATGCTTTCTCTCTCTTGTTCTTTCTCTCTCTCTTTTGCTCTCTCTTGTTCTCTCTCTTATTTTCTTGCTCTCTCTCTCATGCTTTCTCTCTCCTTGTTCTTTCTCTCTCTCCCCCCGCCCCTCCCCCCAGCTATTGCCCACCGCCACCGCTATTAGCGAGGAGAAGCCATGCGCGCGAGGGGGCTGACTTTCAAAACAACCTTTGCCGGCCTCCCGCGGGAGGGTGCCAATAGCAGCAGCGGCGGTGGGCAATAGCTGGGGGGCAGCTTCTGTAAGTGGGAGCTCCAGGGCTGAAGCCTCAGCCCTGGAGCTCCCACTTGCAGGAGCCGCCTCGCGGCACACCTGACCTTGTCTCGCAGCACACTAGTGTGCCGTGGCACACCGGTTGAAAAACACTGGACTAGATGACTAGCGTCCTTTGTTCAGCTTTAGCACATTATTTTATCCCCTGGTTAGGGCTGAAAACACCTTTTTCAGAGAAAGTAGCCTGCAAAGACTTAGGGCAGGAAAAATCCTTATTCAGAGTGAGTAGGAAGCTGGGGAGATCGTTAGCACCTAGTTAGGGCTGGTGGAAAAAAGCTTCAGGTGGGGAGGGAAGCTACATTTAGAGTATAAGACACACCCAAATTTTCTGCCTTTTTTAAAAAGGAGGAAAAAGGTGTGTCTTCTACTCTGAAAAATACAGTATTTACATTAATCAAATCCAGTATTTTGCCAGGGCTACTACAAACTTCAGTCAAAACACTATTCCTTTAATCAAATGAAATTAGAGTTGGTCCTCAATTTACAACAGTTCATTTGATGACCATTCAAATTTACAATGGAAATGAAAAAAGTGGCTTATGACCATTTTTTATGACCTTTGCAGGATCCTCATAATCATGTGATCGAATTTCAGATGCTTGGCAATTGGTTCATGCTGGAGATACCATATGACTGTTGCTTTGTCCCAAGGTCATGTGATCAGCTTTTGCAATTTTCTGACAAGCAAAGTCAATGGGGAAGTCAGATTCACTTAACAACCAGGTAACTAATTTATCAATTGCAGTGATTTACTCAACAACTGTGGCAAGAAAGGTTGTAAAGAAATGGCAAAAATCACTTACCAAATGTCTCACTTAGCAGTGGAAGTTCTGGGGTCAATTGCAGTCATAAGTCAAGGGCTACCTATATTTTAAACTGAAGTTAAAGTACAGTATAGTAATAGTCAGAACAGTGGCAGACTGTTAGATGCTGGATCAGAAAACCCTCCCTAGTGTCAAAGCACTTTTTTTTCCTGCTCCCTTCCATCCATGTGCTTGGTCCATATCTAAGAACATCTTCATAGATGTGTATATCCTAAATGATGACCATAATCACACAGCTAAAGCCCAGCTCCTCATTAACATCTGAAGCTCACTTTGTATGCATCGTTAGATTAAATGAATTTCTTCCCCGTTATAATCGCATAATTCATCTTTCATCATGGTTCCTTCTGGCAGAACAGATTTTCTGGTCCAAATTCTGCACACAGTCCAAATAATGAAACTGAATGAAAAGAATACTCAAGCACCCCTACAAGGTTCTGGAATCATCAAATTCTCCTGTATTCAGAATGAGTTTATATCAAGCTGATCAGTCCACTAAAAAAAATATCCACCAGGAAGGCACTATTCATGCCTGCTGACCTCCTGTCTTATGTCAGGGGGTCATACCCCATATTTTGAAAAACTGTGATCCAAACCAATTTAATCAAATCAGTTTGTAACAACATACAAATCCTTTTCTGAAATCTGGTTAATCATATTTTACAAACCAGATTTTGACCTGAAAGCATGTAAGGCTTTTAATATTATTTAGATATGTGTGTTTTTTGTAAAATAATGTGCAGAAACTAAAAGACTGCATAGGCACAAGTCTTATGGTGTTTTGGGGGTTTTTTTACAGAAGAAAAACACTTGACTTGAAAAGAGCAAGTCAAAAATATTGGGCTTGTCCATCAGTTTGTTTTATGACTAATATCCTTTGACTACGGAGGGAATTTAAGTGCTACATTAATTGAGGTACAGAGAAGGAGGCCTATTAAATCAAAGTAATAATATGACAACTTAATAAAATAGAGACCAAGAGAATGAAAGGGAAATGATGAGAATAATAGAAAATGGAATAAGTGAAGATGAAAAAGGGGGAAAAATAAGAGTAATTCTTTTATATGAATGACAGGGTACAAAACAGACAATGGAATTTAAGTAAGGGACTGATGAAAGCATCCGAGACATCTGTGACATATTACTACAAAAGCATCAAGCTAAAAATAAGGCTCTCAAATTAAAGATGTAACAAGTTGTCTCTTTTAAAAACGATTAAATAAACAGCAAGCAAGACAAAAAGTCAACTTCAAAGGAAATTATTTGCCCAAAAGTTATTGGTGGGGGGACTAGTGCTGAGAAACTGAAATTAATTGGTTTTGCATTGTATTTGCTGACTTGTCTTTCAATGTCCTTCTTAGCATGAGTGTTTGTCTATGTCTTCTTTCTTGAGTCCCACCAGCTGCCTGGACAAATCTCTGCAGTTTTCTTAGCAAGATTTTCAAAAGTGGCTTGTCCTTGCCTCCTTCCTAGAGTTGAAAGTCACCAATGATTTTCATACCTTAGGCCAGTGATAGCAAACCTTTTTTCCCTCTGGTGCTGAAAGAGCGTGCATGTGTGCTATTCACGCCTGTGTGAGTGCCCATGCCCATAGTTCAATGCCTCGGGAGGGTGAAAACAGCTTCCCCCAACCCCTGGAGGTTGGAAACAGCACATTTCCCAACTTATGGTGGGCCCAGTAAGTTTGTGGTTTGTCCTCTCCAGGCTCCAAAGGCTTCCCTGGAACCAGGGGAGGGTAAAAACACCTTCCCTCATCCTCCCGGAAGCTCTCTGGAAGCCAAAAACGCCCTCCCAGAGCCTCTGTGTGAGCCCAAAATCAGCTAGCTGGCATACACATGCATGTTGGAGCTGAGCTAGGTAATGGCTTGCATGCCAGTAGATATGGCTCCGCGTGCCACCTGTGACATCTGTGCTATAGGTTCGTCATCACTACCTTAGGCTGTTAGCCCTTTGAGGTAGTTCAGAAAAGAAGCACAACTAGGACTATGACCATTTTCTTTATTATAAATATAATATTGTGAAACTGAAAGTATTCCTCTCTTCCTCACTTCTTAAAAAGCTAGAACTTCTATGGATCTTCTTCCTGTCTTCCTAGGTCATTTCTACTAACCACCACTAAGGCTTGAAGATTTCATGGTTTCACAGTTTCTAGCCCAGTGCCTTAACCAAAACAACAACTTGGCACGTGTGTGTGTGTGTGAGAGAGAGAGAGAGAGAGAGATGCCCCAGCATATAACCTTTGTATACTGTTATTGCCCTCTAGCCCCATCTAATGGCCAGAGAGACAAATACAGTGGTACCTCGACATGCCAGAGCTGACCTCGTGTGTCGATCATCTCATATCTTGAACAAATGCATTGAGATTTGGCTTTTCGCGCAGATATAACTGGTAAAAATGGAATTCTTGCACCACCTAGTGGACGCTCGGCTCGTATCCCAAATTTGAGCTCGGGTGTCGAACAGAAATTTTGCTCGTGTCGTAGCTCATAACTTGAAATACTCGCATGTGGAGCAGCTCGTATCTAGAGGTACTACTGTACCATGTTTGAAGCTGACTCAACCCATTTACCCATTTACCTGCACTCTCAAACCAAGTGCACAATGGCTTCCCTTTAACATTTGGAGAAGGCAGAAGCACAAATTATTACATTCTTTTTGTTAGTACTTATTGTTTTAAATACTGCAAGCCTCCTTGAGTTGTCATGGGTGGCAATATAAATCAACAAACAAACAAACAAATAAAATGGAAATGAGTACTGTCCCCTAGAGACAGACTGGGCAGGAAAACCCTTTACCTAAGTGTTCTTTAAATTTAATATAATTGTTGCTACCAGAAATCTCCCTAATTCTTTCCCCTTCCATGAAAAAAAACATGACAAATTTAACTCCATACATCTCTTGATGGTATAAATAAAATACTGGATGGATCATGGGTCAATGGTAGCTCAGCCAAATTTAGCCTATATCAGTACAAGTATTCAAATGAAGCAATCCCACAAATTGGTTGCACAATCTCTGTGGGAATATATCCATTGGTAGGGAGTCTGCTGGGTTAGATCTACTATCAAACCAATGTTATTTTTAGGATGTTTTTAAAATTCAGCTAGAATCTATCTTCCTATAACTTAATACTAATATATCAAGCTCATGGGCTTTATTTTTCTTTCTCATGACACCCCTTAAAATAATTAAGAAGTGTTTTCCTGTCAGTCATGTTCACTACTTTGACTTATCAATACAGTAATAAAGGTGGGATGAAAATGAAATAAATAAAAAAGGAGAGTGAACAAAGGCAAAACAAGCAGACTCATTTAAATCTCAGGGGAAAAGTTATTTTGAAGGAAGGTAATTTGCCTTGAGCAATTAAAACTAACATCAAACAAACCACCACCAACCCCTCCAAATGAAAAATGTTACAGGAATTTTAAAAAAGGATTAAAAGGGAGAATGAAAAATCTGGAGACCTATACACAGACTGAAGAGAGAGGCTATCTGGGACTGTACTATAATTTAGACATTTAGACTAAATTAGACAGATGTTAAGGTACAGCAAGGAAAACAAGATTTGAGGAATAACATTCCCCCTGAGATTCAGATAGGCCTGACCCTAATGACCTCCTATATGGTTTCGAAAACCTAGTTATTCTCCTGGGCAGAGAAATAAATGCATCCAGAAATATCAGATTTTAAAGGAAGACACTGGTAAATTTTAGTTAGCCTTAAGCAAGAAAACCAATTTGGTGTAGTGAAGCGGTGGTTTGCTACAGATACAATACGGTTCCATGAACTGGTAGCAGCAGCGGTAGGAACCATCACACATGCGCAAATCAGTAGTGATGGTGTTTAGAACCCAGCATTGGTGTACTGGTTGAAGCAGGAGTTCCCAAGCTCAGTGCCTATTGAGAACTGGGCCACACAAGTGGCAGGAAGGTGCATGAATGGAAAAATCTGCATTTGAGCAAACAGCACATGTACACAGAAAACCATCTTCTTTCTTCCCTTACCGCTGCCACCGCCAAACAGATTGGCGGCATTGGGTTAAAACAAATCTGGGAGACTGTGAATTTTAGTCCTACTTTAGGTATAGTTTTAGGTATCCAGCAGGAGTAGGTTCTAACTAACCTCCCTGCCGGTTCCCTTCCTCCTGCACCGCATGGGCATGCTTCGTTTGTATGTGTGTGTGTGCTTTGTGTGCGTTCTTTGCGCATGCACAGTGGCAAAAAATCCAAAAAGTTTCCCCCACAAAAAAAGCCAAAAAAAGGATTGTGAATATGTGCACAATGCCAGAAACTCGGCTTCTGTGCATGCTCTGAAGAAAAAAAAATATTAAAAATAAAAAAATATTAAATTAAAAAAAAAAAAGCTGGCAGCACCCATGGATTGGCAATGATCGAAACAGTTATGTGATGTCACTTTGATGTTATCAGTGGGTTGCTACCAGTTCCACTACCAGAAGGAACCCATGCCTAGTATCCAGTTAACTAAAGGATCTTGGGCCAGTTTGTCTCTTTCTCTCAATTCTAGTGATAAGGCAATGGCAAATGCTTCCAAAATCTTGCCCGGTGAATTGCAGACACTAGTCCAGGCAATTACCAGGATCAACATTGTCTCAAAAGTCCTTTAAAATGTAAACTTCTTTGCTTAGAGGGGAAGAAAAAATCAGTACCTACATTTATGGCTGACAGAAAACTCCTAACATACTTTTTGCATAAAATATAAAAAAAATACAAACTTAGGATTTGTACTTTTGATAGAAGGCAATTTGGATGACATTTTGATAGCTGTAATCTGAGTTCTGTCAGGTTGCAGGCAAATTTTGGGTGGATTGTTTTTATAGTTTTTCACTATGCAATCAGGAGCCTCTCAAACTCCCTCCTAATTAATTAGATCTCCAGGGAAGACTTCTGAGAAAAACACCTTCCCATAGGAAATTTTTCAGATCAAGACATCTATATCAGGACTATCCAGTATGGCTGAACCTGTGGCATAGCTCTTATCTTCCTCAGTGCATATAAAATCCATAACCATGGCAAAGTAATACCTCAATGGAGGATATCGTTGTTGTTGTTCTTGATGATGATAATGTTGATGAAGAAGATGATGGGGGATGATGATGATGACAATTATAATATGTATGGTTTTGTGTTTTTTGGGGAAAGGTGGGAAAGAAATATTAATAGATACATGGGTAAAAGAAATCCTTACTGTACCATTCACAAAATTTAGTGTAAATGGAATAATCCAGATTATAATGAGGAGAGAGCGAGAGAGGAGGGGAATGAGGGAGGGAGGGAGCAGAGGTGGATTCCTGCCGGTTTGAACAAGTTCTATAGAACTGGTAGTAAAAATAGGGACTGGTCCTTGAACCAGCAATACCGGCAGCCTGGCCAATCAGTCCCCATGTCACTGCTCACTCACACACCCAATGAATCTGTCGGACAGCAAGCTGACTGGAGTTGGGAAGTGGCTACTGGCAAAGAAGTCTTGGGCAACAACTCCACCTCCTTCCCTCAAGACCAGCGAGGAAGCCTTCTCCTCCCACCAGATCCACCAAGGAAGGAGAGACAGAGCCTGGAGGCTCTGATCCCACCAGTTCTTTGCCACTGGTAAATGGTAGTTCCAGCACAAGTTCCAGTGGATCATCTGTGCCACAGCATCATGTCTATGCTTGTAGTCAGTCTGTGCGATATTTTTGCAGCAGCTGAATATGTGATCAATTGTTTCATCTGTTTCTTTACAGAGTCTGCACTTTGGATCGTCTGTTGATTTTTTAATTCTGTCTTTGACAGCATTTGTTCTAATGGCCTGTTCTTGTGCCACCAGTATTAGTCCTTCTGTCTCCTTTTTGAGTGTTCCACTTGTAAGCCATGACCAGGTCTTTTCTTTATTTGCCTTCAATCTTCTCCAAGAACTGGCCATGCAATGCTTTGTTCTGCCAACTGTCCATACGACATTGAGTTACAGTTTTTCTGTACTGGTCCTTAGTTTGCTTCATCTTGAGAAGCTTCCTATTGTTGACCACCATCAATGCTGACTCTTTGCTTTCCTTCACATAGTCAGCTAATGCATGCTTCTCTTCTTCCACTGTCTGCTTCACTTGCAAAAGTCCTCTGCCACTTATTTTCCTTGGTAAATACAGCCTGTCAACGTCACTGCGGGGGTGTAGTGCATGATGGATCATCATTAATTTTCTGGTTTTCCTGTCCAAGATATCTAGCTCTGCTTAAGTCCAGTTCACTATGCCACCTGTGTATCTAATGACAGGTATGGCCCAAGTTGTTATAGCCTTGATAGTGTTGCCACCATTCAGTTTGCTCTTCAAAATTTTTCTGGTCCTCTGGATGTACTACTACTACTACTACTACTACTACTACTACTACTACTACTACTATTATTATTATTATTATAATTATTATAATTTTATTGATTGATTGATTGATTTGATTTCATTTGATTTGTATGCCGCCCCTCTCCGAAGACTTAGTACACCATAAAATATTCTTATTTTGGAGTGTGATTTCCAGTTGGAAAAACATGTATACCAAGTAAACACTAAGGATACAAATGTGTCTGGGTGGAGACACCAGTCATCTCTATTACACTCTGTACTTCAAACTGCTGTTGATATGTGGCAGAGTTATTTTCTTTCCTATGTTTTAAGGCAATGACTAAGAGCAGTAAGTACAGAATGCTGAGGTATTCTGTAGCAATGTTCTGAGAAATAAGTCAAGTGACAAGCATTGCTGCTCTCTGGATACAGTGAATGTCAGGCTCCAAGTAATTCACCCAGTAATGCACTTCTAGAATCAAGCCTGCTTAAATGTATAGATAGATAGATAGATAGATAGATAGATAGATAGATAGATAGATAGATAGATAGATAGATAGATAGATATAGATATATAGATATATATATAGATATAGATCGAATCCCAGCAAGGAAGGGTGTGGCTAGCTGATGAGGCCAGAACAAGGCCGAACTGGGACCATCCTAGTCTCCCTTAATTTTAAAAATTCCAGCTAAAAACATTTGATACATACAGAATATAGTTGTCGGCTATGAATAAATTAACTGCCTTGAAATGGTCCTGGGTTGGGCCTAGAGGCAAAAAGGAGCTGTGACGTTCCTTCAATATACCAGGGTGATCCAACATAAAAAAAACATATAGCCCCTCCCTGTTACAGAGCTGGAGGGATCAGGTCTGATGGCTCAACTGCTAATTCTCTGCCTTACAAGGCAGAGGCTACCGGATCGAATCCCAGTAAGGAAGGGTGTGGCTAACTGATGAGTCCAGAACAAGGCCGAAATGGGACCATCCTAGTCTCCCTTAATTTTAAAAATTCCAGCTAAAAAGATTTGATACATACATACATACATACATACATACATACATACATACATACACATGTCTGTCTGTCTGTCTGTCTGTCTGTCTGTCTGTCTGTCTGTCTGTCTGTCTATCTAAAATCTTTTAAGAGTTGGGAAAATACGGATTTACTTCATGCCTAGGATTGCACTGAAAGACTTTCGGTGACTTTCCTACAATTCAGTCAGCTCAAAGGCAATCATAATGATGACACTGCTGCTCCCTGCTGCCACCCTGCTTATATATATTTTTCCAACTCTTTGCAAAGAATTGCAGACAGACAGCTTATGTATACACAATGATCAGTAATTACTTGGCAAGGGGTCCTAGGTTCAAATACTACAACCAATTTCTGACATTATTCCCACAGGAAAAGTGACCTCTCTGATTCTTTATTAAAGAAGGAGAAGGAGATTATTTTGGTGGTGGCTCTAAGGACGTTTATGAGTCTATATCAGCTAATTTTTGAACTTCATTAAGGCTACAATTCTCATGCATCCCTTACTGAGAGGCAATAGGATTTTCTTCTGATCAGATATCTCTAAAATTGTACCACCAGGCTCCAATCCTAGCCCTTGGGCAAGTGGCTGAGCTCCATGGGAATCCGTAGGATTTACTTCATGCCTAGGATTGCACTGAAAGACTTTCGGTGACTTTCCTACAATTCAGTCAGCTAAAAGGCAATCATAATGATGACACTGCTGCTTCCTGCTGCCACCCTGCTTATTAATGTTTCAGATTTGCTAAACCTCAAATAATGAATACATTGTAGAAAATCCTAATTAGGATACAGATATTGCTTAGGCAGAAAAAGCAGATTAATAATAATTAGTTGGTAGACGTTATTCAGTCAGCTAAGCAGACAGCATGGGTTCTTTTTAAAATAAAACCAGTAAGAAGCAAGGCCTATGAACATAGGCACAGATAATGACAGATCTGTGGCAAGTGTCTGATAGGGTGGAATGGATCTGGGTTAAAATAATTACATTGTCATAGGGCTTACTACAGGGTAAGGGAAAATCAGAACGTGGAGGTTTATATTTGCCACACAAAGACCCCTGGATCAGTGTGACATTTAAAAATATAATTTACACATTTGCTATTTCACAATTGTTCAAACTGATTGATTTGATCTATATCCTTATTTCTGCTACATCATACTTTCAAGGCACATATTTAAATATAATTAAATACTTAAACCAATTAAAATAGTGATGAAATAAATGCCTAAATCATTTGGCATTTATTTTGAAAAACCTAGTGAAAGATAGTAATGAAACATTGGGAGCTAAACAGCAAGTTAGGAAAACAGACCATAGGAAACGAGAAAGATAGGCTTTTCTAAATAACAGGAGAAGGGAATTTGGAGAAGCAGTGGAAGTGATGTGCCGGTGCCTGGAGGCTGTTGGGGCCTGGATGGGTGTCAACAAACTCAAATTCAACCCAGACAAGACGGAGTGGCTGTGGGTCTTGCCTCCCAAGGACAATTCCATCTGTCCGTCCATTACCCTGGGGGGGGGAAACTACTGACCCCCTCAGAGAGGGTTCACAACTTGGGCATCCTCCTCGATCCACAGCTGACATTGGAACATCGTCTTTCGGCTGTGGCGAGGAGGGCATTTGCCCAGGCTCGCCTGGTGCACCAGTTGCGGCCCTATTTGGACAGGGAGTCACTGCTCACAGTCGCTCATGCCCTCATCACCTCGAGGTTCATTACTGCATGGGGCTACCTTTGAAAAATGTTCGGAAACTTCAGATCATGACGAACACAGCCGCGGGAACCATCGTGGGGCTTCCAAGATTCGCCCACATTTCTTCAACACTCCGTAGCTTGCATTGGCTGCCAATCAGTTTCCGGTCACAATTCAAAATGTTGGTCATGACCTTTAAAGCCCTACATGGCATTGGAGCAGAGTATCTCCGTACCGCACTAATCCCAGCGACCAATAAGGTCCCACAGAGTTGGCCTTCTCTGGGTCCCGTCGACTAAACAATGTCGTTTGGGAAGATCCTTCTCTGTGGCGGCCCTAGCCCTCTGGAACCAACTCCCCCCAGAGATTAGAACTGCCCCCACCCTCCCTGTCTTTCGTAAACTACTCAAGACTCACTTATACCGCCAGGCATGGGGGAGTTGAGACACCTTTCCCCAGGCTTTTTCATACTTTGTTTTATGTTTGGTATGAATGTGCTGTTTGGTTTTTTTAAAATAATGATAGGGTTTCATATGTTTTTTAATATTAGATTTGTTCCACTACTATATTGTTTTTATTACTGTTGTGAGCCGCCCCGAGTATTTGGAGAGGGATGGCATACAAATCTAATAAATAATAAATAATTATATATATATACATATACATATATATATATATATATATATATATATATATATATATATATATATATATAAGTTATATATAATATATAAAGTCATATATAATACTCCTTCCTTCTCCTATTTTCTCCACAACAACCCTGTCAGATGAGTTGGACTGAGAGGGATGGACTGGCCCAAAGATACCCAGCCAGCTTTCATGGATAAGGAGGGACTTGAATTCATGGCCCCTCACTTTCTAGCCTTCAAACAGGTTCTCTTGTATTATAGCTGCAAATGTCATCAAATAGATTTTTTAAAAAAATATCAATTATCTGAAGACCCATATTTAAGTATATGCATTGAAAACCAGTTCATTTTACTCTTTTATATTAGTAGGGCCATGTTCTTGGTCATCTTGCTTTAGAGATCTTTTTAAAATTATGCTTGAAAGGATCCTGATAGGGAAATTTTATATGCAACATTTCCATATATATATATTTGTGGAAATTCTTCTCAAAACTGGTTTTTGACCAAAAATTTATTTGGGATTTTTGTTTTTGTTTATTGTTATTTATCTTTCTTAAGACATTTAAAAAAAAAAAAAAATCAAATGACTCCTAGGAAGTAGTCTTCATCTGTCTGAGACCATCCCATATGGGAAGAATACTCTTAAAAATAACTGCGCTTCATTTCCTTGGACTGGAATATACTGAATTTACCTGAAAGAAAATACAGCAATGGAAGCTGATGAGGCTTTTCCCCCCACCCAATCTAATATTCTTTTCGGAAGTCTATATTAAATTTGGGGTGGCCTGGTTAAACATATGTGGAGCCATGAATAAAAGCAGTGATTGGTGTCTACTAATAAATGCCTAGCCAAGCAGAAGATGGAAATGAACTTTCAATCAGAAGATGAAAGCAAACTTTCAGATTGATCTAACTTGCATGAGATGTATCAATGGGAGTCTTTAATTACTACCACATACAGTGAGAGACAATTCTGCTGAGCATGTTTCTCCCCAGGTAAATGCTGACTTGTTTTTCAGCTAACTTTCTTCTTCAAAGGATAGGGGAAGGCACAAGAGGATCAGCTAACTTTGACAGAAATATCAGCAGAGAAGAGTTGACAAAGTGGAAAATATAGAAGCACCAGGGAGAAATGACAGTGCAATGCTGGATTTCTTAGTCTGACTTTTCAGAAAAAGTGATCTAACATAGAGTGTTTCCAAACTTCTCCACTCCAGCAAAATATATGTATATTGTAGTGTAGTATAATGTAGTGTAGGGTTCTGTTCTGTTCTATTGTGTTCTGTTCTACTATACTCTACTCTTACTCTACTCTGCTCTGCTCTGCTCTGCTCCGCTCCACTCTGCTCTGCTCCGCTCCACTCTGCTCCGCTCCGCTCCGTTCCGTTCCATTCCATTCCATTCCACTCCACTCCATTCCTCTCCTCTCCTCTCCTTATATTGTCTTCAAGTGAATGTTGACTTCTGGTGACTACCTGAACTATAGTTCCTGCAGTTTTCTTGGCAAGACTTTTCAAAAGTGGTTTGCCATTGCCTCCTTCTTAGGGCTAAAGAATGTGACTGGCCCATGGTTACCCAGTGGACTTTTTACCTAGGAGTAGAGCTCACAGTGTCCTGATTTTATATTTTATAACTTCATGACTTAACCCATACACCTTGTTGGCCCTTGTTTTATATAATTAAGCAACAAAATATATTTTGCAGCGCAATTATATAAATAGAGTTATGTGAAGGATTTTGAACAGAGAATGGGTTAGTATATTAGAGGCATCAGCCTTATTTTGAATGATTTCAAAATTCCCACAAATGAGTTCAATCTTTGCCAAGAACATAGCTCTACTATAAACATTTATTTGGTGGGGTGGTCTGCTTGTAATTCAGTGAGAAACAAATTAGAGTTCTGGCAGAAAGATGCTGGCAGAATCCATCTTATAAAGAAATATGTAGCAAATTTATTTTATGGTGCAAAAAAAAGGGCAGCGCCAGACTTACCCGGCAGGCAGGCTTTGCTGGAGGGACCGGGAGACACGGTCCCTCATGGCGGCCGCCATCTTGGAACCCGGGCGAAGTCTCGCGATGCGAGACTTCGCTCGGGAGATCAGGGCCTGATTGGCCAGGCTCCTGATTGGTCCGGGCGGGGCCTGCTCGCCCTATATAAGGGCGAGCAGGCCCGGGGCTCTCCCTTTTCGCCCGGACTGCAGAGAAGAGCAGACGTTCATTCGTCTGCTTGCGGCGGCCATTTTGGTGACGACCTCGTGCGAGGCGCCATTTTGTGGCCTGCAGGACGGCGGGAAGCCTTTTCTGGGCATAGCGGAGCCAGCATCGGCTGGGCTCCGCTCCGGTTTGGAGCCACAGTAGCATCATTGGTGGTGGGGGGTGTGCTGCCCTTGGGTGTCCTCGCGGGCCCGCAGGGGTCCTCCTTGGGGCTTGAGGCCTTATTATAAAAGGCCTGAGGGTGGGGCCTTCCTGCCACAGTTTGGGAGGGGTTGGTGTCTTGGCCTCCTGGGAGGTGCGCTTCAGGGCCTGCTGGTAGGGTAGGCCTTGTCTGGGGTGCAGGGCCTTCGGGGGGGATTTGTCACGCCCTCTTCTATTCTTGTACCAATAAATTGTAAATTAGGGTCATGGCCCCTAAAAAGCGTCCAGCTCAGGGCCATCAGCCCCAACCAGTGGTGCGGCCCAGGAGGGCTGCCAGGCCGTCTGCCCGGGCTCGGGCGGCGGCAGAGGGGCCCCTGGGTGGGATCCCGGTAGAGGGGGTGGTGGGATTCACCCCCACTGTCCCTCAACCCGAGATTTCCCCTTCTCTCTCCTGGGCCAGGGTCTTGGAGCGACTTGATGACTTGGAGAGGTGGCGGTCGGGTGCAGGCCCGGAGGGGCTTCCCTCGACGGCCTCCGCAGCATGGGGCACTGACCCCGAAGTGGAGTCAACCCCAGAGGGGCAAGGGGCCCACAACCCGCAGACGGGACCTGCCAGGCAGATGACCCACACCGGGCAGATGGCCCAGTCAGGGCAGATGGCCCAGTCGGGGCAGTGGTCATCGTTCCAGGGCCCAACAAGGATGGGCCCACCGTGGATGGCTTCTACCCCTTACGGGGCAGGTGAGGTTGCACCACATGTAGGCACATCACCGCTCCTTCCCGTGCAGGGTCCCGGGTTCATACCGCCCACATTGGGGGTGGCAACAGCTTTATGGGGACTGCTGCAGGCACTTGTGGACAGGTCTGGTCCCCGCCGGCCCCGCTGGCAGGGGCGCCAGGGGTACCTGTCCCAACCGGGGCGGGGGTGGGGGGTTGGATCCCTCCTCCACCGGCCATTATGCCACCGGTCCCTTTTATGTATCCACCGGGGCTTGGTGTGCTGGGCTCGGGGGACACCACGGTGTGGGACCCGTTCGCCAGCATCAAGCCTGGGGCCATCCCTTGTGGGTTGCCCGCGACGCCTTTAGGGTATCATCTTCACCCGTCAGTGAAGGAGGCAATATGGCGGGGGGAGTATGTCGATCTTTTCTCCATTTTAAACAGGGAGGTCCCTAAACAGGACAAGGAGGTGGTCCCTGGGGAGAAGGTTAAGAAAACAAAGGTCACAAAGTGCTTCAGCTCGTGGCTGTACACCTTTCTGACCTTTGCGTCGGTGGTAATTCAGAGGCAGCCGGGTAGGGCCGCTGCCTTGCTGAAGTACATCGACCTTATAGCGAGGGCCCATTTTGAATATGGGGGCACCATATGGAGGCATTACGACAAGGGGTTCAGGATGCGTATTGCCCATGACCCCTACTTGCCTTGGGATATGGTGGTTCCGGACCTGTGGTTCCAGGCCACGCATATGTCAGGGAAGGAGGGCTGCGATAGGACCGATAGCGGTCACTTTATGGAAGAGGAGCCCGCGGCGCCCGCGACGGCCAAGGCTGTGGCGGGTGCCGTTGGAAAGGGGGCCTCTTTGGTGTGTCACGAGTTTGCTGCAAAGGGGGCGTGTTTTCGTCCCATTTGCAGGTTTCGTCACGCCTGCGGGAGTTGTGGGGGGAACCATTCCGCAGCCGTGTGCCCCCGCCCCAAGAAGGGGAGTGAAAAGAAAGGCTCGGGTCTCCCAAAGCCTCCCCCACCTGCTGGGGGAAAAGGGGCCCAGCCCAATTAATTTAATGGTGCTTGAGGGTTGGTTGGGCGACTACCACCCTCGCTCGAGAGCGGCCGCTCTCTTGCTAGGTTTTTCGGAGGGATTTAGGATCCCTTACCTGGGTGTTAGGAGGGCCTTCATGTCTGACAACCTTAGGTCGGTTGTTGGTCATGAAGACATTGTTAGGGAGAAGATTCGGAAGGAGGTGGCCGAGGGCAGGGTCCTCGGGCCTTTCCCGGAACCGCCCTTCCCGAATCTTCGCGTGTCTCCCTTAGGTGTGGTCCCCAAAAAGGCGAGTGGTGAATTTAGGTTGATTCACCATTTGTCTTTTCCAAAAGGGGAGTCAGTGAATGATTTCATTCCTGACGAGCTGTGTTCAGTCCGGTATGCGTCCTTTGACGCAGCCGTGACTATGGTTAGGAAGTGTGGGGTGGGAGCCCTTATGGGTAAATGCGACATTAAGTCGGCATTCCGGCTCCTCCCCATACACCCAGACGATTTTGAGCTGTTGGGCTTCCATTTCGAGGGGGGTTATTACGTGGACAGAGCCTTGTCTATGGGTTGCTCTGTCTCGTGCTCTCTTTTCGAGAGTTTTAGCACCTTTTTGGAATGGGCGCTCAGGAGGCAAAGTGGTCTGGGTACTGTCGTTCACTACCTTGATGATTTCCTGTTGGCGGGGCCTGCGCATTCTGAGCAATGTTTTGCTCTGATGCGGGACTTCGAAGCCCTTTGTGCTCAATTGGGGGTGCCTTTAGCCTCTGAGAAGACCGAAGGCCCCGCCACCAGGATTACCTTTCTGGGTATTGAATTGGACTCAGAGGAGCAATCTTCTAGATTGCCCCTAGAGAAGTTGGTCAAGATTAAGCGGAAGCTTGATGAGGTGCTGGGCTGCCGGAAGGTGACCCTACGGCAGCTTCAGGAGTTGGCAGGCATTCTTAATTTTGCCTATCGGGTAGTGGTTCCTGGTAGGGCTTTTTCCAGGAGGTTGTATGATGCGATGAAGGGGCTCCGTTTGCCCCATCATCGTACCCGCCTTTGCGCTTGGGTCAGGGCTGACCTCGGCGTGTGGCGGGATTTCTTGGGTAGGTTTAATGGTTTGTCTTTCTGGAGGCACGAGCTTCTTTTGGAAGCTGAGTTGCAGCTCTGCTCTGATGCCGCAGGGACTTGTGGTTTCGGGGTGGTGTTAGGTGACCAGTGGTGCTGGTCGGCATGGCCTCCGGAATGGAGTGCCTCTTCGTTGGTTAAGGACCTGACGTTCTTGGAGCTCTTCCCCTTAATAGTGGCCTTAGAGCTTTGGGGGGAGCAGTTTAGGGACAAGACCGTGCACTTTTGGTGTGACAACCTAGCGGTTGTCCATGTGGTGAATGCCCTGTCCTCAAAGAGCGACAGGGTCATGCGGCTTGTCCGCCATTTTGTGCACAGGTCCTTGTCTCTAAACGCATTGTTTTTGGCTAAGCATGTCCCCGGGTTAGATAACGGGGTTGCTGATGCCTTGTCCCGTGGTCAGTTGTCCAGGTTTCGGACCCTGGCCCCATGGGCCCGAGAGTTGCCAGAAGCATTCCCCAGCCATCTCTGGAGTCTGAGGGGGATCCAGAGTGGTGGAGAGACGAGGCATCCCGGGCAATCTCCTTGTCTGTAGCGCCCGGCACCCTCAGGGCATACCAGCGTGCAGGTAAGGAGTTTGGGGAGTTCAGGCAGGGCAGGGGTTACCAGCTTAGTTGGCCTGTCCCTGTAGAGCATTTGGCCGAGTTTTGCGTCCAACTTAGGCAGCGTGGCCTGTCAGTTAGGACGATCCGGTCCCGGTTAGCCGGCCTCGCCTTTCTGTCCAAGGCGGGGGGGTTTGCAGATCTTTCGGGTGACTTTCGCATCCGGAAGATGCTGGAAGGCTGGCTTAGGGAGCAAGCGGGGGCCCCTGGTGACACTCGTCAGGCTCTGACGGTGGAGCAGCTGTCTTCAATCAACGTGGTTTTTGACAGTCTGTGTTCCTCATTGTACGAGGCCCGTCTTTTTAGGGCAGCGGCTTGTGTCATGTTTTTTGGGGCCCTTCAGGTCAGCGAGGCCATGGCCTCGTCTCAGGCTGACACTTCGCTCCGAGCCTTCCAGTATGCTGATCTGGCCTTTAGGCAAGGGGGGGTGTCCCTTGTAGTAAGGCGGTCTAAGACGGATCAGCTGCGCAGAGGGGTTACCATCCAACTTAGTGCGGCCACCGACCAGTCAGTGTGTCCGGTGGCCGCCCTACAGCTTTATTGTGGTATGCGGGGGTCAGGTCAGGGATACCTATTTAGGCACTGGGACGGCACCCCTTTGACCCGTTTCCAATTTTGGGCGCTGGTATCCAGGGCGATGGCCCAGGTGGGCATGGATCCCTCCGGTTACGGAACACATTCGTTCCGTATCGGCGCCGCCACTAGCGCGGCACTTTCTGGTTTACCGGCCCATCGGATTCGGGAGATCGGCCGCTGGCGGTCAGCGGCATACTTGGGTTATGTTAGGCCCGCTGAGGATCCTAGGCAGGGCTTGGGCTAGGTAACCTCTCTGTGTGTGTGTCCTCTTGCAGGTCCCCAGGCTAACACGAAACCGACGGCGCTGCTGTGTGGCCACAGCATGATTTTCTGGGCCGGCCGCGCGGCAGCCAGGAGCGCCATCGGGACCCATCTGTCCCTGGGGCAGTGGGTCAAGGTTACCTGGATGGGCCGGAGAGGTATGCGGTGGGAGGGTCTCCTACCGGCGTTGCTGGGCGGTCAGCATTCTGTGGCTGCGCCCGGCAATATGGGGGGCGGCTCCTGTAGTCGTGCCCAAAGGGGTCTGGGTGGGCAGCGTCCTGTGGCCGCACCCAGGTGGCTGGTATTGCACTTAGGTGGCAATGACCTGTGCATACTGGGAGGCCTGGCGCAGATCATCCAGGCACGCGAAGACCTGCGAAGGCTTCGTGAGGTATGGCCCACCACGCAAGTGGTGTGGTCAGAAATATTACCTAGGCTTGTGTGGAGGGACGCCTCTTCCCTTAGGGCCATTCACCGGGCTAGGCGACGGGTGAATAGGGCTATGGGTAAAACGGTTAGGGAATTGGGTGGAGTGGTAGTACCCCATCCCCTTATCTCAATAGACCAGCCATGGCTTTACCGGGACAATGGCGTTCACCTGTCTGAGCGGGGGAACGCCATTTTCTTACAGGACCTGCAGCGGTCTCTGCGTGAGCTGGCGCAGCTAGAGGGGGGAGTCGGGGGGCCAAGATAGAGATCTGACCCCCACTCCTGTGGCAGGTTAGGGGCGGAAAACTGGGGTGGTTTAGCAACCGCGCGTTCTCCCTTGGGCATCTTTGGGGATGATTGACAGGTTCTCCGCAAGCTCATGGAGGGAGTTTCTGCCTGAGCAGCTGGGGGGAACCTGTCTTTGGGTCCTGCACCTTTAATTCCCGGATTCCGGTTAGCCGGTGGGACCCCCCTCATGCACAGCATGGCAGGGTCGCAGGTGACGGCCTGGCCCTCACCTGGACTTGCATCGAGATACGCCCATGAGTTGCCCAGGAATGTTTTTTGGCATAACGTCATTTCCGCCCCGGAAGTAGTTGTTTGACCCTGCAGGTCCATTTCCGGGTCATAGTTGATTATGCTAATTTATGCAAAGTATTGAATAAATTATGCAAATTTTATGTTAATAAAAATGACCCAATTTAAATCCAGCTCTTGTGTCCGTGTCGTTACTCCGTCTCTCCAGCAAGGGCAGCGCCGGACTTACCCGGCAGGCAGGCTTTGCTGGAGGGACCGGGAGACACGGTCCCTCATGGCGGCCGCCATCTTGGAACCCGGGCGAAGTCTCGCGATGCGAGACTTCGCTCGGGAGATCAGGGCCTGATTGGCCAGGCTCCTGATTGGTCCGGGCGGGGCCTGCTCGCCCTATATAAGGGCGAGCAGGCCCGGGGCTCTCCCTTTTCGCCCGGACTGCAGAGAAGAGCAGACACCCGCCCGCCCTCCACTATTTCGCAGTGTGCTTAGGGGTCGCCCGTAGGGGGCCGAATGGGAATTTTTTGCAGTTCCGCCTCTTAGCGGAGCTGTTTTTTCGCCCATTCCACACTGGGGTGATGGATGTGCGGTTAGGGGGTGCTTGCATTTATTAGGTTAATTGGCTTACCTTTGGTCATTTGGGTAGGCAGGTTAGGGGCGGAAAACTGGGGTGGTTTAGCAACCGCGCGTTCTCCCTTGGGCATCTTTGGGGATGATTGACAGGTTCTCCGCAAGCTCATGGAGGGAGTTTCTGCCTGAGCAGCTGGGGGGAACCTGTCTTTGGGTCCTGCACCTTTAATTCCCGGATTCCGGTTAGCCGGTGGGACCCCCCTCATGCACAGCATGGCAGGGTCGCAGGTGACGGCCTGGCCCTCACCTGGACTTGCATCGAGATACACCCATGAGTTGCCCAGGAATGTTTTTTGGCATAACGTCATTTCCGCCCCGGAAGTAGTTGTTTGACCCTGCAGGTCCATTTCCGGGTCATAGTTGATTATGCTAATTTATGCAAAGTATTGAATAAATTATGCAAATTTTATGTTAATAAAAATGACCCAATTTAAATCCAGCTCTTGTGTCCGTGTCGTTACTCCGTCTCTCCAGCAAATCCCATCTCTTTCACTTTGATACATCATTGTTCCAATTGTTGCATCCCCAGATACTGGGATTCTTCTCTGCTTTATCCACATCACAAAAAGCAAAAAGTTATGCCCGGCAACATCTAGAAACCAAGTTTAGAAACTAGTGATATTTATTAAAAGGATCCTAGATAAATTATGCATTGTCTCAGAAAGGACTTTCCTAATGTCAAGATTCTGCAAGTCGAGGACGGAACAAATTGTTTATACTGCAAGAGGCAGCTGGACAATTAAAAATTCTATGAACTTGATTCAAGCTGCATACAATAACTATTTCACTCAATTGTTGAAAATAGAAATACTTTAAAAACAGTAACAATTTGTTTGTTCTCTTGGAAGGTTCCGAGCTCTGCCTCTAATAAGGCTGAAACTGCAGAAAACTGGGTAGAAAGAAAAACTAACTCTAACAGCCTCTTTTATATTAAAACAAGGAAATAGGTCCAAAGAGTGAAATCCCCATAGGGATGACTTCACAGCATGACCCAAAGATGTTAAGTATCACCTTAATTTCAGGGAGCTCTACCTACTACTGTGACCGTGGCAAGGCTTTATCTAAATGCACAGAATGGCTGAACCTGGAATTGAGTGGGAGAGCAAAGAACGTTACAAGGGGAAGCCATAGTAATGTGTTTACAGCTTCTGTAAAGCAATATCATTGCCATGCAGCTGTTTAATCCTGACAGCATGGAATACTTTAGAAGCACATCTACCTCCAGTGTGTCCTGAAGCCAGCTGATTTCACTCCCAGCAGCCACTGGGGAATACAGCACAAGGAATATAACTAATTATATTACATACACATCCCCTCTGGGGCAAAAATATAAGCAGTGTGAACAGTCCCTTAAAAGGCGGGGACAGGGCTGAGTATAAGCAGAATGAATTCTCATCTTACTTTGGCAGAAATGCAATGCTGATTAGGCCTCATTGCCATGCTCTTCGTTTTAGGATAGGAACAGAGAAGATGCAATCGTGCTTGATTGTTAAGTATTGGAAGTCATCAGTTCCTAGGAATGCAGGCCAAAATAATATATCTTACTTTCATGTAAGATGCTGATAGCGGTATTTCTAAGCCAAGTTGTTGATTCACAAAATCAACAATTTTTCACAAGGAATGAGAGGCATGGTCATATATGGTGCTACCGTGCGGAGATCTAAAGACCTTGCAGAAGACAAAATTATCTCTAGGATGCAGATGCTACATTCCCATGTCTTCTTCCTTCCAATGTTTCCATTACAACTCTCCACTTGCCCCCCCCACACAAGAGGTAACAGCTTAGTAAACAATAGAGCAGAAAGGAAAATAGTGGAAAGTCAATAAAAAGAAAATAAGAATTGAGGGTGATATGATAGCAATGTTCCAATATCTCAGGGGCTGCCACGAAGAAGAGGGAGATCAAATTGTTCTCCAAAGCACTGGAGGGCAGGACAAGAAAGAATGCTTGGAAACTAATCAAAGAGAAAAACAACCTGGAATTAAGAAGAAACTTCCTAAAAGTGAGGACAATTAACCACTGGAACAGCTTGCCTTCAGAAATCATGGGTGATCTATCACTTAATGTTTTTAAGAAGAGACTGGACAATTACTTGTCTAAAATGGAATACCATATTTTTCAGACCTCTTTGCTCCCCAAAACAGGGTGAAAACTTGGATGCATCTTATATATAGTCCCATCCGGCCCCATCCAGCCACCAGCCACTGAATGTAGCCCCATCCAGCCACCCCCGCCATTTGATCTCTGCCTTGCAAATTTACCTCCTTGCAGCGAACAGTGCAGCCCAGAGCCTGATTACATAAGCAATTGAGTATCAGGCTCTGACACACAGCTGATTCAGAAACAGGCAAGCCACCTGCTAGAATTGAAACTAACAGAAACTAGCTGCAAGAAGTCAAATTGCTCCAGGTGGACTGCTGGCAATGTTGGACTGCTGAAACTGCTAGGAGGTAAGTCAATAACTATCAATGTCTATAGAATGTTCAATTTGTTAGCCTTATTTTTTGAAGACTGCTTTATTATTGTTTTAGACAACTTAACAAAATGAAGAAGCTTTTTTCAAAATAAATGCTTGATCTGAAGAGGTCCAGTGCTATTGTACCTTCTTTTAAATAGCACAGAATAACTATACTTCCAGAAAGCCAAATCAAATTTAAAGATTTGTAAAAGTATAATATGAATGTAACAGTGTCCATTTGAATATTAAGATTAGGCAGCTGAGTTAAACTCTGAATTAGTCATGTTTGGAATAGATCTATTTAAATAATTGGCAGGAGTTAGTGCAACTACATTCTACATTAATATATTGCAAGTATTGGAATTTCTCCAATTCTTTGCTATTTCTATGGGCCAGACATACATGCACAGAAATACCCAGCACACAGTGTATATCATCTGTGCTGTTTTCTGTTTGCTGTTTGGAAAACAGAGGCAGGGGTCTTTTTTCCTTGTTTTCCTCCCACAAAACTAAGGTGTGTCTTATACTTTGGTGAATCTTATACTACAAAAAAATATGGTATATTCTTATTCTTGAGGAGGGGGCTGGGCTAGAAGACCTTCAAGGTCCCTTCCAATTCAACTCTACTCTACTCTACTCTATTCATTGCACAGACAGAATAATGTAGGTGGTGCTGACAGCACTGATAGTTCTGGGGCTAAAGTCAAGGCCTGGCAGTGGGTTAAAACTGCTGAAAGCTCCAGACTTCTATTTCAGTCCATCAGTGTTGTGGGGTGTCACTGTGCAGAGAGGCTAAGAGGATAGAGATGATAGGTAGGTGGGGATAGCTGAAGAGGAGTAGCACCTTACTATGGAAGAAAGGTGGCTGAAAGCTGGAAAAGGTCAAGTTGAGAACCGCATGGATCAGGTGTATGACGACTAAAGCTTGGGTGGGATTCACTTAACAATCGCAACAAGGATTTCCAAAACTATAGTATCTAAATGGAGCAGTCACCCTCTTAACAATTTCATTGCTTGGTGATTGGTTTTCCAGTTATGTGATTTTTTTTTTTAAGTGAGGATTGTCTGTATGAACAAAGTGGACTGAAATATTTCTTGAGTCTTAGAAAATAAGCCAGTGTTCAGGAGACACCTAGAGCTCATAATAGTGTAAAAGGAAGGAGAAGTAAAGCATAAACAGGATCACAAGATTCTGTCATTATAGCTTACTTCAATAAAATATAATTCCAATCTTCAGTGGATTCCTTTTCCTGATCTGCGATATCCTGGAATGCTGTCAATATACTGTGCTGTCATGGTGTTTATCCTTCGGAATGATGTTGGATATGAAATCTGAGCTGCTCCCACCCTAATGGCCTTCCAGAAAGCCTCAAAGATCTGACTCCTCAGGCTCTGAACTATGGTGGTTGGAGTTTTTTGCTGCATTCATGATGCACATTTGTTGTTGTGGACTGATTTTGCCATCTTGTTTCATGTTTTATGTTTTTATTGCCATTAGTATATTAGTACATATATATATTATGTTTTTATTCCCATTCGTATATTAGTATATATTAATATATTTAGTATATATTTCTATGTTGACCCAGATTCTATTTACAGTTGGGCATGCCTAAAGTCAAAACAAATAAGTACGAAGATTTTTTTGCTGTTTACCATTCTGGCCTCAAAAATGTTTATTTGAATTGACTACCAAGATAACCTACAGATATCCACAGGGTCAGTTCTTACGTTGCAAGATCCAATCTGGGGCAGTCACCAGGAAACCTCTGATCCTGTTGACTGACCCAGATTGAATCTTGGTATACGTAAATTTACCTTCATTGAGTTCTTATGTCTTTGAATTATTTGGCATTATCTCTCCTTGTGATAACACAAAGCTATATTGCTTGCAAAGGTGTTTAAAAATACAGAAATCTCATGAAGAAATTTAGCTTAAAGCTACTTACAAATAAACAATTATATTTAACCCTGCTGTTCTGTTTAAAAAAAGTTACAAATCTTCTGTTCCCGGGTCACCCTGACCCGGACCGAAAACTCTTCATTTGCAGTGCTTATGTTTGGTCAATTTGAATACTTTTTTCACTTGGAAAGTAGTCTGAACATTTCTGCATACAATGATATGAAAATTGAACTGAAGAAATTAATCCTTATTGGTTTATTTTGCACATAAATATGCCTCCCCCCCGTTTTTGTGAATTTCTTTTAGGTTTATTGATAATTATGCCTGCAAAATACATTCTATTTTACTAAAGTTGGTGTGGGATTGGTAGCTTGAACATTTCTGAACATAATGATATGAAAATTGAACTGGAAAAATTGATGCATATTGGTTTATTTTGTTGATGAAATGCACACCCCCCCCGTTTTTTTAAAATAGTCTTCACTTTATGGATAGTTTTGCTAGCAAAATACATTCTATTTTACTAAAGTTGGTGTGGGATTGGTAGCTTGAACATTTCTGAACATAATGATATGAAAATTGAACTGGAAAAATTGATGCATATTGGTTTATTTTGCACATAAATGTATGCCTCCCCCCATGTTCAATTATTTCAATTTATATAAAAATTATGCTGTTAATTTCAAACTTACATACTTTTTTTTAGTAAAATGGATTTGTTTCATAAAATTAGTTCTCTGGCTACAATGTGGTTGATTTTCAAAAGGATATTCCAAATATTTCTAGCCAAATATGTATAAAAAGTGACAATAATGGCACACAGCAAGGCCGAGGGGGGGGGGGTGGCCCTTTTGTGGCAAAAATAAACCAATAAGCACCATTTTTTCCAGTTCATTTATATTTTTCTTATATTCATAAATGTTCAATTTAGTATATCAAACCTTTTGGGGGAAAATTCCTTGGGGATTTGTAGCCTTAAAAAATAGAAATTGACACGAAATTCAGAAAGGATGGGGGGAGGGGCTTTTTGATCAAAATAAAAATATAAGTCTCAATTTTTCCAGTTCAATTTTCATATCATTATGTTCATAAATGTTCAAACTAGTTTTCCAGTTGAAAAAGTTTTCAAAAAGACCAAATTCAAGTACCTAAAAAAAATCATTTTGGTCCAGGTCTATATGACCCGAACAGACTAAACGTGACTTTTTTTTTGCCCAGAAAAAAAATTTTTCCCCCACCCCCACAAATATTTTTTTGATGATCAGCATTGTTAAATTGAATAAATGAATGCCTAAGATTTTAAAGAATATTTCGGATTTGGAGCATAAAAAAATAAAAAGTGAAAATGGTTGCAAGCAGCTGGGGGGGGGAAGGCCTTATTTCTGATGTTAAAAAACCAGTAAGAATCATTTTTTTCAGTTCCTTTATATTTTTCTTATATTCAGAAATGTTCAAGCTACCAATCCCACACCAACTTCAGTAAAATAGAATGCATTTTGCAAGCAAAACTATCCATAAATTGAAAAAACTTTCACAAAAACGGGGGGGGGGGCGTGCATTATATCAGCAAAATAAACCAATAAGATTTACTTTTTTCATTTCAATTTTCATATCATTGTGTGCAGAAATGTTCAGACTACTTTCCAAGTGAAAAAAAGCTTTCAAAAAGACCAAACATAAGCACTGCAAATGAAGAGTTTTCGGTCCGGGTCAGGGTGACCCGGGAACAGAAGATTTTTAACTTTTTTTGCCCAGCAAAAACTAAGCTCCCCACCCCCCACCCCCCCAAAAAAAAATTCTCATAGAGAGAACCCCTGAAATGATGAATAGTCATGAAATTTCAAGTTACAGATATGCAGGGAAAATTTTTTACAAGGACTCAAACTTGGCTTCGGGTCAAATAGACCCGAAACAGAACAGCAGGGTTAATATTAGTATCAGTATAAGGAAATGCCAAGCATGGCTACTTCAGAATCCTCCTAACGTCAACCATCATTTTGAATGTTTCAAATTTATAACCAAGAGGTTTGTTTCCATGTCAAAACAAGGAAGGCACCCAGAAGCAAACTGGTAATCAGTCTTGCTCACAAAGCAGTGATGCTACATGAGCACACCAATGCCCATCACTGCCTATGCCACTGCATTCTGGACTAGCTGAAGATTCCAGTTGGTATCAAGAGCAGTCCTATATTGTAGTAGTCAAGATATGAAGGTCCTAGGGCATGACTGACTGTCTGAAGGGCTCTCTGTTGTAGGAAACAGTGGCACATCAGATGAAGTTGGGCAAATGTCTGCCTGGCCAGAGTTGCCACCTGATCCTTGAACAAAAGTTGTGAGTACAGGAAACTCCCAAAATTGCACACCATCCTTTAAAAGGAAAGTGCACCCCATCCAAGCTCAAAGTTGGAATATCCCCCGATTTGGTTCAAATTTCCCCAATTGTCCTCTTCCCCCCCCCCCAAATTCCCCATGTCACTTTTAACATACAGTTTAATAATATTTCCAGAAGCATGTGGAGAACAGAAGCATTCATTCTCCCCATTCCAATTTGCATTCATGACCTGCTGAAAGCATGAAATCTAAATGTCTCTTCACTGCCCAAGATGCAGTATTACTGCACAGCACTGCTACTTTGGGAACATCAGAGAAGGATAAAACATTTGGCTTCTCACTTGATGCAGTCACTGCAAGAATTTTGAACACCAAACTATAATGCGTGTTTGTGTGTGTTGTCTTTCTGAAAACAAAGCCAGTAAAGAACAAGCAGCATCACTGGATTAGGCAATGTGGATATGAAATGAAAAACTGTGAGAGCAATTGAACAGAATGCTTCTTTTTTAATTTTACTCCATATCCCCAATAAAAAGAAATCTACATTAAAGGCACCAGATAAGCACCTGAGGCTTTTCAGAGGTCTTAGGAGTCGAATTCACCAGTCAAGCAGGGGCAAATCCTGCTAACTGGAGGTTCTAAGAGTCATAATTCTAACACATTTGAAAATGTATAAGTCTGGGGAAGGTTGCTATAAATGAAAAGACTACTGATAAAAATAACAGGTTAGTGACTGCTATCTGCAGCCAAAAACATGTAGGTGGAGGATGCTGCTCAGCCTAGATTATTTCATTTATACACAACTAAAACTTTTCTTGCATAATCCCTTGTTCTCTTCTCCATTCAGCAATAGTCACTTATCAGCGCACTTCAGGAAGGAAGGAAGGAAGGAAGGAAGGAAGGAAGGAAGGATTTACAATGTCACTGCCAGCTTCCCAGAAAGAAATTCAATGGAGAAGCCAACAGCAAGTTGGAAATCACACTCCTAATAATTATTTTACCTCCCTATATTCATTCTGTTTATCTGTCTGGGAAACTAAATGTCTATGAAATGTTGACCCAACAGGACATAGGTTGTCTACTATTATGTCTGGTACCCAATGGGGTGTAGGTCAGGGGTCCCCAAACCTGGCAACTTTGAGACTTGTGGACTTCAACTCCCAGAATTCTCCAGCCAGCATAGCTGACTGGAGAATTCTGGGAGTTGAAGTCCACAAGTCTTAAAGTTGCCAAGTTTGAAGAAGGAGACCAGATTTGAGGGACTATTATAATCATTTTCTAAGCCTAAACCTTTGACTCTGAAATATAATATTCTCATTCTCTCTCTCCCTCTCTCCCTCCCACTCTCTCTCCCTCTCCCTCCCTCCCCCCCTCTCTATCATACACACACCCAAATTTGATTCATTACCTCTGCAGTGTCTTCCATTCTGCTGATTTCAAGGTCTCAATAGACAATTATAATAAAAGGCACCCCTACGCACAGCAATTTTTCTCTCACAGCATGAAGAGAGTGTGGTTTTAAATAAGGAAGTTATATTCATAGGTATTAAGGTTACAGGTGAAGGAGAGAGGATAAAAGGCCCTATAGTGTCTGTTGCATCAACCTTTTTGATTTGCCCATATCCTTTTGATATAGATCTAAAGGGAGGCATCTTTCTCATTTGAAAATAATTCCTATCTCAAAGAAAGAAAAGCACCAGACATATAAAAATGTATCCAGCATTAAAAGAAACATTTCAATGAGATGAAATTGTGCAAATTTTAAAAGAGATTATTATTTTCCGGCCCATTCCTGCTAAATTTCATTCCTGTCTCCTTTTGGAAGAAAAGAACTTGCTGCGTGTGTCACATCCAACACGTTTTTATGGCTCAAGTCCAAGAACTCCTGAATGTAGTTGTGTTCTAGTTGTGACAATTGCCAAGCAATGGACAGATTACATCCAGGTGAATGCTTGTGTTCCTGATTTGACTGATAAATACATGGATGGATATTCTGTGCAACCGTCTTCTTTCTTACCATCACCATTACAATATTATAAATTCTGTAATAGAAAGTAGTAGGCTCTCAGTAAACACGGATTTCTTTTCTTGTTTTGCAAGTTTAAAATTGAGAGAAAATAGAAAAACATCAACTGTGGCCTAGAAATGTCAGACCCATAACCATTTTTCCCCATTCAGGGAAGTCATTCCCCTTTCTTTTCCTTCTCCTTTTCTCTGGTCTTCTGCAGGTTTTCCTGACTGTTGTTCATCATCCTGTGATTTCTTAGCATTTTTAGTCCTCATTAGGGTTTTCTGTGAGTGGTGATAGGTAGGTAGGAGAAATGTTGCTTCTGAGCATCAAAGAGTTCCTGCAGATAATTCTGGCATGTTTTCACCTCTTGTTTTGTGGCCCATTCTTGCTTAAATTTCCACTGACATTCACTATCTAAGTTTGCTGCTTATTATCTTGGACTTCCCTTTTATAGCGATTCTCTCCAACTGATACTCAACCCAGGTCTTCTTTTATGTATTCACTTGTTTGAAATAATATTCAAGATTGCTATACAGAAAGTCTTGGATGGGTTACAATTCATGCCTACAAGTTATAAATGCAGAACCAAGTAAAATGATCAACAAAATCAATAATAAAAAGATAAAAGTTCATTATGCCCAGCCGGCGACTTAACACCGGCCAGGATTTGCGGCAGGGCCAGGGAAACGCGGCCCTCGACCTCTGCCACCATTTTGAATGCCCGGGATCTCACAAGATTTCGTGAGATCCCGGCCATGCCTGGGCATTGGCCCTTGCCGATGACGTTGCCAGGGGAGGAGCCTGCCAGCCCTATAAAAGGGGCTGCATAGGCTCGGGACCTCCTTTTCCCCCCTGACAATCAGCAGGCGAACACCCGCCCGCCCTCCCTATCTTTCAGTGTGCTACTGGGGTCGTCCTTAGGGGGCCGAATAGGAATTTTTGGCAGTCTCAGTATTTTCTGCGACTGTTTTTTCGCCTATTCCATACTGCGGTGTGGGATGTCTGGTTAGGGGGTGCTTCAGTCCCCGATTAGTTCTAATTGGCTCACCTCTGGTCATTGGGTTGGCAGGTTAGGGGCGGAAATTGGGAGCTGTTTAGCAACTGTGTGTTCTCCGTTGGGCATCTTTGGGGATGATTGGCAGACTCTCAGGGATTGGACAGTGAGACCTCCCACATGCATGGCATGGCTGGGATCCAGGTGAGGGCGCGGCCCCTTCACCTGGATCAGCATGGAGCTACGCCCTATGTTGCCCCGGAAGTTTTTGTGACGTCATTTCCGACCCGGAAGTATTTCAGTTGACCTCTGCGGGCCCATGTTAGGTTGAATTAAATTAATTTTAAGTTAATTAATAAAAATGACTCAGTTTTAAATCCAGCTCTGTGTCCGCGTTGTCATTCCACCTCTGCTGCAATGCTGTTTAAAAGACATAGCACACAATCAAACAGTCAAAAATAGTCAGGGCATGGGTGATACATCTAAATGCAAGAGGAAAGGGGCTGATTTTCTCCTGGTGGTGTAAAAGCCGGAAAGCCATTATATCTGGCCTCCAGGGGAAAGGCTTTCCAAAGTCAGGTAGCCACACCAGAAAACATTTTGTTCTGCATTCCTACACTGCATCTCATTCCTAGCTAGGACATATGGAGGAGACCATATGCACCCACCTGTCAAAAATCCTAACATTCATATAGACATATATTGGGATAGAACTTTGAGTATCCAACTCTAAACCAATCAGACCATTGACATATTTGATAAATCCATGAAGCCCAATCAGTAACATAAACACAGTCACTGCTGTTGTGGGGGGGTACAGATAGCCCTCAATTAATAACAGTAATTGGGACTGGAATTTGCATCTCTAAGCAATGACTGCACCAACTTCCGGTTGCCATTGTTAAGCAAAAACCATGACATCATAAAGTGTAACAACATATGGTTGCAAGTTTGCAACTTCCTGCAGTCTTCAACATTGACTTTGCTAGTTGGAAGCCAATTGGGAAGGTTGTAAATAGTGATCACATGTTCATGGGACATCGTGATATCATAAATGTGAGTCAGTCACTGAGCATCTGGATCATGATTGCATGACTGAAGGGTGGCTGCAACCTCTGGCACTTTGAGGGATAGTTGTTAAGTACCATTCATTCAATATATTGTAAGTTTGAATTGTTGCTGTAGTGGTTGCTAAATGAGGACCATCATTAATGCAGGCTCTGAAGATAAAGGCCCTAGTAAACTGTAGCCAGAACAAAAGTGAGGAAAACTCAGAACACATTACTGGGCATACATAGCGGCAATGAGGCCAGTCAAGAAATTTTTCTTCTGTCTATATTGCATCTTCTCAGTGTCACTTAGCAGAGGGTGTGTTTTTTTCCCCCTGAGATGAGAGAACAGTTGCAATCTGGTGCAAGGAAACTGGCTTCTATAATCTTGGCCCTACACTGTGAGAAATTTGCAAAACATTTTGAATATAAAGTTGCTTTGCACAACTTGTATTCCATAGATAAGTGATGGCGAACCTTTTTTTCTTTGGGTGCTGAAAGAGTGTGCATGCATGCTATTGTGCATGCACAAGTGCCACATCCATAATTCAATGCCTGGGGAGGCGAAAACAGCTTCCCCTGCCCCCCTGGAGACACTCTGGAGTTGGGAAACAACCTGTTTCCCAACTTCTGGTGGGCCCAGTATGGTCGTGTTTTGCCCTCCCCAGGCTCCAAAGGCTTCCCTGGAGCTGGGGGAGGGTAAAAATGCCCTCCCCCATCCCCCAGGAGGCTCTCATGGAAGCCAAAATCACTGTCACAGAGCAAGCTAAAAATCAACATGCACATTGGAGCTGAGCTAGGCCAATGGCTCATATGCCAGTGGATATGGTCCCGTGTGCCACTTGTGGCACCCGTGCCATAGGTTCATCATCACTGCATTATAGCAACTTCAGAATGCAAAGATCTAGAGCAACATTTTGACTTGCTTTATTAGATTTTTAAGTTGTTGAGACCTGAGGAAGTAGACAAGACATTGGATGCTTGAACCTTGCCCTTCTTGACTTATGAAATTTAATAAAAATCGCTCATATTTGTACCAAGTGAATATATTTCTATTTTTTTCATGCATTTTAATTGTCTTGTATGTTATTAATTGCATTTTTACTAATATTACTTTAGATTTTTATGGCCCTCTTGGTAGTGCCTAACTTGTATGGTGTTTTCAATTAGCATTATAATTTGTAGTATTATATAAATCTTGATTCAAATTACATCTTTTAGGGTGTTTTTATGGCAAACCATCCAGAGGGCTGCTACCATTGGGTGGTTTAAAAATTTAAATCAATCAATAAAATCTGCAAATGCTGAACCATCTTCAAGGACAGATTCACTTACATTCCATTTCAGGACTTGAGACAGAAAGTTATGGAACATGAGTTATTGCAGCTAAGTCTAGGAAAGATTCAAAGCATGAGACCAAGCAAAGAGGGTTAAAAGCACCAAAGCTCTGGGCTCAGATAAATTCAGCAAGACTTGTATATCTGCTCCTTCAGGGGAAATGAAAGATGGATGGGCTAAAAGCATGAAATTAATTAATTAATTAATTATAAGTCTGAAAACCTATAAATAAATTCCATAATGAACACATAGAGTAGAACCTGATCATTATGCTTAACAAAATTGAGCAAAATTTCACATATAAGCAGCATATAGATAGTCTTTTACTTATCACCATAATGCCTAGCTGGCGACTTACCGCCAGCCAGATTTGCTGCAAGGCCGGGGAAACGCAGTCCCCGGCGTAGCCGCCATCTTGTTGGCCAGCCCAAATGATACGTGGGATGGGCAAGAGGGCAAATCATAATCATAATTTGCATGTTGAAATATAATGCTCATGCATTTTACTTACATCACAAAATCATATGTAAGTATGCAATTATAAATTCATGTCATGATATGTTCATTTTGACAAAAGTCCAGTGGCTACAGATGTCCATTACCCCTATCCAGTGTTGTTAAGGAATACATCTCCTGTTATGGCTGGTTTTGAGTGTCTTTTTTTAATGGCAGACATAAACAAAAGCAGCTCCATCTTGAAAATTTAGATTACATGTTAATTATCCCTCTCTGTCATCAAACATTAAATCTTGTGAAACTTGAATATCATAAGCACCAAATTAGATAATGAAACAGTCCTTTAAAAGCAGCACATCTAAAACACCAATACCTAATATACAAAAAAAAAATCTCAAGGGGATTAAGATCATATAGGGGTTATTATAGTGTCAGTACTTTATTCTCATTGGTCCTTGAGTATTGCAAAGCAACCTAAAGCTATTGTACAAATTATTCTGTTAATTTTATTTGTCTTATGGCAAGCAACTATAAAATAAGTTTCTTTAAATACATTGATATTTGCTTTCTAAGCTCTCGTATCCCTAGATGGTGCCTCAGGCACAATCTGGGGCAAAACATTCGCAAATATCATACTGTAGAAAATCACAAAAGAAAAATGAATGATCACAGCCTTTCCAGGCCTTATGTCATTGAAAATATATGCTTAGCATTCTGTCAATTAAAATTCCCTTCAAAGCAATCAAATGAGTGGTGATTTGCAAAACTCGTAGTGAAATTCTTGCTTTGAGTTGAGTCCCAATGAGGGCAACGCTGTGATTTACTTGCGAATGAGTTATTTCAGGATTATAATTTGCAATCACGAAGAACAATTTCAGGCTGCAGTTCTATGCATATTTCTGCCAAGATACATGGTTTACGGAATGGAACTGCTTAGACCTGGGCTACATTAGAATCAGCAAAGCTTTGAAAAACTAAGGCTTTTCAAAAGAATATAGTATTATTTGCAACAAGGCTTTTCTATACATACTGATTTAAGACATCTCATTCTGGATTTCAACCTTTTCCCTTTCCTCCCCTTTAGTCATGGTGATAGCTTGATGTTCTTACTGTACAGAATTCATCACAGCTCTTGATTGGTGGATGGCTTTTCTTTTCTAGCCCTTCTACAGAGGGAGGGAGGGGGGAGTGAATGAGTGAAGGAGGGAGGGAGGGTGGAAGGAAGGATTATTAATCTTCATCAATGTATCAGTAGATCTAATATCATTTTGCTACAATCCTGCAGAAAATATGTTGATTATATTTTATCACAGTCTATAACAGGAATGACTTTTTCATTGAACCTATGCAATGAAGGGCTGCAAAAAAATGTAATACCATACTGTGGGCCTGTCTTATTTTGTGGGTGTAGCTTGCTGGCCATGTGACCAGGTGGGAGTGGCTTGATGACCATGTGACCAGGGGTGGCTTAAAGGTGACCAACTGGATGTCACTAACATCAAGGGTTTGGGTTAAGGTTAGGGTGCCTGGCCTCTCCTTGCCTCAAAGAGATACAATTTCCCTATCTATTTACTATTACTGAACATCCAAAATATACTATTTAATTCTATGTATATATGGCATATGTGTACATACATATTACACACAGGCACACAAAAATATACATTATCTACTATATTAAAGTGTATGTACACACACACACACACACACACGCATGCACGCACAGTTCTTCTAAAATTATATCCATTCAACCTCATTTACTGTGATAGGAAAAACACCCGGAGCCCAGAAGGGGAAAAGAATGAAAAAAATTCAAAATTTTTCTACCGGTTCTATCTATCTGACAGTACCCATAGGAGTCCATCACTGAACCCATGCAATGCGATTATAAAATAAAGATAAAATAGTTACAGTTTTAAAAATGTTTCAGTTGTGTATACAGTATTTTGATATATTCAAATGTTATAGGTTGATGCACTTTATATCTTAACCAATTCTACAGTTTACAGTGATTTATGTCAAGAACAGGTAGTCCTTAACTTACAACTCTTTTGTTTAGTGACTGTGAAGTTACAATATCACTGAAAAAAGTGAGTTATGATCATTTTTCATATGACCATTGCAGCACCCCCATCGTCAAAGTTTGGATGGCTGGCAACTGTCTCATATTTATGATGGTTGCAGTGTCCCGGGGTCATGTGATCACATTTTGTAACCTCCTGACCAGCAAAGTCAATGGGGAAAGCAGATTCATTTAACAGCCATGATACTAACTTAACCACTGCAGTGAATCACTTAACACCAGTGGCAGGAAAGGTTGTAAGATGGTGAAAAACTCATTTAACAACTGTCTCTCTTGGGAACATAAATTTTGTGTTCAATTGCAGCGGAAGCGGAGTAACAATGTGGACACAGAGCTGGATTTAAACTGGGTCATTTTTATTAATTAAATAAACTTATTTTAATTCAAACTAAAATGGAACCCGCAGAGGTCAACTAAGAAACATTTGGAGCAGAAATGATGTAACAAAAACTTCCTGGGCAACTCGGGGCGTATCTCCATGCTGCTCCAGGTGAAGGGGACCACGCCGTCACCTGGATCCCAGCCATGCAATGCATGTGGGAGGTCTCACCGTCCAATCCCTGAAAGGCATTTGAATTGGGCGAGACCCAGAGACAACTTCTTCCCAATTGCTCAGGCCAGTTTAAAAGCCACCATGAGCCCTTGGAGAGAGTCTGCCAGTCATCCCCAAAGATGCCCTACAGAGAAAACGCAGTTGTTAGCACCTCCCAATTTCCGGTCCTAATTTGCCAACCCAATGACCAAAGGTAAGCCAATTAGAACTAATCAATAACGAACACCCCTAGCCATCCATCCCACACCGCAGTGTGGAATAGGTGAAAAAAGGGTTGCAGATAAATGCCGAGACCGCCATAAATTCCTATTCAGCCCCTGTAGCACACTGAAAGATAGGGAGGGAGGGTGTTCGCCTGCTCGTCGTCGGGGCGAAAAGGGGGCAAAAAGGAGGCCCCAAGCCAGCACAGCCCTTTATAAAGGGCTGGCTGGCCACGTCCCGACGACAGGCATGGCCAGGATCTTGCGAAATCTCACGAGATCCCGTCCAACAAGATGGTGGCTACGCCGGGGACCACGTTTCCCTGGCCCCGCAGCAAACCGCCACCTAGGCATTATGGTGGTAAGTCAAAGGCTATATGTTGCTTATATGTGAAATTTTGCTCAGTTTTGTTAAGCATAATGATCAGGTTCTACTCTATGTGTTCATTATGGGATTTTTTAATAGGTTTTCAGACTTGTGTGCTGACATGGAAAGGTTCTGCTTTAAAATATACTGCTCAAAAAAATAAAGAGAACACTCAAATAACACATACTAGATCTGAATGAATGAAATATTCTCATTGAATACTTTGTTCTTTACAAAGCTGAATGTGCACAACAGCATGTGAAATTGATTGTCAATCAGTGTTGCTTCCTAAGTGGACAGTTTGATTCTACAGAAGTTTGATTTACTTGGAGTTATATTGTGTTGTTTAAGCATTCCCTTTATTTTTTTTGAGCAGTGTATATTAACAGGAATGGAACTTGTCATTGTGTTGGGAGGTTTTGTTTTTTTAAAATAGTAGTATTTAGTGTTCTATAGCAGCACTGAGTACATAGTCCTCAAATATCCTAAACCTTAGGAAATTATTCTTAATCTACATTTGTACCTAAATCTTGTATCCTCCTATTCAAAGCAGCTAGGACCTGTCAGCTGCATATTCCTTTAGTAAATTATCACCATGATTTATTAAACAGCATCTTAAAAGTCAAGTTGATGTAATCCTTTTTAATATATATTTGTCACTTCTCTAAAATAATGGGCAATGCTTTCTCCAAAGGGGAAGAATGAGCAAATGGAATGCTCTCCAGTCTATTGCTCATAGTATACAGAAAATGTCATTATTTGCATTACTCAGTCTATAATTGGTTTCACCTCAATTCTTTTGAAATGCTATCAGAATGGCAATAATCCAAGTTGAATGTAGTATGTAAATTAATTAAGGGACCTTTGTTATTATAGTTTGTAACTGACTCGATCAGAGCTCTTACCTCCCTCAGGCATAGCAGTAGAGAAACAGCTGGTCATCTTTTCACCTTAAGAAGGAAAGTGGTGTTTGATAATGAAATCTTGATCACCTACCATCTGCCTGCTAATGTTCAGCAGACCCAGCATAATTTGTCAATCTGCTGTACTCTAACAGGAAAAGTAAAAGTTGGGCATCTAGTTTTATTAACGTTTACTCAGAAAGACGATCCATGACATTCAATGGATTTCTACCCAATTAGCGCACAGGCAAAATCATCAATAGCACTCCTATAGATGTCTGCTGAAGTAAAGTCCCTTGAATTACTGAGACATACATCTAAGAGTGTCTCATCCCATCTGAACTCTGTATAGAGTTAACTTTATTGAAATTAAATGTTTTAAGGCATAGAAAATGCTTGACTCTTTGTGAGAAGGGCCCCCTCATTATTTAGAAATTTTGGTTCAATCAGAAAGTACATAAATTTGCATTGTTTGCATGATATAACTGCACAAATCACACCATTTACATCAATTTACATAAGGTGCATGCATAAATGGAAGACTTGCTCAAGCACAAATTATGCAACTCACCTTTACTTGTTCAATTATAAAATTTGTCTGACTGTCTAACTTAAATGCATTTATTTCTGATGGCTAACAAACCAGGTCACAAGACAAACAGTATACATCTACCAAAAAATAAATACAGTTTAAATAATCAAACAACAAGAAACAAGCCTACTTATAATACAAACACACTTATATTGGATTTCTCTAACATACTGGTCATATTTATTTTTATTTACCTTATATATTTATTTTGTCAAGCATGTACAAGGTAGTAGGTATTGGTATAAACATAAACAATTAGGCAATAGGACTGTAGGACAAGTATGGTAGGCATAGTGATGCGCTTATGCTTGCCCCTTACTGACCTCTTAGTAATGGGGTGAGGTCAACTGTAGATAGTCTAAGGTTAAAGTTTTTGGGGATTGGAAAAGAAACCACAGAGTCAGGTAGTGCATTCTAGCATTGATCATTCTGAAGTCATATTTTCTGCAGTCGAGTTTGGAGTGGTTTACATTAAGTTTTAATCAACTGTATGCTCATGTATTGTTGCAGTTGAAGCTGAAGAATTATTGACAAGTAGGACATTATGGTAAATGATTTTGTGAACTACATTTAGGTCAGTTCAAAGGTGACAAAGTTCTAGGCTATCTAACCCCAAAATTTCAAATCTGGTAGAATAAGGTATTCTGTTGTGAGCAGAGAAGTGGAGAACTCTTCTTGGGAAATATTTTTGCACTCTCTTGATTGTATTGATATCTGATATGCAGTGCAGATTCCAGACAAGTGAGCAGTATTCAAGAATTGGTCTAGCAAATATTTTGCATGCTCTGGTTAGTAGATTAATATTGCTAGAGAAGAAGCTACATAGGATTGGATTAATAACTCTTAGTGTCTTTTTGGCAATGTAGTTACAATGGGCTCTGCCACTTAGATCATTAGATATAAGTACTTCAAGATCCTTAACAGAATGAAAGTCATCTACAAAGTCGTGTCCTCCAAGTTTGTATTTTGTGTTCTGATTCTTTTTGTCAATGTATAAGATAGAGCATTTATTAGTTGAAATTTGAAGTTGCCAGTTGTTTGACAAACATGGTCAAGGTCTTTTTGAAGGGTATCAGTATTGTCAGTGGTATTAAATAATTTGACATTGTTAGCAAAGAAGACACAGTTTCTTGTAATATGATCATAGAGGTTGTTTATGTAAAGTATGAATAGTCTTGGTCCTAGAATACTGTCTTTAGGGACACCACTGTTGACAGGTACAGGATTTGATAGGGCACTCACTATTTTAACCATTTGTTGTCTGTTTGACAAGAATGCAGTTATCCAATCATGAAGAGGACCTGAGATGCCATAGGATTTAAGTTTCAGAATAAGTTTGTTGTACACCACTGAGTCAAAGGCTTCACAGAAGTCTATGTAAATTGCATCTATTGTTTTACCCTGATCAAGATGTGTAGTCCATATGTTTTTGCAGTGTAGGAGTTGCAGGTTACAGGATATTTTTTTTACAAAACCAAATTGTTTGTTGTTGGTTTTTAGGTGGGGTAATTGATTGGTTTATGATTAATTCCATGACTTTGCAGATGATGCAACATAAAGAGATTGGTCTGTAATTTTCAACATTACTTGGATCTCTTTTTTTGAAGGTGACTGTGCCTAGTTGCCCTAAGTTGGGTAAGAAGCTAATCCTGAAGGATTGTATAGGAGAAAGGTCTTTATAGCCTTCTGGAATGATAAGAGGGTCTGGACCCTTCAAATCTCAGAAAAGGGGTAAATGATGTTTTATAGGGAAGGTGCCACAACAGAGAAGGCATGCCTCCTCACTCCCATAAGATGACATTGTTTGAAAGAGGGACCTGGAGCACATAGTTCCCTCTAAGCTGAGCAGTGAGCAATCGCTCACTTAAAAATCATCATCAACTCAGGGTTTTCCAAACCTGCCCAGAAGCTGAGAGGGAAAGAGTGAGAGGGAAGGAGAGAGAGAGGAAGAGAGGAAGAGAGAGAAACAGATAGAAAAAAGAGAGGAAGGAAAAGAGAAATAAAAAGAATGGGAGTAAGGAAAAGAGAAAGAAAATCAAAATGTAGTTTGAAACTAGCTCAACTATTCAAGTGGCATTTTGCTATTGATAGAGTTGCCCTATTATGAGCTCACTGTTATAGACACAGTACAGTATTTTATTTTGAAATTCTCTGAGGCAAAACAGGGTGGGTTTTTTATTTGTTTATTTGTTTGTTTATTTATTTATTTATTATTTATGTGCCGCCCAGTCCCAAAGGGACTGCCGCTCAGACACTATACTTTTCCGCCCACCCCCCCAAAAAATTAGAGGGAACACTGCTGGAGCATGCTCACATTGTTGGATGTGATAAGAAAGATAGAGACTCTCAAGATAAGTAACTTGGCTGTGTGCCCTGCAAGGTTTTAATGTTGATGCCCAGCTCCTTGAATTGTCCCTGGAATCATAATAGAAGCTAGTGCAGCTCATGGAGAAGTGGTCTCACACAGGCAAATTTCAATCCATTAAAAACTTCATATGATACTGAATCCTGGATCAATTGAAGTTTCTGAGTATTCTTCAAAGGCAATCCCATATATAGTACATGGCAATAATGCAGTAAGGAACTGACTAATGTATAATTTATGTCATTTCAACAATGATATTACCATTCTAAAAATTCTGCAAATTCTATCTTTTATGGAACTATGGCATGTTTGTAATAAACTGGCACCTCTATGTAATCTGATATAAACAAAAGCTGATATCTTATCCGGAAGATTTTTGCATGGTGCTCATACATGAAATAATATAAGATCCCCCACAACAATTCTAAATCTTTCAAAAATGTGTAACAGATTCTACGATTTCAGCCAATTTTTTTTTAATGTAGAGAATAATACTTACTTTTTTGATATGTAGGGTCTGTAGATACCATTTTAGAACAGCTATCTACATTATATTTCTGAATCTTAATCTACAATCTTTATCATTATAAGTAATTTGTTTCTAGACAATGTATTTGGATTTCCAGTGTGAAAGAATGTTAAAAAAAATAGTTTAGTTGTATGCATATTAAAAATGGAGTCATATTTTATTTTTTGTTGAACTGTAGCCTTGATAGTAGAATATACTACAGTATTGTGTATAATATACTATATAATACAGTAGTAGATATTTAGTCATTTGTTGGAATTGATCTATGAAACAGTTCCTATTGCATGAAGGAAGAATTGATCACTATTCTAATTGTTATAGTTCTTTTTGCTGCAGATTGTAACTGTGGAATTCTATGCAGCTTTATATGTTTTTAAATGTTTTATGGTGATTTTGCTTTGCTCTGACTCTATTACAATGGAACCTCCGTCTTTCAGTTTAGCACGCAGCTAATTCATTATATTTTTGGAAATGATACAAATACTTTTATTTTGATCATTTAACAAAAAGTGAAAATAAGAATTATCAGAGTGCCCTGAAAATTTCACCTAACCTATTCATTAGGAATGGCAATCTTTTTGCACTGAGGAAGAAGTACAGTTTTCTTATAAAATATCACTTTTAGGGGAAAGAGCAGTGTGGGATAATAACAAAATAGAGCTACTTGAACTACTTTAAGTAGTAGTTGTGAAGATGAACTTTACCTTAAGGAACTTCATTAAAGGTACTTCCCATCCTTATCTTGGGCCTTAGTTTTTCTTCTTCTAGTTGAAAAATTACCTCACTGAAAAAGGTCAAGTGACTATCAAATGTCAGCAGTTTGTTCCTTAGAAGCTTGAGAGTTCCAAAAACACCAGCCACAGGCTGTTGCACACTCACCTCAGCTGTGCCCTTCACCTTCAGCATAGCTTTTTCTCTGTTCTGAGGACCAAATGTATTACAACTGAAAGTGTGGGTGTCGATTCCCCCCCTTCCTTTTTCCTCATTTCTAGGACAGAAAACAAAATGGTAGCTCTTGAGTCACAAAGCAAATTCTTCAACCAGGACTAATTCCCAGCAGTTAAGGGGAGGAAAATAGAGAGTGACTAGGACTGCCAATACACTCAGCAACATCTAAAGTAATTCCCTCTTGTAGTGGGTAAAGTGAAAGAGCACTTGACAATTTTTTTAAAATGAATGAATGAATGGCTGCTTGGGATCAATCACTCACTCCTACAGGGCAATTGTGAGAGAAACATTTCCCCCAAGGATTGCGGTGTCACAAATGTGTCAACTCCCTTGTCACTGGGAATGGGGAACCTCAGTTTTTACTGGGACAAACTTCAAACATGTTTGAGAAAAGGTCTAGTCTCAGGCAGGATCAGACCAAAGAGAACCTTTTCACATGTCAAAGGTAAGAAATCTGTCCTTGGCACAATTTTTCTCTTTGGATTTGGAGATTGCAGGGGTATTTCAGAATTTCTTGTACTTTCATGGTATTTTATTCTTCCCTCAAGCCTAGGAGAAATGTTAAAACACCTAATCAAATTTTCCACCCCTTTAGAGATCAAGCTTCCCAAATTTGGCAGCACTCAATTAATCCATTCCATCATGGTTAAAAAAAAATGGACCTTGAGTTAAGTGGATGACACATAAGCTTTGCACCATACTGGTATGAGGAGTATTAATGCATTATTAATACCTTGGGAGATCAGACAGCAGCCATTTGACTGATGAGTTAATGTAGCTCCACGCATGATACCACATCTACTTTTAGAAAATGTTGTCTGTGGCATTCCTTCCCAGATGTTGAAAAGATAGGTAGGTGGGTAGGCAGCAAGGAAGGGAATGAGGGAGGGAGGACCCAGTATTTCCTCATGGGCACTCTATTTCTTTCTGCTCCCCATTCTGTGTCTCCATTATTTGCAGACCTCAGCACAGGCCTTTGGGATTTTTATGTGCAGAGTGAAACAGCTCAAAAGATTTGAGGAAGGGCTGTTGAGAATACATAACACAGCAGTTCTGTGAAAAGGCACATATCATTTCATCTCTACTTCATGAGCCCTCTATGCTTTTGGGAAGGAAGGGATATTTAACTCTTAAATGGTCGTCACATTTATCCATTTTCCTGAAATGTGGTAATAAGATAATGGCAGAACAGAAAAACAGCCAGCATTGATTTGAAGGAATACTATTTGAAAGCTGAAATAATGTACAACTCACTAGCTATAGTGTTTGACACTAGCTTCGTATTATTGGCTTCTGTCATGCTCCCACCCTGCTGGCCTTTCGCAAAGGTCTGGGGGCCATAAATTCACAGCTTGATGGCCAACTGTAAAAATGGTGTGTATGTAAATGAGTGTGATTTTCTTTTTATAATAACTTTTTATGGGTGTTTTTTTTTAACTTTGTTATGTTTTAACCTCAGTTAACTGTTTGACTTCTTTTATTGTTTTGTATTTATTCTTATTGTACTTATACCACTGTTGTAAGCTGCCCTGAGTCCTTCGCGATTGGGTGGCATAGAAGTTGAATAAATAAAAAAATAAATAGCACAAAAAGTTCATGAATAGAACATAAATATTTAAAAAAAGAATATTCAATAATCAAAGCAGCATAATGACAGCAAATAGTTGGGCTTCCATCAAAGTATGAAAAATAGTTCGGTCCAAGATTATTTCTCCTGATATCTGAATGACGACTGAATTCCAATGAAATTCACCTTTGTAAGATATAAATTAATACTAGATGTTGGAACAATTCAAGGGAAATGACAGCTGCTCTTTTATGCCTTATCTGTGCTCTCTACAAAAATATCTGGCAAATCAGTATGGTTGGGTTATTGGAACAATTGAGCCTGACCCAGCTAGTCTCTTCCTGTATTTTACATGACACACATCATACTTAGCAGAATCTAATAGCTTCAGCGAGATTATAGGTTATACTGGTAGTTTCACTGTAATTTTTTCCTAAAATAAAATATAGCCAGTAGCTATGCCATTCCCATGCTTTATTGTGAAATAATAAATGACTTAAAATCACCTACAGTACTTGGAATTAAGGAGTAATTTCCTAAACATGAAAATTAAGGGCAAGCTTCCTAACACGAAGAACAATCAACCAGTGGAACAGTTTGACTTCAAAAGTCATGTGTGCTTTGTCACTGGAGGTTTTTAAGAAGAGACTCATAGTCATTTGTCAAAAATGGTACAGGATAGGGGTGCCAAACTCGCAGCCCATGGGCCATATGCATCACGTGCTGCCCATGAACACCCCCGGTTTAGTGAAAGGGGAAAAGTCGTGCTACGTTACATGACAACAACGTGACTCTGAGTTTGACACCCCTGGTATAGGGCCTCCTGCTTGAACAGGGGATTGGAAATAATAATAATAATAATAATAATAATAATAATAATAATAATAACAATAATAACAATAATGATGATGATGATGATAATAATAATTATTATTATTGTTGTTATTATTATTATTATTATCATTATTATTAATTGGATTTGTATGCTGCCCCTCTCCGCATTAGAAGACCTCCAATGTCCATCCTAGTTCTATTCTGATTGAAGTACCGTACTTATCTTTATTTTTAAAAATGAGATTTGAAATGCAGGTTTTAAAAACGGATGTTTAGACCCTCCCTGTCACCACCAGATCTGTTTGAATCTGGCATATTTTCTGGCACAAACTGCTTTCAGAAAAGTAGAGAGGATCCTGATAAACCCTGCGGTGTTGTCAGCACTTTGAGGTAGTCCGGCTAAGAAGCACAACCCATAAATACGAACACTACCTTTATTGTAAGGTTACAATAACAGGATCTTGCATGTCTGGGTATTTTCCCCCTCTTTTCCATTTACACCCCAGAAAACTATGGAGGTCCCTTCTGAAATACTGTATTTCCCACATCTCTTCTGCATTCTTTATCCCAAAGCATTTTCTCTTTTTTGTCACTTTGTCAAGGATTGCCATTGTGAAATGATCTCATGGTTATTCCAGAAAGCAATAAGTGTTCAGTTTGTTATAGATTATTCTGAAGCATCCATACCAGTCTCACTAATCTGGTTTCAGATTTAGGGATGGGAGATGGAATAATCACAAATTGAGTTTTTGACTATACAGCAGCATGGCTGGGAAACTTATTGGTGTGTGAGTGTCATTTTATTTATTAATATCTCAGGAACAGGTATGGGGATGACATGAAGGGAAATAAATATTTTAATATCTATGGGGGAGGGGTTTATTATACATTTATTCTCAATATCTTTTCATTAAAAGTCCCCAGGAGTGTTACAACTTTAATGTTTTACTATGAAAATTCATTGATATATGTATGGATATGGAGTTTAAAAATAAATTAAAAAACCATTCAAAAAACAAAAGAAAATTCAATGCTACAATCAGGCATACACAGTGTGTGGAGATGACAAAGAATTGCAAAATGAGGGTGATGAACTGCACAGTAAAGATGCTCAACCTTATGCCACATTAAACTAGCTCAGGCTCTAAAATAAATGATGAAGACAGAATGCCGTCCCTGGGAAACACTCTATTGAACTATGTAGACAGGCAGAAAACTGCATTGCATATTTTATTGACCACATAGCTTTACCATTCTATTAAAGACAAGTATACTGGTATAGTGCCAATTTGATTCTGCAATATGAATATAGACTGCTCAAAAAAATAAAGGGAACACTTAAACAACAGAATATAACTCCAAGTAAATCAAACTTCTCTGAAATCAAACTCTCCACTTGGGGAGCAACACTGACTGACAATCAATTTCACATGCTGTTGTACAAATGGAACAGTTGTGCAAATGAAATATTCAATGAGAATATTTCATTCATTTGGATCTAGGATGTATTATTTGAGTGTTCCCTTTATTTTTTTTGAGCAGTATATTTACCAATATGAATAAATGTGAATTTATTTCTTCATATTGGTAAATATTGATATTCATTCAGATCCAGCTCAAAAAGTGGAATCAGCTGCCTAGAACAAAAGTATGTCTCCTTGCAAGTGTATATAAACCTGCAAGATCTTGCTCCACACAAAAACCAGGCAGAATTCTTAAAATAAAAAAAGGCTTTTCAGAGACATACGATTGACCAGAGGATGAAATATGAAGTTGGACTAGATCAATCCTGATCTCAACCTGTGTTGTTTTATGGGTATACTTTGGTGGAGTAGGTCTATTCCAACTTCATATTCTGTCGTTCCCCCTCCATCCATCAAAGCATGCTCATAAAAAAAAAGGCTGGGTGAAATCAGGAGCAGTTCTAGTCCAACTTCATATTTCAGCACTGATTGAGCAAGAGAAGAAATTTCTGCTGATGATGATTCCAGGTGTGGGGGAACCCTTTCCCATATCCGGATTACATTAGAGAAGGCTTTTTGGATAGCAGTCTCCACATTCTAGAACTTTCCCCTTGCAGAGAAGTGGTCAGCTCCATATCTCTGGGTTTTAGGGAAGTAGTCAAGATCTGACACAGAAGAGTATGCTATAAATGAAAATTGGGTTTGCAAATGCACAACTCTTGTCTTTTCTCATTAGCTGTCTAGATTCCTCTTGGTTAGGTGGCATATAAATGAAGTAAATAAAATAAAGCTGTTTTCCTAATTCCCCGTGTGGGCCCAAACTCTCAGGTAATTTATGTGAACTGTGCAGCTGGTATTTATATATATATTCCCTTTCTTGATTTGGAGGGATTTCCTTCAAAAATAGACAGACAGTGGATTGAAGTTGGATGAAAATGGCAGGAAAGGTTATTCCTTCCTCATTTTGTTCTGCTAGAAGAAACCTATCCCCAAATAATATCTTGAAAGAATAGGTATGGGAGCAAGGATTTCCTTGTCCAGAAAGCTTGTTACTAAGTCATTCTGAGCCCTTTCCACCCACTGCCCTTTCATTTTTCGCTCTGGAAAAGCTCAAGCTAAGTTAAAGTAAAGCTATAGACTTAAGGTAGATGGCTAAACCCAGACACAGATTCTTATCAGTATGAGCCATTTCCCCTTTTCCCAAAAAGCTTAGACAGAGAATGGAACAATCCATTAAATAAATAACTAAAACATGAGTACAATATAGATAATATGTCTTCTGCTATTGATATCTTTCATTTGTGTGTGTGTGTGCGTGCGTGTGTGCGTGTGTGTAGGTTGAGAAAGCAGTGTAATTTATTCCCATAGCTATGTCAACTTTATGAAGTAGAAACAGTCTAGATGGGAATAAATTCTATTACATACACATACACAAGAATGAGAATATAGAGATCTTCACTTTCCTTTATCTTTTGGTCAAGTTTCTCAATCAAAACTGTAAGGCTGCATTTTCACTATCATTAAGCTGTTTCTTCAAGCACATCAAATGGACTTCAAAGAAATCTGTCTCTCCCACACTAATGTGAAGTAGGCAGGACTGCCTTAGTTATAAACAGACAGAAAAAGAAAAGGAACAGTTTCACATTTAGACTGTTGAAAATTGTTTGCATTAAAGGAAAATATAAAGTTGACATTTTAGAAACAATTTATGGCCAATTTACTCCAAATTGATTGGGAGGAATATAAATGCTTATTGGAAATCAGTCAGTCATCTCTAGTTGTGCTTTTCTTTTGCTGCCTAAGTACTGAAAAGCATTGAGAACCAAATCAGCTCTGTGTTAAGTAGCAGGAAGTTAATATGGGTTTTTGATAATAAAAAAGTGTTAATTTTATTTTTTATTTTTTAAAAAAATATAGTTTATTGAATTTCAAATATTAAAAAGGGAGAGGGAAGGGAGGAGTTAATGTTCCCAGACATGGAACTGTTTTCTATGATAAATAACAATTGTGTTATTTAGTAGTGAAGCTAGAGATAACATGGCCATTGCTGTTGTTTGGGGTGGATGTATGTCTTTGAATTGTACTATATGGCATCAGAACGCATGGAGTCAGTTTTGCACAGAAATACTGTACTTCCAGATATTATGGCTGCTCATGCAGTCAACCAGATGTTTAGACTGAATTTGGTATTTTTATCCACTTATTGAGTCCTTCCTAAGGACCTGAGATAGGTAAATGTTGCCGTTTGATGGTATTATAAAGGTATTGTCATAGGAGTTAATCTGTTCCAAGTAAAATGGCCATTTACAATTGACTGCTGCTGTTGCTATTTTTTAATGCCAGCTTACCTGGAACAGATTAACTCTCCAGGGGATGGGCTCCTGTTCCATGCCCCAGCTGCTGCCCACCTAGCAATTTGGAAGCACGCAAATTTAAGTAGATTAATAGGTTCGGTGGAAAGGTAACAGCATCTCATTTACCTTTGGCGTACAGCCGTGCTAGCCACATGACTAGGGAAATTGTCTTCAGACAACATTGGCTCTCTCAGCTAAAAGGTGGAGATGATCATCATGCCCTAAAAACAGGGGTGGGCTACTGCCCGGATGAGGGGAATGCAGTGGAGCTCCACCCCAGAGCACCCAATTTCCACTGAAATATGTTGAAAGAAAATGCAGGGCGTCCTTCATAAGCCACGCCCACAGTGTGGTAGTAAAAATTTTGGTAGCCCTTCACTGCCTAGAACCAGATATAACTGAAAGGGAAAACTTTATCTTTACTAGTCTTATTATTACATATACATTATTTGAATACAGTGATACCTTGTCTTACAAACCCCTCGTCATACAAACTTTTCGAGATATAAACCTGGGGTTTAAGATTTTTTTGCCTCTTCTTCCAAACTATTTTTACTTTATAAACCCAAGCCGCTGCCACTGGAATGCCCCGCCTCCAGACCTATGTTGCCAGTGAAGCACCCGTTTTTGCGCTGCTGGGATCCCCTGAGGATCCCCTCCATGGGAACCACCACCTCCGGACTTCTGTGTTTTTGCGATGCTGCAGGGGAATCCCAGCAACACAAAAACGGACACTTTGCTGGCAATGGAAGTCTGGAGGTGGGGTTTCCCAGTGAGGGAAGCCTCAGCGAAATTGCATCAACACAAAAATACGGAAGTCCAGAGGTGGGGTTTCGAGGACTTCCATGTTTTTGCGATGCTGCAATTTTGCTGAGGCTCCCCTCACTGGGAAACCCCACCTCCAGACTTCCGTTGCCAGCGAAGCACCAGTTTTTGCGCTGCTGGGATTCCCCTGCAGCATCACAAAAACATGGAAGTCCAGAGGTGGGGTTTCCCAGCAGTGCAAAAATGGGCGCTTTGGCTGGCAAAAGGGGTGAGTTTTGGACTTGCATGCATTAATCGCTTTTCCATTGATTCCTATGGGAAACATTGTTTCATCTTACAAACTTTTTACCTTACAAACCTTGTCCCAGAACCAATTAAGTTTGTAAGACGAGGTATCACTGTATTATTATACTGAGTTTTATTACTTCAATATTGTTATATTGAGCAGTGGTGGCGCAGTGGTTAGAATGTAGTACTGCAGGCTATTTCTGTTGCCTGCTGACTGCCTGCAATTTGGCATATTGAACCTCACCAAGCTCAAGGTTGACTTAGCCTTCTTTCCTTATGAGGTTGGTAAAATAAAGACCCAGATTGTTGGGGGCAATATGCTGATTCTGTAAATGACGGAGAGAGGGCTGTTAAAGTACTGTGAAGTGGTATAAGTGCTATTGCTATTATTTGTCTTCCTGCTTATGCAAAGCTAATAACAATATGGAACCACAGTATGAACAGAGGAGCATTTTCCTAATCACAGAGCTTAGCATTATGAGTCTGATGCCTGGTTTGCCAATAGCTATGACAATTCATTAGTTATGCTGCTGGGCAAAGGTTGTAGAACACAAGTGAAGCCATAGCTGCTTCCAGAAGCATTTGATCCAAAGCAATGGGCAAACTGGGAAATCAATTTCTCCTACTGCTGACCAGAATGACTTACAGGAGATTCAACTAAAGGGCTGAATATACCAATATGAATAAATGCTACCTCCTGCTCATTGAGTTTTATGACCTGTAGTTTTGCTGTTTTAGTGACAAGTGGGAGGATTTGATCTGGAGTAAGGTAGACTTTTTCTTCCCCCAAACTATAAGACTTCTATGCTGACCCAGTTGGAGCTCCAACTTGTTTAATATTCTTCCTGCTTCTATCAGGAAGTACAAAGATCATGGTTAGGAATGGGAGAGAAATTTATGCAGTTGGCACTGTAATGCACATTGACCCATAGAAATCTGTACTTCTAGCAAACAGCAGTATTTCTCAATGGTGTGTTTTTATTATTTCCCAAAACAACAAAGATGTGGGAAAGTATTTCTGTGCATTAATGATGGGCCAATTTCAGATTTGTGCTGATAAACATGAATGCAGGTAAGCTGCTACGAGGGGGTCTTTGGTGCTTTCTGAGCTTGCTTGAGGGTTTTTTGCAGATGTTTCATTACTCAAAATAGGTAACATCATCAGTGTTGTTCACAATGACTAGCACTGATGATGTTATCTAGTCTGAATCTGCAACATCTGCAAGAAAACAAGCAAGCTAAGAGAGCACTAAGGACTCTCCCATTTCAGTCTTGAGCTATAATTATTCTCCTTAGTTAGTAGGCTGTTAGGCCTTTGCTACTATCGGTCTTATAATGTAGATCAGACCAGGAAATTGAATCCACTGGAATTTTACTGCATGGAGACAGAATTCTCTGGTAACAGAATCTTGCAAATCTGCATCTATTTTCTCTTTCATTCTCCTGGGAGGCAGAGGGAGCCGATCTGAGTCCCTCCCTTCTGCTTCCCTGCCTACTGGGCTTAGCTCATGCTTCTTCTGCACCTGCTTTTATCCTAATAGCTTTTAAATTCCTTCTCCTCAGTCTTCCTCATGGGTCCCTTAGCTAGCAGGAGGAAAAAAATCTAAAGGAGAAAAATCACAAGCAGTCAGACAATATCAGGGCCACTAGTCAGAATGAAACAGAATGGGAAACAGAAAGAAAGACACAGTGACTGGATTTGCTCATCACACTTCAATTGCCTGTTGAATAAGCCACAATTGGTTGGGTTTGTTTATCAAATAAATTTAAAGCTTTCCTGGCATGTTGGGTTAGGCACAAATTAAATAAAGACTGTTATAGTTCATTGCATAATTTCTCAACCTTTTCTCGCTTTCGCGCCACTTCAGTGCCCACTCTATCTAGATCCCACTACTGAATATGGACATGGAACAGTAACTGACATATTCTCTGGTGTCAACAGGACAGTTTTTGCAGTATAATACATTTTGCTTTGCTATTGCTTGCTTGGTACATGCTGTAGACTCCTGTGACATGTTTTTCATTTGCAGCCCTTGTGTTTTGGTGCAGAAGTTCCAACTTCTGGTCCACAGATCAGTACTAGTCCACAAACTGTGGGCAAGCACACACAGCTCCTTTGCACAACAGCTGGTGCATCTGCAAAACCATTCCCTCCCTCCCCCACCTCCACCTCCACCCTTGATCTGCAGAGCCAGAAAATTAGGGGACTGCTTACTATTGGCTGTGGAATCCTATGTGGAATTCATCTGGAATACTGTTGTCTACCAAGAAAGGCTATGCCATCTTACAGTATTCAGATGGCTCAAATTTTGTTAGAAAAGAAAGACTCACCACAAAGGTTAATATATATATAGGTTGAAAAGCAAAGGGTAGTTATCCCCCAGAGCCAGCTTTGAAATTGTGCTGAAAACCATTTTTCTTGTATTGAACTCCAAATGGTTCTCTGGGAATTCTTTTTCTTTCCACTCTCTCTACTTCTGGGGAAATGGAATCTTGCACTCCTTTCTAAACCCACTCCTTTCTAAACAGCTGACTTCTTCCAAGGCTTCTATTAAAGTTTGTTGAAAAAGATCAAAACCAGAAGCATACACAGATGACTAATTCAGCTGGATTCAGAAATTTCTTTATAAACATAATAACAGATGAATTTACAATACCATAAGCAGAATTCTTCAAGCAGTTACAGACAGCAGAGAACAGTTAGTTTCATTTCAGCAGAGTTCAGAGTGGAAGAGTAAGGATTGGGTAGACTAGAGAATGGAGTGAGCCGCACTCAGCCTTAAGCTTAAATATTCAGTTTGGATTCTCAGCACAGACCCAGAAGAAGTTAGTCCTATTGGCTGAGTTGCTAAGCCTATTCATTGGCTGACCTGTTACTATTGGCTCTCCTAGTTTATGAATACCTGAATGGCTTCTTGATTCAGATTTTCTCAAATCGTCACAGGTGTCAACTGCTTTGCAGATGCTCCTGGGCCACAGCTCTCCATGGCTCTTGCTCAACTTGAGCTATCTAGCAAAATTCTCCTCTCTCCTGATGGGCCGTAAACATTTCAAAACTGGCCTCTCAACAAAACCTATCTATTTTATTTAACAGCCAGTGTTTTCGAGCTCTGAGTAGGTAAAGCTCCCTCACCCACCCACTTTTCCCTCCCAGTCAGCAGGAACCAATGTTTCAACCTGCCAATGTCCCTCATGCAGAGCTGTTTGTTTCCATGACAGCATTTCAGTGTTCAGAAGAACTGCAGGGCTCTAGCCCAACAAACGTTCTCTCTCGGCGGTCCATGTTTCCATTATGATTGAGCACAGAGAAAAGAGGAATTTGCCCTTGGTAAAATGTGAAGACTAAAGTCTCTAACTGTATTCAGGAATCTGTATGTTAATTAAGACGGTGGACAATGTCCTTCAGGGGAGAAAATGAGCCCATTCAAATCTAGGTTGGAAATTGGGAATAGGAACATCATAGGGTTTGAGTCACAGATACAAAGCTCTGCAGTTTGTTTGAAACAATCATTGTACTCCCAGCTCCATTTACTGCTGGCCTGATGATGCTCAGCTGGTTTCCTCTTTTCGTTAAGATTACACACACACACACACACACTTATTTATTTGTTTGTTTGTTTGTTTGTTTTTTGTTTATCTATCTATCTATCTATCTATCTATCTATCTATCTACCTACCTACCTACCTACCTACCTATCTATCTATCTATCTATCTATCTATCTATCTATCTATTTATTAGATTTGTATTCCGCACCTCTCCGTAGACTCGGGGCGCCATACACACGCACACACACACATGGGGAGAAAGGCAATTTGTACAAATGTTCCTAAACTTACAACTGAGTGGTGAAGTGGCCTAGAGGTACAGCTCTCACTCAGCCTCACAATCAGGAGGCTGTAAGTTCAATTCTAGGTAAAGGCAGATAGAAGCTCTCCAGGCACACTGATAATATATCTGATGAATAAAACTCTGCATTGGCGTCAGGAAGGGTATCCGGCCAGTAAACACTCAGCTCCATTCAGTTGCCCAGTCTCCACCACCAAGGGATTAAGGGGTCATTGGAAGAAGATGAAGATGATTCACTGTAATTGAGCCCAGAATTACAGTTGTAAGCCATGGTGAGCAATAAGCAGGTTAATACATAAATATGTTGACTTTTTAACTTGTTTTGTGATAATTATTAAGTGGATAATGAAATCATTGAGTGAATCTGTTTTCACCTATGGCATTTTTTGCCAGGAAACCAGAAGTAAACACCTCAAACCAACCCCCCCAAAAAAGCACCAAAAATTGCAGTTGTGTAATCGTGGGAGGTGTATGTTTGTCAAAATGTTGAAACTGGGACCTAAGTAGCTTTAGAAAGGCATAGCAATGGTACTCTATGTCACAGGTCATAGTGGAGGTCTGCAGACCACTGGTGGTCCATGAGAAAATTTTGGTGGTCCACGGCGCACCCGGGTGGAGAAGCTGCTCCAGGATGACTAATGGCCAGTCCTATGACTCTGAAATATGGGACTGACAATCTTCTCCCTGCTGTGGCTTCCTGTCGGCTGAACACACCAATAGCTGACCCACCCTTCCCTCCAAGTCATTTCTCATCTGGCCTGGGAAGGGGAGGAGGTTTGTTCCAAATTCCAGCCGGGAGAGAAACTTCATCATGATAGACAGGCAAAGAAAGAAAGAAAGAAAGAAAGAAAGAAAGAAAGAAAGAAAGAAAGAAAGAAAGAGGGGGGAAACATTATATAGGGGTGTGTGTGTGTTTGTGTGTGTGTGTGTTTATATAATGTGTGTGTGTGTGTGTGTGTGTGTGTGTAACATATTTTTCCTGATAATGAAAAGGAAGGGACACTACTTGTAAGGCAGTGGCCTTAGCCTCTAGGCTACAGCCTCATCTCCTGCATCATTCCTTAGGATTTCATAATATATACAATTGTATACAGGTATTCCTTTACTTACAACAGTTCATTTAGTGACTGCTCAAAATTACAACATTGTAAAAGTGACTTATGACTCATAAGCGAGTGACACTTATTACCATTGCAGCCTGTCAGGATTCCAAAGAGCATTCAAAATTAAATGAGATTCTGAAGCAAAGTATTCCTCAAAATTCCAATTTATTAACAGAGCCATGTTGGCACATCTTGGATAAACCCAGATCTGAAGTGCCGGGGGTTTCTCCACCCAGTTGAAAGTTCAAGCCCTTGCCCTCATACCCTCAAGTCCATCACATTGACCAATCTTCACCTGCCAGCTTGGCAGAAACACCCATCTCCTTCTGTGTAGGTGCAGGAGTGCAAAGACAAAGGATGACCTTGACAGTCTAGAAGAAATTTGTTATGGCTACATGCAGATATCCCTCATGCAACTACCCCTCCCAAATTCCACAGTAAATAATACATTTTAAAATAGCATAAAGTGCGGCAAGCCAAGGACCCCCAACTCAAATGGCTTCAGCCTGACACAGCACCCCTGTGCTCACATGATCAAAATTCAAATGCTTGGCAATTAACTCATATTTATGACTGTTGCAGTGTCCTGTGCAGTAATATGATCTCCTTTTCTGACCTTATAACAAGCAAATTCAATGTGGAAGTCAGATTCACATAACAACCATGTTACTAACATAATAGCTGCAGTGATTCACTTAACAACCGTGGCAGAAAGGTCATAAATGGGGCAAAATTCATTTAACTGTCTGAATTAGAAACATAAATTTTGGGTTCAATTGTGGTAATTAGACAAAGCCTACTTGTACAACATTTAGGCATACCGTATCCTGAATACTGTACATGCATGTGGCATTGTGACAGGAAATTTCAGCAAAGCTTTTGATACGGTTCCACATAAAGAGCTGATAGATAAATTAGTGAAGATTGGACTTAATCCCTGGATAGTTCAGTGGATTTCAAGCTGGCTGAAGTGTAGACATCAGAGAGTTATTGTTAATGGCGAGTATTCTGAGCAGAGACAGGTTACAAGCGGTGTGCCACAAGGGTCTGTTCTGGGTCCTATTCTTTTTAATATGTTTGTGAGTGACATAGGGGAAGGTCTGGTAGGGAAGGTTTGCTTATTTGCCGATGACTCTAAAGTGTGCAATAGGGTTGATATTCCTGGAGGGGTCTGTAATATGGTAAATGATTTAGCTTTACTAGATAAATGGTAAAAGCAATGGAAACTGCAGTTTAATGTTTCCAAATGTAAAATAATGCACTTGGGGAAAAGGAATCCTCAATCTGAGTATTGCATTGGCAGTTCTGTGTTAGCAAAAACTTCAGAAGAGAAGGATTTAGGGGTAGTGATTTCTGACAGTCTCAAAATGGGTGAGCAGTGTGGTCGGGCGGTAGGAAAAGCAAGTAGGATGCTTGGCTGCATAGCTAGAGGTATAACAAGCAGGAAGAGGGAGATTGTGATCCCCTTATATAGAGCGCTGGTGAGACCACATTTGGAGTATTGTGGTCTCCCTAAATAAGAATCAGACTCCTTAACTATGTCAGAAAATACTGCCATACTCACCCATAGACACTGTGGTCATTGGTCACTGCTGTGCTGAGAATACTCTTATGAACAAATGTCCTGCAGCTTTCCACTCTTACGTTGTGAACTGTACCCGCTATATAGAATGCTGGTGAGACCACATTTGGAATACTGTGTTCAGTTCTGGAGACCTCACCTACAAAAAGATATTGACAAAATTGAATGGGTCCAAAGACGGGCTACAAGAATGGTGGAAGGTCTTAAGTATAAAACGTATCAGGAAAGACTTAATGAACTCAATCTGTATAGTCTGGAGGACAGAAGGAAAAGGGGGGACATGATCGAAACATTTAAATATGTTAAAGGGTTAAATAAGGTTCAGGAGGGAAGTGTTTTTAATAGGAAAGTGAACACAAGAACAAGGGGACACAATCTGAAGTTATTTGGGGGAAAGATCAAAGGCAACATGAGAAAATATTATTTTACTGAAAGAGTAGTAGATCCTTGGAACAAACTTCCAGCAGACGTGGTTGGTAAATCCACAGTAACTGAATTTATGCCTGGGATAAACATATATCCATTGTAAGCTAAAATACAGGAAATAGTATAAGGGCAGACTAGATGGACCATGAGGTCTTTTTCTACCGTCAGTCTTCTATGTTTCTATGTTTCTATTTACTTATTCTCATCTTATTCTGATCTAATATTAAACAATGATTTTGTTGTTGTTAATTTCTAGAACTCTGTTTGTAGGATTTGTACACTATACTTATATACATCTGTATATTATATTTAATATACATCTGTATGTATATTATGTATGTATGTATGTATGTATGTATACATATATACATAATATACATACAGATGTCATATATATATATATATATATATATATATATATATATATATATATATATATATATAAATACATACATACATACACATCTGTATAATATACAAATACTATATATTATCTGTAATAGCCATAATATCTATAATACCCAGAATATTATCTGCAATGAACAATATATGCGAAACTGAGATATAAAATGAAATTCTTTAAGTTATGATTTCAAAGAGGAGGGTTAACATTTTTATCATACCCACCCACCCACACACCCTCCCCCCTCAAATCCACGAAGCTGTTACTTACTCACAGATTTTAAGGATATTGGCTTTCACTTCTATATGGGACAGTGGAAGAATTCAGCTTAGAAAATCAGAATAAAGCAGACATATCTTCACTCATAGCCCCAGTGAACCTACTTCTGTTTTCTTTTCCCCCCTTTCTTTTTCTTTTTTTGAACCTCTAGAGAATCTGTTCATGCATTTCCAGGATCACACTTAGCTTAGCCCAATAATTCCTAGAGAGCCCTGATAATGTATGCATCTACACACACACACACTAACAGCTGTCAACCACACTTTGCACATGAATCACACATCTTCAGACTTGACAGGTTTTTTTTTCTTATTTAGAATTTTCCCCATTGAAAGAAATAAAGTATTTGAAATGCCTTCATAGCTGCCTTTAACCTCCCCCCTTCCTAAACAGATTTATAATCATGTGGCTTGTCAACATGCACTCTCCAGCTGAGGTCAAAACCATAGAGCCATTTGCAAAATTAATGATGGATAACAAAGAAGGGAGGGACAGCCTTAAATGGTTCCATGATGCCTTGTAAATGGCTGCACTTTGGATCTGTTTGGCACAGTGTGCAGTTCAAAGTATTTTATTGTGAAAATTGAAGGTGTTGGAGCATATATTAAATGTTAATGGCTGCTGATACATCATGCTGAAATTTACATTCTCAGCAGGTTATTCCACACAAGCGCTATAAAAACCCATGCTTTTGGGCAAAAGCTATCATAAATTTACATTCCATCCTTGGCTTCGTTTCCTTTTTAAATTTAAAAGTAATTAAAGGGAGAAATATGGATAATTTGTTGCGGTGCCTTTGTCGACATGCTTGGTAGTTAATAAAAATGATGCATGCAATCTATAGCTGCGTCTCGGTCCATGAGGATAGCTTGATCTTTAGTGAAGGCTGTAGTCTAGATTTCCCCAGGTGACAACTCAAATATATACAACAGGATTGCAATTCCACAGTATGCTTTGGACCGGATTGCTTTTTCCAAAGTGTTACTCTGATCGCCTCTTAATAATATGGTGGTGACCTTTAATACTGAAGCAAAACAAATCAGAAGCTCATAACAGAAGAGGTGGCTAAACTTGACTCTGCATCATTTTAAAACTTTTAGAGAACGTGTCAATTATAAGTTGCCCACAGTTGCTTTCTTGCTCTAAATGTAGTGGAAGAAAGTTCTGTGGCTACAATTGTCTTATGAAGACATTTCTGTAGTTATGTGGCCAGCATGATGTCATAGAGTGCTGTTATCTTTCTAATAAAGTGGATTTATCTGCTTGTATTTGTATGCTTTCAAACAGGTAGGTTGGCAGGAGATGGGATGAGGACAGGAGCTCGCTCCATTGCATGAGCTTGGGTCTTGAACATGGGTTGCCCTGCATTCTAGCTGACAAGTCCAATATTTTGATTGCTGAGCCACCATGCCACCCCCATTGTTTAAATGTTTTGTAAAAAAAATAACAACCAATCACCATAATTAGCATTGGGAGGGCTAACAAGCCACCATGCCACCATCCTGTCCAACTGAATGTAAACCATCAATCAAAAGTCCTCAACAGTTCTCAAAATTCTGGTGGGAAGGAAAGAGTCTAAACATGGGACACAGAAGGTCCCCATAAATATGGGGAAATGGCCTACTCTTAATCTCCAGTTGAGCTCAGTTAGAACACTGAACAATGTTGCAGCACACTGACACACGTGCTCAAACTTTCTCACTAGCCACTTTTGTTTGTTATTTTAGGCAAAGGAAAAAGTAGTGCAGGTAGAGGAGGATGGAGATTATAACAGATGGCACCAATAGTAAGTAATGCCAATTGTCAGTGGAATCGCATTGCGTGGTCTTCAAGAAGCAATTTTTTTCAAGTTTATAAATGCAGAACAGATTGTCCTGGCTTGTAATAAAACATAAAAGCATTTCTGTCTAGGCCAATTTTTCTTATAAATTTTATTAGAATTTTAGAATTTTAAAACAGAATAAAAACTACCAAAAGCTAATATTTAAGAAAGAGAAAGAGGAAGGAAGGAAGGAAGGAAGGAAGGAAGGAAGGAAGGAAGGAAGGAAGGAAGGGAACAAAGATAAAAGAACAAAAAATTAATGAAAAATCTATGAAGAAGTGACTTCCAATTTTCTTTTATGGCAGTTATGAGTATTAATGAAAATTAATCTCTTACACTGTGATTAAATAATATTGTTTATATATTTCTAAAATCTTTTTTTTTCTAATCATCAAAACTATATATCATTTCGTTTTTTTCCTGTTTTCCACAAAAAGTGGAATAAGTAATTTCCTCCCCTTCTTCCATTCTATTCTTTTTTGCTTCACACATGTTAAACTCTTTGCGAAGTAATTTTTAAAATATAAATCTTTAAATTTTAATGTATTTTTATCTTTCACCCACACCCCCTAAAAATGAGACTTACCAAGAGGAATTTCCTTCTGTAAACAACAATCTCTCTCAGTAAAGTAATTATTTCAAAATGTGGTTAAGAAATGGGTTGGTAGCAGTGAAGGGTCACTTACCTTACCCTACTGGATCAGTCCCAGATGCCGGCGCATGCATGGGCATGCGGCACTTGCACGCCCATGCAAAAATCACCAAAATCTCGTGTGAGGATGCTCACACTTGGGAGATTTTTGGGATTTTCGTCTATTTCATTGCTTCTGCACATGTGTGCGTGTGTATCTATTTATATCACTCTCAGGTTCCCTTAATTTACAGTCCTTGTGGTCCTTTTTCTCTACCAATAATATAATTTATTCCAGGTTTTGAAGTATTCAGTTCCTTTTTTCTTTTTTTTCAATTCTAATGTCAGCCGATCCATTTTGGTACATGATAGTATTTTATATAGAAATTCCTCCTCTGTGGGTGTATTTTTATTCTGCCATTTTGAGCAAAAGCTAGCCTTGTGACAGTCATAATATGTATTGTCAAATATGTACCCTACAAATTGGCAAAAAGAATCAGGACACCAAATACAAGACCTTGCAGATGACCCTCACTCTGTCAAAGATCTTGGAATACTCATATCAAATGACCTAAGCACCAAAGCCCACTAGAACAACATCGCCAAAAAGGCTTCAAGAGTTGTTAACCTAATCTTACATAGCTTCTTCTCTGGTAATATCACACTACTAACCAGAGTGTACAAAACATTCGCCAGACCAATCTTTGAATAAAGCTCATCTGTCTGTAACCCACACCACATATCAGACATAAATACCTTATAAAGTGTCCAGAGATTACTTTCTTCTAGAGTCCTCCACTCCTCTACTTGCAACAGAATGCCTTACATAACCAGACTAAGCCAATCCTTGGTTTAGAAAGCTTAGAAATATATCGCCTTCAGCATGACATAAATATAGCTCATTAAATTATTTACTACAATGTCTTATCTGTCAATGACTACTTTAGCTTTCAGTACAACAATACCCAAGCACAAAACAGATACAAACTCAAAGTGAAGAGCCCCAAAGTTGACTGTAGAAAATACAACTTTAGCAAGAGTGGTTAATGCCTGGAACTCACTACCTGACTCTGTGGTTTCTTCACCAAACCAAACCCAAAACTTTACACAAAACCCCCAAAACTTTACACTTAGACTGTTGACCTCACCCAATTCCTAAGAGGTCAGTAAGGGGCATGGATATGTGCACCAGCGTGCCTACCATCCCTGTCCAATTGTTCCCTCTTATCAGTACCCATCTTATGTATATAAACAATGTTATATCTATGTATATTGCAAATACTTCCTTGACAAAATAAATACATCAATACAATTCTTTTCAGCTTAGGACCAGATGGAACATCAGCTACTTCATAAATTTCCTCATCAGCAAATACTAGTGGAAGTATCCTTTTGAAGAAGCTAAATGTTATGAGAATTTGTTATGCAATTCTCTGAAAAGTGACACAATATACTGTACATAGTTCCCCATTGTAGAATTCTATCCTCACTTGATTATATTCATCTTTTTAAAGAAAAAGACTTCATCTCCACATTCACGTAAATGGGTGCAGTTCTGATTTTCTTCTCTTTGATAGCGTTGACTTTTTAAAGGGTTTTTTTAAAAAAGTTTGGTTAAATTTGTATTATGTTTATTATTTTTGCTTTTTTAAACAGTATTTTAACTTGTCTTTTTTCCCCCGAGGAACTGTATTTCCTTTTGAAATTGTTTGTCTTTTAACTATGAGAAAACAGTGCCCCCAAAATTATAAATAAATAAAAACAACATTACACTTCACACTCAGACTTTGGAATCATCCAAACTTTTGTTGCTGGTTGAAAAACTTGTGCTTCAGTTAAATGTAAACTTAATGTTTTATCTTCTATGAAGCATATCCCAGGAGTCCAGGACATGACAGGAGATGCATCTCATATTCTTTCTTTTCTGCTTGAAAGAATGTTTGTTTTGCCTCTTTCTTTTTACAACTATGAAATACACATGATAAAATAGTTCTAGTTCATTTGGCTTATAGAAAAACAATTAAAGGAGTCTGTATTGAGTTTTTAAAAATCAAGCCATTTATTGTTACTCCTTCAAATAATATCCTTATTTATAGGATCATCTTGTTGTTTATATATGCATAAAAATACTTCTTATTTATTTAGTATCATGTCAATTCCACCCTGTTGCGAGACAAAAGAAATGCAAAAGTAGGAATGTTTTTTAAGATTTTTTTTTTTTTAAGTGAGAAGTATGATGCTTTTCTTTTAAAGCATTCTACACTATGGAAATTCTACCATAGTTATATTTTAGCACTATTGTTATTTTACATAACTTGGAAATTTTTCATTCATATTTTTTCCAGCACAAAAGTATTCTGGCAGTTTTCCTCCCTAGCCAGGAGAATATTTGAAGGATGAACCTTGTTATCATAGTATTTGTGCAAGTTATGAATTAAATATAAACCTGCCTTGTATGAAGAAGCAATAGAATCTGAGAAAGGTTTTACAAGAAATATTAAGAAAAGGAATTCTCTGTATTGTTACTTGAGCTGTAGTATGTTGTACTGCATCTGTGATGCTACAGTCACTAAGGTTATTTCACATTTATATTTCATATCTAAGATAGAGTAAGAATCAGTCAAGTACCATAAAGACCAAAAGCCATTCTAGCTCTTGTGAATCATTTTCTGTCATTAATTTATTATGAAAGCTTGGTAACTGAACATGCTTCCTCGTGAGATTATTAGTCCCAGAATATATTGAAATATATTGATTTAACATTGATTGAATATTACTAAGACCCTGGTGGCACAGTGATTATAATGCAGTATTGCTTACTAATTCTGCTCACAGTCTTGAGTTCGAGTTCAAAGTTGACACAGCCTTCCATTCTTCATCCTTCCAAGGTCAATAAAATGAGGACCCAGATTGTTGGAGGCAATATGCTGGCTTTGTAAACTGCTCAGATAATGCTCTAAAACACTACGGAGCGGTATACAAATTTAAGTGCTAATGCCACTGCTATTATTTTCTTACCTTGCAACTATTTGAAGATATCAGTTCTAAAATAAAACAGTAAAACCTTCATTATTAACTTAAAACTAAAATTAAAATTACTATCTAAGAGTGTGCTGATGATGATGTCAAAACACACCCCAAATTTTCTGGATTGAGCTATATTTATGATTACCTTTGGTCTCAGAGTATTCTAACTTCTGGACAGTTCAATATGATAATTGAAGTTAGAGATTATTTTTGCATTAGAGGAGTCTACTTTCACATTAATGATGTCAGTCTGCCATTGAGTTATGTATTGATAATATTTCTGTCTGTCACTTCTCCATTAATCCTTATATCAAATTTATCACTGGAGGGTGTTTTTTAGATCACTCAGAATGTTTTCACATAGGTTGGCCAATTGCAAAACAACATGAGTGAAAGTCAAGCATATCGTTAAGGAGAGTAGACTATAGAGGTCATCCAGGCATGGAATGCCTATGCTAAAGCAGTCAACATAGTTGAGTGCTGGAAACCGGATCAGTGAAGAATTAAGCTGTGCATACTGCATATCCCAGCTTATATCCCCACCAGTAGTTCAAAATCCTGAAGATCAATGTAGGAACTGTATGAAATTAATGAATTGGAAGGGACAAAAGCAAGTAAGAGATACCGTTTTGACAGAGGACTGAAACAACAATAGTAAAACAGAAGTTGACCCTTGGCCCTGCAATAGAAGTGATATAAGAAAGAACTCTGCCCACCTATAGCTGTTAATATGAGTGAAAGTAGAAAATTAGGATATGTGGGGAAACAAATTGGTATTTTATAAAATATTTGATTTCTTTTATTATTTTAAAGATCATAAGCAGCTATTAAGATGGCTTACACTTTAGTCACATTTGCTGTTCCTCCTTGGAAAATTGCTGTCATTTTTTAAAGGACACTTACACACCTGTTGATGCTGTATTTGCCACTCATGTTGCCTACACCTTGCAGAGTGTAGCCTCTGCAAATACACTTACAAGCTACCATGTTGCAGAAAAGGGAGAGATCTGTTGTGATTTTGGAACAGAAAGATGTAAAGTGGACTCACTGATGATAATGTGGTATAGAGTTTACCAGCAGAATTATGAGTTGTATTAGATTAAAAATTGGGTTGTTGCCAGAAAACAAGCACACCTCTGTTTCCTTCTGCCATAATGTCCACCAAGTGGACATTAGCTTGAGGGGAGGGAGATATTAGGGTTTTTTAATTGCTTTTCTCCACAATATATCCATACATATACCTTAATTCTTAACAAAATAGACATAATTATACATTTCTATTTGATATAACATAAACCCATGTCTTAATTTGCACATTTTATACTTTAATTACCTGCCTATTTTTCCCTTTATGTCCTATCACTTCCTTCCCTCTGTCTCCCTCTCTTCCCTTTACTTTCTTCTTCTCTCCCACTTTCCTACTTCCCTTCTCTCCCCGTCTTCCCTTCCTTCTCTACTACCGGTAGTAGGAGAGGGGGACATTAGTAGTTCTCCTTGCATACTAAAGCTTTTGCAACTTTCTTTGGAAGTGTTCATCCAACCAACCAACTTAGCCCCACCAAACAATTCCCATTATCTCTAAGGCTATATCCAATCACTATATTCATTTAGCTATAAAAATCAAAGAACTCATATTAAGGTTTTTGTACCTTACAGGGAAAAAGAAGGCTGATGATTGTTTTAAAAATGCAAGACTGAAATAAATTATTTAACTTGTGAAAATAAAGTATAGCCTGCTCATCACCAAAACAATAAGGTGGGAATATTACCTAAGCAACCTAGTCTGAAGATGACAGCAATGATGTTTATTCCCTTGCATTAAAAAAACCAAACTTTAAAATGAAACAATATAAGCTAAAAAAAACGTTGTTCTGCCAGCATCTTAGCCTAGGGAGAGGAGGTTTTTCTATTGCAGTTAATGGGCCAAATACAAAAAGAAAATTAATTTGGGTAGCATTAAGTTGCTGAATTCACAAAAGCAAGACATATGTTTAGAGGATGCTTAGAACATAATTCTTCATGCATCTACTTCCAAAAGAAAAGCATTTTTTGAAGCACAGGCTGTTTCCACAAAGATATACAAGTGACCTAATACAGAATTAACCAAAGGAAAAGAATGAGTGATGGCTATATTTGAAAGAAATATTTCCAGGATCGATCCTCCATCAAGGAACTGAATGACTACAGACCAGTTGCTTTAATATCTGTAGTTATGAAAACCTTTGAAAGGCTAGTGACGCCCCACTTGAAAACCATCACAGATCCACTGTTAGACCCCCCCCACACACACACACACAATTTGCAAATAGATGATTATCTTAATATGCCTCTGCACTACATCCTACAATGTCTTGAATCTCCAAAGATCTACGCTAGGGTCCTTTTTGTAGACTTCAGTTCAGCATTCAACACCATCATTCTAGATATACTTTTAACTAAACTAAACCAGCTAGCGGTACCAAAACACACTTGTAAGTGGATCACAAGCTTCCTAACAGACAGGAAGCAGCAGGTGAAGCTAGGCAAAATCACATCAGACACTAGTACAATTAGAACACACACACACACACACACACAAAAGGCTGTGTACTCTCACCACTTTTCTTCTCTCTATACACCAATGACTGCATCTCAAATGATCCATCTGTTAAACTACAGAAGTTTGCAGACAATACAATAGTGATCTGATCCATTCAAGACAATGATGAATCTGCATACAGATGGGAAGTTGAACAACTAGCCTCGTGGTGTGACCAGAACAATCTAGAACTGAACACACTCAAAACCGTAGAAATGGTGGTAAACTTTAGGAGAAACCCTCCCATCCTACCACCTCTCACAATACTAGACAACATAGCATTAACAGTAGAGACCTTCAAATTTCTAGGTTCTATCATATCTCAAAACCTAGGTCCTCAGCAGTCAGGATTCAGGTCTGGCTACAGCACGGAAACTGCTTTGGTCGCGCTGATGGATGATCTCTGGCGGGCTCGGGACAGGGATTTATCCTCTGTCCTGGTGCTTCTTGACCTCTCAGCGGCTTTCGATACCATCGACCATGGTATCCTTCTGCGCCGGCTGGAGGGATTGGGAGTGGGAAGCACTGTCCTTCAGTGGTTCTCCTCCTACCTCTCTGGTCGGTCGCAGTTGGTGTTAGTGGGGGGTCAGAGGTCGACCTCTAGGTTACTCCCTTGTGGGGTGCCTCAGGGATCAGTCCTCTCCCCCCTACTATTTAATATCTACATGAAACCGCTGGGTGAGATCATCCAAGGGCATGGGGTGAGGTATCATCAGTATGCAGATGATACCCAGATTTACATCTCCACCCCTTGTCCAGTCAGTGAAGCAGTGGAAGTGATGTGCCGGTGCCTGGAGGCTGTTGGGGTCTGGATGGGTGTCAACAGACTCAAGCTCAACCCGGATAAGACGGAGTGGCTGTGGGTTTTGCCTCCCAAAGACAATTACATCTGTCAGTCCATCACCCTGGGGGGGTAGTCACTAACCCCCTCAGAGAGGGTTCGCAACTTGGGCGTCCTCCTCGACCCACAGCTCACATTAGAGAAAGATCTTTCAGCTGTGGCGAGGGGGGCGTTTGCCCAGGTTTGCCTGGTGCACCAGTTGCGGCCCTATTTGGACCGGGAGTCACTGCTCACAGTCACTCATGCCCTCATCATCTCGAGGCTCGACTACTGTAATGCTCTCTACATGGGGCTACCTTTGAAAAGTGTTCGGAAACTTCAGATCGTGCAGAATGCAGCTGCGAGAGCTATCATGGGCTTTCCTAAATATGCCCATGTCACACCAACACTCCGCAGTCTGCATTGGTTGCCGATCAGTTTCCGGTCACAATTCAAAGTGTTGGTTATGACCTATAAAGCCCTTCATGGCACCGGACCAGAATATCTCTGGGACCGCCTTCTGCCGCACGAATCCCAGCGACTAGTTAGGTCCCACAGAGTTGGCCTTCTCCGGGTCCCGTCAACTAAACAATGTCGTTTGGCGGGACCCAGGGGAAGAGCCTTCTCTGTGGCGGCCCCAACCCTTTGGAACCAACTCCCCCAGATATCAGAGTTGCCCCCACCCTCCTTGCCTTTCGTAAGCTCCTTAAAACCCACCTCTGTCATCAAGCATGGGGGAATTGACATGTTCCCTCCCCCTAGGCTTATAAAATTTATGCATGGTATGCTAGTGTGTATGATTGGTTTTAATTTGTGGTGTTTTTTAAATTAACTTAAATATTAGATTTGTTTTACATTGTATTGTTATTGCTGTGAGCCGCCCCGAGTCTGCGGAGAGGGGCGGCATACAAATCTGATTAAACTTAAACTTAAACTAAAATGGTCATCTAACATCAAAAACATCATCAAAAAAGCACAACCAAGAATGTTCTTTCTGCGCCAACTCAGGAAGCTCAAACTGCCCAAGGAGCTGCTGATACAATTCTACAGAGGAATAATTGAGTCTGTCATCTGCACCTCTATAAATGTCTGGTTTGGTTCTGCAACCCAACAAGACCAACACAGACTTCAGAGGATAATCAGAACTACAGAAAAAAACAATTGCTGCCAACCTGCCTTCCATTGAGAACCTGTATATTGCATAAGTCAAAAAGAGGGCAGTGAAAATATTTACTGACCCCTCACATCCTGGACATAAAATGTTTCAACTCCTACCATCAAAACGCCGCTAAAGAGCATTGCACACCAAGACAACTAGACATGAGAACAGTTTTTTTCTAGAATGCCATCATTCTGCTAAACAAATAATTCTCTCAACACTGTCAAACTATTTGTTAAGACTGCACTACTATTACTACTAGGGTTTTTTTCCTCGTCATTCCTATTACCCATTTCCTCCCACTTATGACTGTATGACTGTAACTTGTTGCTTTTATCCTTAAGATTTTCATTAATATTGATTGTTTCCTGATTGCTTATCTGACCCATATGATGATCATTAAGTGTTGTACCTCATGATTCTTGACAAGTGTATATTTTCTCTTATGTACACTGAGAGCATATGTACCAAAGACAAATTCCTTGTGTGTCCAATCACACTTAGCCAATAAAATATTCTATCCATTCTATTTTATTCTGAGTGAAGAATAAAACATGCAGGCAGTGGCCTGCAGTTCCCTTTAAGGGCCTCAAAAGGCTGGTATGGGTATATTATTGTAGAAGCTCAATGGTAAGTGATTCTGCATCAAATCCTGGAAATCCATCCATCCATCCATCCATCCATCCATCCATCCATCCATCCATCCATCCCACTTGCATACTTTCAAAACTAAAGGGATTTCCAGAAGTTTGCAATAATAAAACAGTAAAACATTAACAATGCTATAAAATAAACAAATACTCATAAATATTATTTATTAAATAAACAATAATAATAACAATACCAGATGAACTCATCTTTAGCCAACAAACTGTTTTGTTTACCACAGAATACTGTTTTTCATGGAGCAGCCCTAGCTTTGGAGGAAAGGCTAGCTATGAAAGGTGAGGCTACAACAGAAAGGCAGAACCATTAGCAGATTTCTCTGGAGTGTGTGTGTACACATACACATATGCATATACATACACACAAAAATCCCACAAAGAATTGGTTCTTTTTCATTCAAATCACCCCTTTCAAATGACTTTCTCCCCTTAAAAAAATAGTCAAAACAATTCTATGATCCATTAAAAAGAAAAAGAAAAACAGAAACCCCTTCTTCTTCTAAAAACATTCTAAAAACTCTCAAATGTTCCCAAAGAGAATCTCTGACTCTGCTGCAATGATAATAGACATTTTAAGATTCTATGTAGATATGAAAAGGGCTGCTTCTTTCATGCAATCTAATCTTGGAAATAAATCTATGGAATTTCACAGAATTTTACAAACTAGGTACAAATAGAAAAATCATACCATACTATATAGAATTGGGGGTGATTTTCAGACATTGTGGGAGTATGATACTATGAATGATTATGTTTTGCATGTAACTCCAATTTCCTTAAGAAATCTGGCATGATAGAAAAAAATACAATGGAGTTTCACATCACCCAGTCCAAATTGCTTACTCCTAAAATTTCAGAAACTTTGAAATTAGGACGTAAGAACTTTGCACTGGATTGTGCAAATAACAAATCTCCAGAAACCTTGATATTCACTTACCTTCCCTACTAGTTTGCAAATGTGAGTGCACATGCATGCTCCCGACCTCAAATGCTTGGCTAAATAGGACAGCAATATGTCTAGACAGATGGGCAGGGGTTTGCCTGAACCAGTCTGAACCAGCTGAATACTACCTCTGTAGCTGATCATACAAAACCATGAGAAGAAACATTGGAGAACAGAGAGGTGAATCAATATTTTAATTAAAATACTACCAGCTAAAACTATAGAATATTTATTGTTGAGTCTCAGCATGTTTACACATTTGATATTCGATTGTGTTTATTTCTTCAGCTGTTGATATGCTAGTTCTAATATTGAATTAGTAATCTTAATTAGTGCTATATAGTATTTACCTTCAGATGGAATGGTTCCAGATCAAATTACTTTTTAAGTTTTAATAGCAATAGCAATAACACTTAGACTTCACAGTGCTTTATAGCCCTCTCTAAGTGGTTTACAGAATCAGCATATTGCCCCCAACAATCTTGGTCCTCATTTTATTGACCTCAGAAGGATGGAAGGCTGAGTGAATTTTAAGTTTGAATGAATGGAACTCCTGACAATAGGAGCAGAATTAGCCTGCAATACTACAGGCAGGGGTGGGCTACTGCCCAGATGGGGGGGAACACAGTGAGTAGCAAAAAATGGAGATCCACCCCAGAGCACCCAATTTGCAATGAAAGATGTTGAAAGAAAATGCAGGGCGTCCTGCATAAGCCACGCCCACAGTGTGGTAGTAAATATTTTGGTAGCCCTTCACTGACTACAGGCGGCAATATTGCAGGCAAACCACTGCACCATTATGATTTAAACAGCTTGGGACCAGATTACCTGAAAGAGTGCCTTCTCCTGTACATGCTTACAGTCATTAGTGAAGGCTTCAGAACAGAACAGGCATCGGAAGGGACCTTGCAGATCTTCTAGTCCAAACCCCTGATCAGACAGGAAATTCTATACCATTTCAGACAAATAGTTGTCCAATCTCTTCTTTAAAACTTCCAGTGTTTGAGCATTCACAACTTCTGGAGGCAAGCTGTTCCACTGATTAATTGTTCTAATTGTCAGAAAATTTCTCTGTAGTTCTAGCTTCCTCTAGCTCATGCACCAAACAGGACAAGATAAGCTTACATAAAGGTAGAGCTTTTTTCTATGCTATCACCCCATTTATGGAATTCCCTCACCAGCCAGGATCAAATGACATTGGTATCATTTTAGCCAGCTGAAGACTTTTTACTTCCCCCATTTTCTTCACTGTCTTTTAATTGTACTTTAACCCATATCATTTCAATTGTTCAATGGCCATTCTGCAGCTTCCTAGCATGTCTGGGGGAAGGGGTTGTTGTTGTTGTTTTGTTTTATTTTTGCATTATTATTATTATTATTATTATTATTATTATTATTATTATTATTTCAAGTCTATTTTAAGCATCTTTACATTATAAACAGAAAGCTTTAGCTATTGGGTGGTTTAATTTTTTAAAATAAATATGAAGATGATGGAAATACCAAGAACATTTTTCATTTGATGTTTATTTAATGGCAAAGTCAAATCTTGAGCAGTTCTCTCAAACAAGCTACGAATATTTCTGAACCCAATGACCATAAAAGGTAATGAATTGGAGGGTGAAGGGGAAGAGAGGGGAATTAAGTTCCAATATTAAAAGCAGACTCATACTCACTGTGCAAACTTTCAAGCAAGCAAGAAGACACAGTGAGGGGAAAACACTCAACTCCTATGATACTGGAGTTCCATTATTCATCCATCAGCAAACTAGGTATGGTGTGAACTACATCATAACAAACTCGATAATAGCAGCTTCAAACAATGAACCTTCAGTAATCATATCACTGTTCATAAACATAACAATTTGAAGAAAGGGCAGAGGATGGAACTGGAAATTCTCACAAGGTTTATAAAGTCACAAAAAAGTGTCATTTCCGCAGTGGCAGGAGTTCCCAACCCAGCCCTTTTTTCCCTAAAAGAAACTGTTGTTTTCAATAACAGTCTGATGAAGCCTAGAGAAAAAGAATGGTGCACCCTGCAGCCTCATTTAGCAAAAGCAGAGCAAATGGCGCAGCCGTATTTGTGGCTATTCAGCAGCCTGGATAAGCAGTGATCCAAACACCCCTAAATTGCAAAGCTGCTGGGGGAAGAAGTGTTTCTCCATTACCCAGCAGGGCTTTAGCTGCACAGCTCGTGTTGCTATTCACAGGTGAATGACTCCCTGGGTTTTGCTTTGTGAAACGCTTCTAGTCATTGCATAATGAGATTAGCCGTGAATTACACAAATCTGATTGCAATCTCTATTAAATAAAGTCAACTTTTCCTGCAATGATTCAGCTATTGGGGTTCTAGGTCAGAGCTTTCTCCCTTTTTTTGGCATCCTAAGCCTGGCTCCATGAGGAAGTGTAAAGGAATGCTCAACTCCCTGCTTCTCAATTAACCTCACATTTGAAAATCAGCAAGCAGTTTCTTGCAGAAAATTTTTCTTCCCATGTGGGGCACCCGCTTAGTGGCCCGCAACTCATCAGTCTCACTAAATCTGCACCCATTGAAGCAAAGCTTTTCTTTGTCAGAATCTCGGCTGCAAAAATGGATGCTTTCTGCACTAATGACAGTTAGCAGCAGGGCACAACGAACCAGCAGATGCTTTAATAAAAGCATTTAGATAGTCACAGGGGAGGAAATGACTAATATTCTGTTGAATGTTTTATCTTCTCACATCAGAATCCAGCCTCATGGCAAATGCTACGCTTCTTCCCGTAGTCTCTCATTCTGTCTTCGCCATCTCAGAGAAATTGCTTTCCTATGCAAAATGCAACCAATTATTTTTTGTTTGACAGCAACAACTTCCTCTAGAAGTAGCAGAATCAACACAGTCCATTCTGAACATACGCAGCAAACAAGTGATGAAATTTCAGCATGGCAGAATGATGCAAGTGATCACATAGATGGAGTTGCCAACACCTGTTTCCAAACCCCAGAAATCTGTTTGATCAAAGATTTGGAAGGTGTGGATGAATGAATAATTCTCCATTATAATCAAAACTTAAGTTGAGCTCAACTCCTGGTAACTCTCATCCACACAGTTATCTTGGCAACCATGCAAAAGTAGGTCTACAATTCCCATCTCTGTCTCATCTTCTGCAATTCTCACACCCACTGATTAATCCCACTTGGCTTCTGAGATCAGCAAAGGTTGGCCATGAACTCTGTGAAATTGATTGCTAGAAGTTTTTTAAACAGGCATAAAGAAGAGTTTTACCTGTATATCAGCATAAAAGCAAATATAGATGTAAATTTGGAATGTTTGAGTACAATACATTTAGCCTAGTGGGAAGAGTGTTCATCTTAATATGAATGCTTTTAAATAGTCTGCCCTGTAAAATAATAAACATATCCATGTTTCAGTCTTTTCAATAATTCCTGGGATAGAATTGACAAGTATGCAAAAATGTGCCAGAAGCCAATACTTAAAATAAGCAAGCAAAAGGGAAAAAAAATATTCACATAGTTTGTTAAAGACACAGTTGTTGTTCTTGGGTGATAATGAAAGTGAAATTTGATGTAGATAAATATATATGAAGTAAATAGGAGTTGGAAAAACAAATGGGAGATTTAATATATAGATACAAAGAAATATAATGAATATGTATAAGTCATTAGTAGAAACACGGAGAATTGTAAATAGTGAAACTGTAAAGAAAAAGCTGTAAAAGTGATTGCGGCACAGTCGGAGTAACAGTCGGACACAAGGAATGGGTATAAATAGGGTCACTTTTATTAAAACCAACTTGAATTAACTATTTAACCAAATAAGCCCACGTGACCTGCAGTGGTGCATAAATCAAATGGGGCGGAGTTAACTTTCCAACCAAACTCAACTGAGCAACTTCTAGGGCAAAAGCTCCAAACCTGGGTGCAGGGTCATGGTAAAATTACACCTGCCCCCTGCCCCTTGCCACGCCCCCACGGCGTGTGGGATGGCTCGCCACTGGTCTCTGATAATCTCCATGCAGCGAGCCACAGGAGGGACCTCCCTCACCGAACCCAGGCCGGTCGAGCCCTGTAATCCGAGAAGGAGATCCCCCCACACCTCAGTAGAGGTGCCCCTAAAGGAGATCACACAGTTGCTTACGCCCATTTCCGCCCCCTATCGGCCACAGCAGGGGGTGAAATTATAATTTATTCCCCCTGCTCCCCCCCCTGCACATGAATGTGCAGGCACCTCTGCAGGTCCGCTATAAATTTGTCATTACCTTTATCTGTTAAATGTACCCCGTCCTGTCTATATAAGTCTACCTGGGAAGCCCTGACATCGGGGTGGTCTATAACTCCCCCCTCGCCTGTAGTACCCACTTCTTAACTGCTCTGTTGACCCTCTTCCTGGCCCCATCAACCGCCCTGGGGTTCCTAGCATGCCTCCAGCACCTACGTGGCAAGATGTTGGACCACAATACGCGGGTGTCCGGCCACCGCTTCCAGATTACCTGTAAACCATCCCAAATGTGCCACAACAAGTCAACGCCAGTCAGTGCACCCAAGTCGTTGCCTCCCACGTGTAAGACTAACCATCCCGGCACCCCATGCAGCTTCCCGCTGTTGAACAACAGGGGAAGCAAATCCAACCAGCGTAGACCTCTACGGCCCAACCATTGAACAATCACGTGCCGGTCCAGCTCCAACTGCGTGCCTGGCGTTGTCACCTGGGCCTTCCTCTCAGCCTAGTATATCATGCTGTGGCCACAGATCAGGACTCTCTGTGCACCCTGTGCGTTCTCTAAAAGGAAGGGAGGAAACAAAGCAGCGTCAGAAGTGGCCGCGCATGCCGCACCCAGTCCCGCCCTACTCACCTAAGGGCGGATGTAAGTCCGGAAGGCCGCAGATCGCCACCGGCCCACCGCACGTATGTCCGGCACGCTGAAACCCTCTTCCACTGCAAAAGAAGCTGCCCCTATCCTGAAAGAGTGAGTCCCATAATGCTTGGGGTCCAGGCCCATCCAGGCACCTCATTACCATGTGACGAACCAACCCCATCACCCGCTCGTTCTTGGAGGAAAGCGTGTTAACCACATGTACGACCGCCATGTTGTCGCACCAGAAATGTACTGTCTTCCCGGTGAAGCTATGGGACCAAAGCTCGATGGCAACGACAATTGGGAACAGTTCCAAAAAGGTCAGATCCCTGCAAACTGCGGTACCCAGCCACCCCTGCGGCCAGTCCGCCCTAAACCACCTGTCCTTCCAGACCACACCAAAACCAGCCGTCCCGGCTGCGTCCGACTTCACCTGGAAGTCGCCTTTCAACAGCATGTCTTGTCTCCAAAAGGAGACCCCGTTGTACGTGTCCAAAAACTGTTGCCACACCCCCAGGTCCTTCCTAACGCTAGCCGTCAAGCGAATCCTGTGGTGCGGCTTGCTCAGACCTACCGTCGCCTGGTAAAGCCTAAACATGAATGCCCTACCTGGCGCTATCACTCTACAAGCGAAGTTCAACAGCCCAGCTAGCTCCTGAACCTGCCTAAGGGTCACTCTTCTAGCGGCCCGCACTATCCTCACGGTGTTCCGCAGCCTCGCTAGCTTGTCTTCAGGTAGCCTACACGTCTGCGCTACCGAATCCACCTCAATGCCTAGAAATGTAAGCCTAGTGGTGGGCCCCTCGGTCTTTTCGTGTGCCAGAGGCACGCCGAGGTCCACGCATAAATCCTGAAACCCTGCCATCCCCCGCTGGCATTCGTCAGAGCCCGCCGGCCCTGCGAAAAGAAAGTCATCTAAATAATGGACAACTGACCGAATCCCGGTATTCTTCACGTGGGCCCACTCTAGGAAAGAACTAAACTTCTCAAACAATGAACATGAAATTGAGCAGGGCCCTATCAACAAAGAACCCTCCGTCAAACTGAAAACCTAAAAGGTCGAAATCCTTGGGGTGAATCAGCAAAAGTCGAAAGGCTGACTTAATATCACACTTACCCATCAGGGCCCCCGGGCCACACCCCCGTACCATTGAGACAGCCATCTCGAAGGGCGTGTAGCGCACTGAGCACAGCTCTTCAGGGATGTGATCATTTACCGAGGCACCCGGAGGGAAAGACAGATGATGAATGAGCCTGAACTCCCCGGCTGTTCTCTTGGGCACCACTCCCAGGGGGGATACTTGCAGAGAGGGCAGGGGCGGCCCCATAAAGGGGCCCAACACCCATCCCTCCCGCACCTCCTTCATAATTTTGTCCCGTACCACATGCCCCATGCCAGCTACCGACCTCAGGTTGTCTGCAAGGCAAGCGATCCTAGGCCCCTCGTACGGAATCCTAAAGCCCTCCGTGAAACCTGCAACCAAAAACTCGGCACCCTTCCTAGGGCGGTAGCCGGTAAGCCTGGCTCTCAACCTGTCCAATCTAATGGGGTTGGTCCCCTTACCCTGAGCTCCTGCTGGCTGGGGCTTGGAAGGGCCCCCTGCCCCCTTATTGCCGCCTCCCCCCTGCCCCTGTAGCAGGCTGATGTTGGGTGCCTGCCATTACACAAAGCGCAGGCGTGGCGAAAGCGGCAAACTGGCCTGGAACAGGCTCCCCTGGCGCCGTAATCGTAACAGTACGGCGGGATCCAAAAGGGCGAACCAGCCCCACCAAGCTGTGCCAAGGCCGGGGTTCCCGAACCCACCCCGGGGCGGGGAAGGGTGGCTTCCTTTCCCTGGGTCAGCAGCAGGTGGCCGGTAGGCGTCCGCCCGCTAGCTGGGGTAGCTGCTTGCTGCGTGGCTTGAAGCCACAGGTCGTTGTGCCTCATGTACCAAGGCCAGTGCCTATTGTGTGCAGCAAATCTCCGAAACGTTTCATCATATTGCTTCCAAGCCTCACCCCCAAACTCCTGATACGCCATTAAGATCATATTCATATATAGTATAAGCTCGTGGGTCTTGTGCACATCATCCTCCACCACCACCGAATGATATGCCAGGAAGGCGTAGGCCCACGCCAATATCCCCTTATCCATTTTGGTGTCCTTTGCCTCCTCAGTCCCCTTCTTACCGTCCTTGTCCTTATCCTTTTTAGATTTCTCGGGTAACAAAATGTTGAAGATATCTACATAAGCCCTGCGCCAAATTTTTCGCTTAAGGGCCTGTGACATGTGCATGCTAAGCGGCGTGTCAGGGAGGCCGGGTGCAAAGGGGTTGTCACTGTCCCCCTCGTAGGGGTCAGTGGACTCCGTTGTTGTGGACTCCGAGCTATCCCTTGAAGTGTCCCGTCTCCTTCTGCCCCGCTTTGTCACACCACGATGACGGCCCCTCCCCCACACCTGGGCCGCAGTGCGCGAACGCCATGTATTGTGTGTCTTATGTGTATTGCGTTTAACTGCCCGTAGCCTGCCTCGTGGCCTCCGTGGCCGGGACCACCGATGCTTAGGCACAGGGCACTCACCCCAATGTGAAGAGTCGTCATCAGCCTCCTCTGAGCCGGAAGCAGCCCTGCTTCCCCGTCTCCTCTTGCACCTTTTCTTAGCGCGCCGGTCGGATCTCACCCTCTGGGACCTATCCTCCGAGTCCGAGGAGCTCCGGGTCCCCTCTGCGCTCGTGGCACCCCTGGCGTCCTCGTGCCGGGACCTGCCCCTCTTCCTTGGCCCCTCATCCAATTTCTCGAGCAAGGCAGAAAGAAGGTGTGAGGAGACAGACACTGACTCCTCCCCTGCACCCTCACTCCCAACCGCCCGAGCCGTGGGGGACCCCTCATCAGACCCACTCATTTCTACTGGGCTGGGGTCCCCCTCCCCGGGATCAGAGGCCTCTGTCCCTCTACGACGTGGCCCCCGGGATGGGGCCCTCCCCTGGCGGTGGCCTGCTGCCCTAGGGGTCAGCCCCCGGCGCCTTGCGGCCTGCCCCCTGCTACTTTCCTCCCCCCTGGAGCTGCCCTCCCTGCCCGGCCTACTGGCCTGTCCAGCCCCAGGGGCCTCCCCCCATGTCCTCTTGGGGGCCCTCCTCCTTCCCGTACGGCGAGGCTCGATGGGGGGGTGCCCTGATTGCCAGCCTGCCCCCCCGCTGCCCGCCGCCGGGTCCCTGACTTGGCCCTGCTGCCCCTTGCCATAGCCCTGCTGCCCTTTGCCATTAATCCCCCTGCTCCAAACCAGAAGAGGCCCGACAGACAGCCGATGCCTCCGGCGCTGCCTGCCCGAGCCTCCAAAAGCCGCCCGCGGGTCCTCTTCGGCCTCCGGGCCTAGCCGCGCTCTCTTCGCAGCGACCGCGTGCTGCCGGCCTGAGCCTCCAGTGCCGCCCACGCGTCCTCTTCGGCCTCCGGGCCTCGCCGCGACCTCATGCTGCCGGCCCGAGCCTCAAAACTCCCACGCATCCTCTTCGGCCTTCGGGCCTAGCCGCGCTCTCTCTGCCGCGTCCGTGTGCTGCAGGGCCGAGTCACACAATGCCGGGCGAGAGAACGACGCCACGAGGCAGCCCCTTTTATAGGGCTGCCTCACTCTCGCCCGGCCAACTGACGTCACAGCGGCCCCCGGGGATGACGTGGGGCCGCCGGCTCCGCCTCCAACATGGCGGCCTCCTTCCCCCGACCATGCCGCAACTCCGCGCCGGCTGGTAAGGTCGCCGGCGGTTTTAGTTTTCTTTTTTTAATGTTTGTTGTATGTTGTTGCATGTTGTTTTTAAAAACCAAATAAAGACTATTTTTTAAAAAAGTGAAAGGTTTTTTACTTATTATTTCAGGGTAATTTTGCCAGTAATAACTTCTTTAAAGCATCACTTTAGCCAGAAAAAGGTTGAAACCCTTACGGTTATCCAATATTTTTTAAAATTCCTTCATGAATCAGATCAGCAACAAGTTGGAACAAAATACAGTGATACCTCGTCTTACGAACCCCTCGTCATACAAACTTTTTGAGATACGAACCCGGGGTTTAAGATTTTTTTGCTTTGCTGGCAACAGAAGTCCAGAAGTGGGGTTTCAAGGACTTTGGTGCTTTTGCGATGCTGCGATTTCGCTGAGGCTTCCCTCGCTGGGAAACCCCACCTCCGGACTTCTGTTGCCAGCGAAGCGCCCATTTTTGTGATGCTGGGATTCCCCTGCTGGGATTCCTCTGCAGTATCACAAAAACACAGAAGTCTGAAGGTGGGGTTTCCGATGGAGGGGAGCCTCAAGGGAATCCCAGCAGCGCAAAAATGGGTGCTTCGGCTGGCAAAAGGGGTGTATTTTGGATTTGCACACATTAATCGCTTTTCAATTGATTCCTATGGGAAACATTGTTTCATCTTACAAACTTTTCACCTTATGAAGGTAGCATCTTTAGCAGAATTCAGGGAATGTCACATCAGGTGAGGGTCTAGTAATGGGGTCTTGTGAGGAGGTGTGGGTTGCGTGAGTTGTAATTTACAATAGGGGATGTCAGTGTTCTTCTGTTTATAAGGGCTTCATGTGGTCAGTAGGTCTTGGGATGGGTAAGGTGTGGGTGTGTCAAGTGAGGGCCTTGGGATGGGTCAGGTGTGTGTAATAGGGAGGTTACATCAAGTGAGGAAGTGCTGGTTGGGGAGGTTTATGTGGGTGGGTTGAGGGTCGGTGCTGTCTCTGGTTAGCTGTGTGGTTGATTTGAATTCTGAAGGATTCGTAGGCTGGTTGTAGGTCAATGCATCTGTTGATGGAATTGTTTGCAAAGTAATAGGCTCTGATGTTTGTCCAATGTAGAATTGGTTGCAATTGTTACAGATGATCTTGTAGATTACATTGTTTCTTTCACCCTGCTGCATCTTGACTTTGGTTCTGGCAGAGAGTGGCTGCGGGTTTGTGGACTATTGCTATTACTATATGTTGGATAATTCTGTCTGTCATTTCTAAATCTCTGCTAGATATTACCTAGCCTGGTAACAAAACATCCAGAAAACAACCCACAAGCTCAGAGAATAACGCCGGCTGACTTACCGGCCCCACGGCGATGTTGCTGAAGGGCCGGGCAGACTCGGACCCTTCAGATGGCGGCCGCCATCTTGTTTTCGGCCGAAATCTCGCGAGACGAGATTTCGGCCGGGAATGCCCTGCCCACGTGGCTGGGCACGACGTCAGGTCTGGGCGGGGCCTGCTGGCCCTATTTAAGGGGCAGCAGGCCGGGAAACAGCCTTTTCGCCCGGACCTGGTTTCATGAGCAGACACTCCTTGGTGCTGCTCGGCCGCCATTTTGTGTCTCCCTCGTGTTGCGGCCGCCATTTTGTGGCCTACCGAGGGGGCGAAAAGTGCTTGGAAGACTTCTTGCTTTTACTCCTTCACCGGAGCTGTTTGCAGCGATCCCCCTCGGGCCCGAGGGGGACTGGTAACCTCCTCCCGGCTGGGAGGAGGGCGCGGTGGGGGTGTTGGGTTTGGGCCCCCGGTCTTGGGCGGGGGGTGCTCCTGGATTGCAGGCCTCTAAGGCCTGCCTGTGCAGGGAGGTTTGCCATCATAATAATACATTACTTAATAACTACTGTGTCAATATATCTATATATAATTGTATTGTTATACCCAATTCAGGGGTTAATAGGGGTAGCAGGGGCTCCCAGGCCCTAGGTAGGGCCCTGTGGGGGGAGTTGGGCCTGCCATTCGTGCTGTTGGTTTCGGCCTAGGTGGTTTTTAGTGGCTTATTGCTTACCTAAGGGGACAGTGTGATGGCTCCTAAGAAGAGGCCTGCCACTGCTCCTATGGCTCCGCCAGCAGCGCGCCCCAGGAGGGCCCTTAGGCCTTCTGCCCGGGCCCGGGCCAGCAGGGAGGGGACTGCTGGGGTGGTCCCTGAACAAGGGGGGGTGGTCTCGGTGCCTCCTGCCCCTCAACCTGATTTTTCTCCTGCTATGTCTTGGGCCAGGGTGTTGGAGAGGCTCGATGAGCTCGAGCAGTGGAGGAGCGGTGCGGTCCCCGGAGTGTCCAGCGATCAAGTGCCTGCGGCGTTGGGGAGAGATCCGGCGGCGGCCCAGGCTGGGCAGCCGGCTCCGTTCGGACGGCAGGCTCCTGCAGGGCCGATGGCGGCTTTCCCGGGCCCCACACCATTGGGCCCCCCGTGGATGTCTTCAACCCCGTACGGGGCAGGTGAGGCTGCACCACACACCACATCTCTGTCTTTTCTTCCTCCCCCCGCCCCGGGTTTTCCCCCGGTGGGGGTCGGGAGTGGGTCCAGCTTTTTGGGGTCCCCCGCGGGCACCTGCGGGCAGGTGTGGGCTCCGCCGGTTCCTCCTCCGGGGCCGCCGGCGGCCAGCGCTGCTCCGTTGTCTGGGACGGGTCCTGCGGGGACACCGGCGGTGCCTGGGGCAGGGGGGTGGGTTCCTCCGGCCCCTCCTGTCATGCCCCCGCTCCCGGTTTTCCCCTACCCCCATGGGGCGGGTGTTTTTGGTGTGGCGGCCAACTCGGTGTGGGACCCCTTCGCTTGTATTAAAGCGGGGGCCATTCCGTGCGGGCTGCCGTCCACCCCTCTAGGATGCCACCTTCACCCGTCGGTCAAGGAGGCTATTTGGCGGGGCGAATACGTCGATCTTTTTTCGCTTTTGAACCGCGAGGTTCCCAAGCAGGAGAAAGAGATTGTCCCGGGGGAGAAAACGAAGAAGACCAAGGTAACGAAATGCTTCAGCTCTTGGCTGTATGCCTTTCTTACCTATGGGTCGGTAGTGATTCAACGGCAGCCGGCTATGGCCTCTGCCATGTTTAAGTATATAGACTTAATTGCCAGGGCCCATTTTGAATATAAGGGCACCATCTGGCGCCATTATGATAAGGGTTTCCGCATGAGGATGTCTGTGGAGCCCAACTTGCCGTGGGATATGGTGGTCCCGGACCTGTGGTTCCGGGCCACGCATATGTCCGGGAAGGAAGGGTGTGAGCGCACGGATAGTGGGCACTTTATGGAGGAGGAGCCCGGCGCGGCTTCGCCGGCCAAGGCGACTCCGGGTGTGGCTGGCAAGGGGGCCTCGCCCGCTTGTCATGAGTTTGCTGCAAAAGGGGCGTGTTTTCGTCCCTTTTGTAAGTACAAGCATGCCTGCGGGAATTGTGGGGGGTCCCATGCAGCTTCAGTCTGTCCCCGCCCCAAGAAAGGGGCGGAGAAGAAGGGCGGGGGTCCAGGAAAACCTCCCCCACCAGCTGGGGGAAAAGGGGCCCAGCCCAATTAATGTTTCTGTGCTTGAGGGTTGGTTGATCGACTACCACCCTCGCCCGAGAGCCGAGTTGCTCTTGAGGGGCTTCTCCGAGGGATTTAGGATCCCTTATGTGGGTATTAGGAGGGCCTTCATGTCCGACAACCTCAGGTCGGTTGTCGGACATGAAGACATTGTACGGGCTAAGATTCGAAAGGAGGTGGCTGAGGGCAGGGTCCTTGGGCCCTTCCCGGAGCCGCCCTTTCCGAATCTTCGTGTGTCCCCCTTAGGTGTGGTCCCCAAAAAGGCGAGTGGTGAATTTAGGTTGATTCACCATTTGTCTTTTCCAAAAGGGGAGTCAGTGAATGACTTCATTCCTGACGAGCTTTGTTCCGTCCGGTACGCATCCTTTGATGCGGCCGTGGCTATGGTTAGGGAGTGTGGGGTGGGAGCCCTTATGGGTAAATGCGACATTAAGTCGGCATTTCGGCTCCTCCCCATTCACCCAGGCGACTTCGAGCTGCTGGGCTTCCATTTCGAAGGTGGGTTTTATGTGGATAGGGCATTGCCGATGGGCTGCTCTATTTCCTGCTCCCTCTTTGAGAGCTTTAGTACCTTCCTCGAGTGGGTGCTCAGGAGGCGGAGTGGCCTGGGGTCTGTCGTTCATTACCTTGATGATTTCTTGATGGCCGGGCCTGCGCAATCGGAGCAATGCTTTGCTTTGATGCGGGACTTCGAAGCCCTTTGTGCTCAATTGGGGGTGCCTTTAGCCTCCGAGAAGACCGAAGGCCCTGCCACCAGGATTACCTTCCTGGGTATTGAATTGGATTCAGTGGAGCAATCTTCCAGATTGCCCCTGGATAAGTTGATTAAGATCAGGTCCAAACTTGAGGCGGTCCTGGGCTGCAGGAAGGTTACTCTTCGGCAGCTCCAGGAGTTGGCTGGGATTCTTAATTTTGCCTGTCGGGTAGTGGTGCCTGGTAGGGCTTTTTCTCGCCGGTTGTATGATGCGATGAAGGGGCTGAGTTTGCCCCACCATCGTACCCGCTTATGTGCAGGGGTCAGGGCTGACCTCTGCGTGTGGCGGGAGTTTTTGGAACGTTTTAATGGGTTGTCGTTTTGGCGGCAGGAGCTTCTTTTGGAAGCGGAGCTGCAGCTGTGTTCCGACGCCGCAGGGACTTGCGGTTTTGGGGTAGTGTTAGGTGACCAGTGGTGCTGGTCGGCATGGCCTCCGGAATGGAGTGCCTGTTCGTTGGTTAAGGACTTAACCTTTTTGGAGCTTTTCCCCTTAATAGTGGCCTTAGAGCTCTGGGGGGAGCAGTTCAGGGATAAGACTGTGCATTTTTGGTGTGACAATCTAGCGGTTGTCCATGTTGTGAACGCCCTGTCCTCTAAGAGTGACAGGGTGATGCGGCTTGTCCGCCATTTTGTGCACAGGTCCTTGTCTTTGAACGCCTTGTTTTTGGCTAGGCACGTCCCTGGTTTAGATAACGGGGTGGCTGACGCCTTGTCCCGTGGTCAGTTGTCCAGGTTTCGGACCCTGGCCCCGTGGGCCCGAGAGTCGCCGGAGGTGTTTCCAGCCCACCTGTGGAGCCTGGGCGGGCTCTCGAGAGCTGGAGAGACGAGGCCTCCAGGGCGATCGCCTTATCGGTAGCTCCTAGTACCCTGCGAGCTTATCAGCGTGCAGGTAAGGAGTTTGGGGATTTCAGGCTGGGTAAGGGTTACCCCCATTGCTGGCCTGCCCCGGTGGAGCACCTAGCTGAATTCTGTGTCCTGCTGAAGGGGCGTGGCCTTTCAGTGAGGACTATCAGGGCTAGGTTAGCCGGCCTCGCCTTTCTGTCCAAGGCGGGGGGGTTTGGTGATTTTACGGGTGATTTTCGCATCCGGAGGATGCTGGAAGGTTGGGTGAGGGAGCGACAGGGGTTTCCCGCTGACGCTCGTCGGGCCCTGACGGTTCAGCAGCTGTCTCTGATTAATCAGACATTTGGCAGTCTGTGCGCCTCTCCTTACGAGGCTCGGCTGTTCAGGGCAGCGACTTGCGTTATGTTTTTCGGGGCCCTCAGGGTCAGCGAGGCAATGGCCTCCTCGCAGTCTGACTTGTCGCTCCGCGCCTTCCAGCTCGCTGATCTGTCCTTTAGACAGGGGGGTGTCTCTCTTTTGGTGAGACACTCCAAGACAGATCAGTTACACAGAGGGGTTAGACTTGAACTTAGGGCAGCCACCGATAAGTCTGTTTGCCCGGTGGCTGCTTTGCAGCAATTTTGTGTTTTGCGTGGGTCAGGGCGTGGGTACCTTTTTATACACCAGGATGGTTCCCCCCTGACCCGGTATCAATTCTGGGCGATAGTGTCTAAGGCTATGTCTCAGGTAGGCATGGATCCCGCCGGCTATGGAACGCATTCGTTCCGTATCGGCGCCGCCACTAGCGCGGCACTTTCCGGTCTCCCGGCCCAACGGATTCAGGAGATCGGCCGCTGGCGGTCAGCGGCATATTTGGGTTATGTCAGGCCCGCTGAGGATCCGGGGCAGGGTTTAGGCTAGGTAACCTCTCTGTGTGTGTCCTCTTCCAGGTTCCCAGTCCAGGCAGAAACCGACGGCGCTGCTGTGTGGCCACAGCATGGTCTTCTGGGCCGGCCGCTCAGCAGCCAGAAGTGCCATCGGGACCCAGCTGTCGTTGGGACGGTGGGTCAATGTTGTTTGGATGGGCCGGAGGGGTATGCGGTGGGAGGGCCTCCTACCGACGCTGCTGGGTACGCAGCATCTCAGGGCGGTACCCGGCGCTGCTGGGCGGGCGGCTACCCAGGGTCGCGCCCAGATGGGACTGGGTGGTCGGCAGCCCATAGCCGCACCCAGATGGCTGGTCTTGCACCTCGGTGGCAATGACCTATGCCTGCTTGGCGGTCTACCGTTGATCGTCCAGGCGCGCGAAGACCTGCGGCGGCTTCGCACGGTATGGCCCACCACGCAAGTGGTGTGGTCAGAGATCCTCCCACGGATCGTTTGGAGGGACGCCATTTCCCTTAGGGCCATCCACCGGGTTAGACGTAGGGTGAATAAGGCCGTGGGAAAGACTGTCAAAGAATTAGGGGGGATTGTAGTTGCCCATCCCCTCATCACTGTAGATCGGCCGTGGCTTTACCGGGCCGATGGCGTTCACCTGTCAGAACAGGGGAACGCCATTTTCTTACAGGACCTGCAGAGGTCTCTGCGTGAGCTGGCGCAGATAGAGGGGGGAGTCGGGGGGCCAAGATAGAGATCTGACCCCCGCTCCGTGGCAGGTTAGGGGCGGAAATCTGGGTGGTTTCAGCAACTGCGCGTTCTCCCTTGGGCATCTTTGGGGATGATTGACAGGTTCTCTCCAAGACCATGGTGGGTGCTACCTGAGCACTTGGGGGGAACCTGTCTTTGGGTCCCGCTATTGAAGTCCCAGGGTAGGGGTGAGCCGGCGGGACCCCCCTCATGCGAGTGTATGGCAGGGTCTCAGGTGAGGGAGAGGTCCCTCACCTGGACCAGCATCGATTACGCCCATAGTTGCCCAGGAATGTTGACCTTTTACGTCATTTCCGCCCCGGAAGTATTTGTTTGACCCTGCAGGTCCATTTGGTTCCGGGTCATAGTTAAGTATGTTGATTATGCAAATTTATGCTAATTCATGCTAATTTAATTAATAAATTATGCAAATTTATTATAATAAAAATGACCCAAGTTTAAATCCAGCTCTTGTGTCCGAGTCGTTACTCCGTCTCTTCTGCAATAACGCCGGCTGACTTACCGGCCCCACGGCGATGTTGCTGAAGGGCCGGGCAGACTCGGACCCTTCAGATGGCGGCCGCCATCTTGTTTTCGGCCGAAATCTCGCGAGACGAGATTTCGGCCGGGAATGCCCTGCCCACGTGGCTGGGCACGACGTCAGGTCTGGGCGGGGCCTGCTGGCCCTATTTAAGGGGCAGCAGGCCGGGAAACAGCCTTTTCGCCCGGACCTGGTTTCATGAGCAGACACCCACCCGCCCTTCCCTATTTTGCAGTGTGCCTAGGGGTCGCCTGCGGGGGCCGAATGGGAATTTTTTGCAGCTTCGCCCATTAGGCCAGGCTGTTTTTTCGCCCATTCCACACTGGGGAGATGGATGTGCGGTTAGGGGGTGTTTGCATTTAATTAGGTTAATTGGCTTACCTCTGGTCATTGGGTAGGCAGGTTAGGGGCGGAAATCTGGGTGGTTTCAGCAACTGCGCGTTCTCCCTTGGGCATCTTTGGGGATGATTGACAGGTTCTCTCCAAGACCATGGTGGGTGCTACCTGCGCACTTGGGGGGAACCTGTCTTTGGGTCCCGCTATTGAAGTCCCAGGGTAGGGGTGAGCCGGCGGGACCCCCCTCATGCGAGTGTATGGCAGGGTCTCAGGTGAGGGAGAGGTCCCTCACCTGGACCAGCATCGATTACGCCCATAGTTGCCCAGGAATGTTGACCTTTTACCTCATTTCCGCCCCGGAAGTATTTGTTTGACCCTGCAGGTCCATTTGGTTCCGGGTCATAGTTAAGTATGTTGATTATGCAAATTTATGCTAATTCATGCTAATTTAATTAATAAATTATGCAAATTTATTATAATAAAAATGACCCAAGTTTAAATCCAGCTCTTGTGTCCGAGTCGTTACTCCGTCTCTTCTGCAACAAACCTTTATCCTCTACTGGTGTTTCCACAAAGTCCCAGGGTTAAAGCCACCCTTTCCTCATATTGTGGCACAACATTCTTTTTTATTTTTTGCCTTACTGTCAGAGGTCTTGAAAATTCCTCATTTGGGGTGACATTGACAATAATATTCATGGACATTTGTACATCGATCCTCCCTCCAATGCTCTAAGTCAAGAATACACTCACTGGTATCCACAAAAGGTAAAAGTCGGCTTTCCCTTCATTGTGAAAATAATAATTATGTTTTGATTCTTAGTACATTATTAGCAGAATGGTTACGTGCTGTAGAGTGCAAGCAGCTCAATGAAGTTGCACAAGTTATCTTACTCTGCAATCCTTTAATATTCCAGAGTTTCAACATGGAGCATAAATTGGCAACAGAGAAAAATACCATTAATATCTTCTGGATTTGTTAAATGTCACATATCAGTAGGCACATTATTGATTCTTGATTATTAAAACTGACATTTTCATAAATTTACTCATACTCAATAGGTTTAAAATTGAATTCTAGGGCCACACAACCATTAAATGGTATCTTTTATTCTATTTGGGGGGGGGGGACAGCCACAACTAGATCTACCCCATTGCTTTGACATATAACATGATTTCATACTGCTCCATTCTTCCCAGCTGCATTTCTACAGATTTTGACAGTGTGTGGCAGAATACGCAGTTTATAAAAAAAAAAAATAGCCTTGGCATCAGAATATATTTTAATATTAACTTTGAGCCCTTTTGTAGTAGCAGAGCATTCTTTGGGAAAGAGAAGTATCAAGAATATGTTCTAAAATAGCAAGAGCTTGCTTGAATATAAATATCTCAGGCCAATTTAACTTGATTCAATGAAGGTGAAGACAGCTTATCTCATTTACAGAGTGATTCAAATTAGTGATAAAACTCAATTTACAACAGTTCGCTTGTTATGGCCATTCAAAATTATAACTGAAAAAAAGGGACATATCCCTTTTTCACACATAGGACTGTTGCAACTTTCCCATGGTCACGTGATTTACATTTAGATGATTGATAACTGACTCACAGTTATGACGTTGCAGTGCCCTGGGATTGTGTGATCCCCTTTACAACCTACCAACCAGCAAAGTCAATAGGGAAGCCAGATTCACTTTAACTACTGTGTTACTAATTTAAAAAATGCAGTGATTGGCTTAACAAAAGTCACGAAATGGGCTAAAACTCACTTAACAAACTTTTCACCTAGCAACCTCAATTGTGGTTGTAAGTTGAGGACAAACTGTACACATTCATCTGCATCCAAAATACGTTTCCTAAATGCCCGTCCATTTCCGGAATAATGCAGATACCATTATTTTCAGCATGACTAATATTTAAATATTTGACTTCCCACTCTCGGAAATAGCTTCATGTGGTATACATGTTGTGTCCTCCGTGGTTGTAACTTACTCCATATAATGTGATCCTATTTCCCACAACTATGGCAAGATGTCTCCAATTGAAACCTTCAGGGGACCCCAATAGTAACATGAGTTATATTGCTGTTATGGTGAGATTTCCTATCTATCTGTTGGGGACAGTGAATACTCACAATCTAATCTTTCTATACCTGGAAAGACACTGTTACCGTATGCATATGTGCCTGTTTGTTACAATTCTGAGCCATGGTGGCACAGTGGTTAGGATTACAGATTCTGCTGAAAGTCAGGGGTTTGATCTTGGCCAGCTCAATGTTGATGCAGCCTCCCATCCTTCTGAGGTTAGTAAAAATGACAACCCTGATTGTTGGGGGCAACATGCTGATTCTGTAAAGTGCTTAGAGAGAGCTGTAAAGCACTGTGAAGCAGTATATAAGTCTAATTGCTATTACTATTCTGGTTTTGAATGTTTTAAAAAATCTCAATTGTCACCTTGATAGCCACAATAATGTTACAAGCAAATTTAAAAGTTGGGTCTTTTGCATCCAATAATTTATGGAGCTAAAACGCTTCATGGATATCACAAACATCTCTATCTGTTTCATTACAACTGTCCATTTAATAAATGGAAAAGATTGGAGGAATGTTGCAGACCTCACTGGTTCTTCTAAAATATTTCTAGTTTTGTTTTCTGTGATGATTTTATTTGTATACACTATAAATATATACTAATCAGAAAAGCATGCCATTGAAAACTGAAACCTTTACAAGGTTTCAGGATTTACAAGAATTACAGCTAAGAGATTGACATTGCAGGTCTGAAGTCTTTAATTTGTATTTATCTCTGTGGTTAGCAGTAATCATAGTAATAGCATTAGCTAGTCATATAAAAACATGGAGAAAAGACATTGGAGAACGAAGAGGTGAATCAATAGAGGTGAATCTTCGGAGAGGGGCGGCATACAAATCTAAGAAATAAATAAATAAATAAATAAATAAATAAATAAATAAATAAATAAATAAATAAATATTTTAATTAAAATACCGTCAGTTTTTAAAAAATGGATACTTATTGCTGAGTCTCAGTGTGTTTACAGGGTGGGATTTGGTTATGTTTATTTTTTCAACTGATGAGATGCTAGTTCTAATATAAAACCAATACTTTTAATTATTGCTATACAGGTTTTTTCCCCCTTCAGATGAAATGCTTCCAATTCAAAATGTCTTTATCGTCCTAAAATCTTGGGACCAGATTATCTAAAAGAGTGCCTTCTCCTATAGTACTTATTTATTTATTTTTATTCATTAATTTGTTTTGTCTACTACATAGTGAGTACAAATAACATATCAATATACATGAAAAATGGATTTAAAAAGCATTGGGATAATAGAGAAGAAAATGATCATTAAAATAACGGAGTTCATGTCCGTGATACAAGTAAAACATAAAGAGACATTTGGACAGGGGATGGGAAGCACTCTGGTGCACTTATGCACACCCCTTACTGACCTCTTAGGAATCTGGAGTGGTCAACAGTGAAGAGTCTCAGGGTAAAATTTTGGGGGTTGGGGGATGACACTACAGAATCAGGTAGTGAGTTCCATGCTCCGACCAGTCTATTACTAAAGTTGTACTTTTTGCAGTCAAGTTTGAATCTGTTGTGTGCTTGTGTGTTGTTGTAGTTGAAGCTGAAGTAGTCATTGACAGGGAGGACGTTGCAGCAAGTGATTTTATGGGCAAAGCTTAGATCGTGTTTAAGGCGAAGTAGTTCTAAGCTTTCAAGATCCAAGATTGAAGTCTAGTTTTGTAGGGTATTCTGTTATGAGAGGAGTGGAAAGCTCTTCTGGTAAAGTATCTTTGGACATTTTCAAGGGTGTTTATGTCCAAGATGCGGTGTGGATTCCAGGCTGATGAGCTGTATTCAAGGATAGGTCTGGTAAAAGTTTTGTATGCTCTGGTTAGTGGTGTGAGATTGCCTGAGCAGAAGCTACGTAGGATTAGGTTAACAACTCTTGGAGCCTTTTTGGTGAGGTAGTTGCAGTGGGCTTTAGCATTTAGGTCACTTGATAGGAGAACTCCAAGGTCTTTTACGGAGTGAGGGTTGTCTGTAAAATCTTGTTTATTCAGCTTGTATTTGTTGTGAGCAGCCCCGAGTCTACGGAGAGGGGCGGCATACAAATTTAATAAATAATAATAAAAATTTAATAAATAATTTGGTGTTCTTTTTGCCAATGTGTAGGACTGAGCATTTGTTGGTTGAGAATTAAAGTTGCCAGATGTTTGACCATTCGGACACAAAGTTAAGGTCTTCCTGGAGAGAGGCTGTGTTATCGACGGTGTTGAAAAGTTTTACATCATCAGCGAAGAGGACATAGTGGCTTGTAATGTGATCGCAAAGGTCATTTATGTAGAGAAAGAAGAATGTTGGCCCAAGTACACTGACTTGGGGAACGCCACTCTTAACGCGAACAAGGTTAGATATGGCACTCCCTATTTTAACAACTTGTTGTCTGTTTGATAGGAACACAATGATCCAACTATAGAGGGGTCCTGAGATGATGTAAGATTTGAGTTATAGACCTTACAATGATTCATGAAGGCTTCCTTCAGGTCCTCCACAAGAGTAGGTGAGATGATCTTATACAAGGGAAGAGGTTTTTTCCATGGTGCCATGCCATTTATGGAATTTTCTCTCCAGATAAACTCAAATGATGCCCACAGTCAGGGTACCAAGTAACACCCCCAACAAAGTAAGACAAGGAATTCCTCAAAGATCCATTTTATTAGAGATGTCATATTAGCACATCTGAAAAGCTTCCAGGTTCTGATGAATCTGAAAGCTTCCAGGCTTTCCCCCACCCAAAGGAAAGTTAAAGTTCCTTCCCCATGCACCCTAATGTCTATCAAATCAATCCACTCTCCCAACAGGAGATGCCTCACAGTCACACCACTCCAGGCACAGGCCGAATGCCCTTGACTCTCAGAGAAGAGAATGTTGTTATGGCTAAATAATTCTACCATCTCCATTCAAACCCCCCTCCCACTTTCCCACAGCACGATGTGTGGCAGCTCTCAAGTTCCAAAGAAAAAGATGTCCTCCAGGACTGACCCCCACATCATTTTTGTGCCAGCTGAAGACCTTTCTATTTTCCCAAGTTTTTAAGATTTCTTTTAACTGCATTTTAATCCATGTCATTTCAATCATCGAATGGCCACTTTGAAACTACCTCATATGTCCAATGTTTTGTTTTGTTTTTACCTTTTTATTTTGTGGTGTGTTTTTATTAATTTTAATTCTATTTTAGGCACCTTTCACAATAAATAGAAAGCTTCAGCTATTGGATGGTTTAAAATATAATTTTAAATAAATATGAAGGTAAATATTTTAAATAATATTTTAAATAAATATGAAGGTAAAGAAGAAGGCCATTTCAATTTATTTTTTATTTAATGGCAAAGATATGTTGATTCCATGTTATGTCTTCAGCAGTGCACTGAAACATGCTACCAATATTTCTGAATTCAATGACCAGGAAAGATAATGAATAGGGAAGGAAAAAGGGAAAGGGAGATTGCGTTCTAATATTAAACATGGAGTCAAAACTCATTGTGTAAACTTAAAAGCAAGCAAGAAGGCACAATGAGAGGTAAAACACCCAAGTCCTGCAATACTGACATTCCCCCACTCACTCGATAACTTATGAAGATAAAATGCTTCACTGAGATCACAAACATCTTTATCTACCAAAGCATGACCGTATGCACCAGAAACAGAAAACCTTGTAAGGTTAATAACATAGTCTGTAAGATTTCCATCCCACTTTTTGAGATTTCTGACACCATGTCTAAAGCGTTCAAGTGATAATGATAGGCTAGAGTTTGGAGAGCTCTGACAGACCCACTCGAAGTTTTGGAATGTGAGCTTGATGGAATCACAAAAGCAGTGAGGGTTTTCAGAAAGCTGTGTGACATTGCTGGAAATGGTAACTAGGAATGTGCCTGCCCACTTTTCAGGGAGAATGTCATTTGCCGCATCATTCAGGTCTCCCTAAATAAGAATCAGACTCCTTAACTATGTCAGAAAATACTGCCATACTCACCCATAGACACTGTGGTCATTGGTCACTGCTGTGCTGAGAATACTCTTATGAGAATACTCTTATGAACAAATGTCCTGCAGCTTTCCACTCTTACGTTGTGAACTGTACCCGCTATATAGAATGCTGGTGAGACCACATTTGGAATACTGTGTTCAGTTCTGGAGACCTCACCTACAAAAAGATATTGACAAAATTGAACGGGTCCAAAGACAGGCTACAAGAATGGTGGAAGGTCTTAAGCATAAAACGTATCAGGAAAGACTTAATGAACTCAATCTGTATAGTCTGGAGGACAGAAGGAAAAGGGGGGACATGATCGAAACATTTAAATATATTAAAGGGTTAAATAAGGTCCAGGAGGGAAGTGTTTTTAATAGGAAAGTGAACACAAGAACAAGGGGACACAATCTGAAGTTAGTTGGGGGAAAGATCAAAAGCAACATGAGAAAATATTATTTTACTGAAAGAGTAGTAGATCCTTGGAACAAACTTCCAGCAGACGTGGTAGATAAATCCACAGTAACTGAATTTAAACATGCCTGGGATAAACATATATCCATCCTAAGATAAAATACAGAAAATAGTATAAGGGCAGACTAGATGGACCATGAGGTCTTTTTCTGCCGTCAGACTTCTATGTTTCTATGTTTCTATGTACCAAGCTGATGGACAAAGAAATCCCTGCTTAGTCGATGCTGTAAAAGTTTTCGATTCTTGCAAGAAGTCATCCTAAGGTTGGTACTCTGTGTGAGGTGTTGTGCTTCAAAATCACCATTAGGACTGCTCGATGGGAACAGCTTTATTGAAAATTGCAGTAAAAACCGATTCTGCTAGGAGTCACATTGCTAAATCTGTGTCTGCATCTAAAATGATAGTCGGGAAACCTTGCAGATCTCATGACCTCTAGCAGAAAAGGAAGAGCTGCTCCTTACCAAATAGACTTCTCAAGCCAGAATGTGCTATAATGCCATGCTGGTGGACTCACCCGCTGGCCGGATTTGTGCTGGGGCTGGGAAACGCGGCCCTCGGCACAGCCACCATCTTGAATTTCACCAAGATTTCGCGAGTTCTTGTGAGACCTCAGCTGGGACTGGCAGTGTCGCCAGCCTATGACACTGCTGGGACGGGCCAGGCCAGCCCTTTATAAGGGTCTCTCCTTTTCGCCCCAGCAGCCGACGAGCAAACGCCCATTGGTGTTCGCTGAAGAGAAAGTCTCATGGTGCGGCCTAGTAGGCCTCACCAGCGAAAGAAGGATTGCAGCCTTTTGGCCTTTGGTTTTGTTGTAGACTTTTGTAGGCTGGGTTTTTCAGGTGGATTGGCTTCTTCTCTGCCGGCCTTTTGAGGCCTGGGATTTTAGGCCTAGTTAGGGCCTGTGGGTTACTGGGGCGCTGGGAGGTCCTATGTTTGGGTCTTCGGCCTGTTGGGCCTGGTTGAGGCTTGGATTCGGCCCAGTTCGATCCTGCTGGTTTCAGGGGTGTTGGGCCTATATGGGCTGCCCCCCAGATCGGATCCCCTGATAGGATCTCACCTACCACCCCACCACCCCAAGCTTTTTGAGCCTCTTTAATTAGGGGGTTTAAGTTGGGCCTGTTATAGGCCCATCATGAGGCATAACTTAGGGTTTTTTATTTTGTTTTTCTTCTGGTGGTGATGGCCCCCAAAAAGCAAAAGGCCATGCCCCCCCTCCTGAACCAGCACCTAGGCCGCAGAGGGTTATTAGGCCCTCTGCTGGGGCCTGTATGGCAATGGAAGATGCCCAAAATATGGCTAGGAGGGTGGGGGCTAGGCCACAGGGCCCGCCTGTTAATGACTCATCTTTGCCTGCTCATTCCTGGTCCAGGGTCATTGAGCACCTGGATGGCGCTCCGTCTATGGGCTGGGGGGCTTGCCGCACCAGGCCCCTGCCGCCTTGGGCAGGCCCCTGAGTGCCTCAAAGGCCCAGTCGGGGCATAGTGTGACTTCAGCACCAGCAGCTGTGGCAGCTATCACAGGACCACCTCCTGGAGCACCGGGATCGGCGTCAACGGTGGCAGGTGAGACTGTTGAACAGAGTTACCACATGCAGCCCCTCCCCTTGCCTGGGCAGGTAATTATACCCCCGGCCATGGGTAGCATGGCTGCCACTTATACAGGGCTCAGCCCTGCTATGACCTGTAACCGGGTGTGAGCTGCCCCTGCCCCTGTTAACCCTGGTTCTGTTTCCACTACTGACCCCCCCCCCATGGCAGCGGGTGTTGGGGCCCCTTTGGGGCCTGTTGATGTGCCTGATCCCCTGGCCTCCATTAGGCCTGGGGCCATCCCTTGGGGTTTGCCTTCTACCCCTTTGGGTTTTCATTTGCATCCCTCAGTTAGGGACACTGTTACCTCTAATGTGGAAGCTGTTTTTAATCTCAAGGTCTGAAAGTACGTTGTGAATTTTTTTTGTCACCTAATTGCATTTTTAAGTATAAGCACCGAAATTCTTGTTTTACTGTGTACATTTTTATTGCAGGACAGGAAGCTATAATAAGCCACTGAAGAAGTAAATGAAATCTTCCTGGCTTGGCTGGAGTTGCTTTATGATTTCCACAGTAGTTCTGGCATGCCATTCTTTGAACTCATTTATTGTGAATCAAAAGTTTACAGACTTGGGATCATGTTTGTCTATATGGTCTTAAAGAAACCCTTTTGAGAAAGACATAGCAGAAAGACCACATAAAATGTTTTACTGAATTTTTCTATTCCATTTTTAATTAAGAGTTTTAACCATCCCATCTTTACACAGTTGTAAAAACATTGTTTATTTGCTAGGAGTCTGGAGGATGCTTTTAATGGGTAAGGTAGAATAGTCAATCAAATTGTAAATAGGTTTTTTTTTTCAAAAAGAAAGTATGACATAGGGCTTGTATGTGTGTGTAGGGGGGGTAAATATGTGTTTTTCCCTTCTTGTGACTTCCTGGAAAAGTCTCTATAGTTTTCATGGCAAGATTTTGGATGTAGTTTGCCATTGTCTACTTCCTAGGGCTAAAAGAGAGTGACTGGTTCAAGGTCATCTGCTGATTTTGTGTCCAAGCAAAGCAGTGGTTGGTTCTGAATTACTTTGCCATTGGTTCGTGCCCATGCTCACTTGGACGACACTTCTACACATGTGCAAAAACATCCTAGGTGAGTGAACCGGTTCTAAGAACTGGTCCGAACTGGGAGAAACCCACTGCTGATGTCAACCCGGTGCAGATGTTGGTGATAAGATCTGGCTTTTCTGGCAGGTCTGGAATTAGCTTGATTGCAAATAAATATGTTTTTTTAATGTCATTACTGTTTTACTATATTGTTGGTTTTTATTATTAAATTTTAACTGTTTTTATTGTTGTTGTATTTATCTCTACTGTTAACTGCTCAGAGTCCGTTTTGGAATGAGCAGCATACGAAGGAAGGAAGGGAAAGAAAGAAAGAAAAAAAGAAAGAAAGAAAGAAAAAGAAAGAGAGAGAGAAAGAAAGAAAGAAAGAAAGAAAGAAAGAAAGAAAGAAATGTGTTGTCATAATATCTACTGAAAGACTGATGTTTATGGGGACTTGGAAGGGGTGATTTTCATGAGGGAACAGATGCAGGCACAAAGCATTCTTTCGAGTGGTTCAAGGACATCCTACGCCCACCCACCTTAGTGGAAGCGAAGGAAGGACTTACCACACTGGCACAATCTGGGCAAAGTTTGTGGGTGTGGGACAAGGATTGTGAACTTTCAATTGAATGGGAAACTCAGATTCAGGTTTTTCAATGTAGGTGCCAGGAAATAAATTGGAACTTTAACTCAAACTCTGATTTAGTTTGAATGTTACCTGGAGACCTGACAGCTGAAGGTGTCCAAGGCAAGAGTTCATGGTCTCCTAGTTTCTAGTTTGTTGCCTAATCATTATACCACACTGATTTCCCTGATCATTTGAGGGACTGCCTATTTTTTGTAACTGCTGCCTGTTCTGTATGAGCTGGCATGTTCTGTATGAGTTGGCCTGCTCCGTGTCCAATCAATTAAACAATGTCCCCTTACAGACCATCTCTACTCTGGCATGTGCCCTCTGGAATTAGATTCTTCCAGCTCCCACCCTGAGCTTATTCAGATGAACCCTAAGAAATGGCTAGTTTCACCAGAATGTTGGCTAAATGGCAGGCCCCTTATGTCTGATGTGTGAAATTATCATATTAGCAGGTTATGACATATTTTTTGTATTTGCATTTGTATGGTATTGTTTGTTTTAGTTTAAAACACCACCCAAAGTTATAACAGAACAGGTAAAATAAATAAAATAAAAATAAGACACTGAGCCAGGCAATGATAATTCCTCTTCTACAACTGTCTCTCAGCTGTGTTCTCAAAACTTGGTTCCTGAACTTGAAAATTAGACGAAGCTAAACACAAGAATAAAGAAAATGAAATTAGCTGTGATAAAGATTAATGGTCTGTGAAAGCTTATTGTTGACTATGGTATCTACTAAAAATAAAGGATTCCTCCATAAATATATGCAAAAATGTCTGTGGGGAAGTAAAAAGATGTGTGGCTGAGCGAGATTCAAGTCAAAAGAAACCTGCATTGCAATACAAAATATGTCATTTATGTTATACATACAGGCACAAGTTCAAAAGTCCATGTCAGGCTTCGAGGTAATGCCACTCCAACCAAGTAAGACTCAGAGGTAAGCATTTCCTCAAAGTTCCATTTTATTAGAAATGTCATACTGGCACATCTGGGAAAACCTGAATCTGAAGTCTCCTGGGTGGGGATGGTCGGGGGGTGTTACTTAGCTGGGTGTGTTACTTGAACCCTGATATTAACCCGAATCCCAGTTCCCACAGCATGCCCATCCACCAAGTGTGGCAGCCCTGAAGATCCAAAGAAAAAAATGACCTCCAGGGCTGACAGTCCAGAGATATCATTATGATACAGTGGTCCCTTGACTTTTGCGGGGGATACGTTCCAAGACCATCCACGAAAGTCAAATTTCCACGAAGTGGAGATGCTCCCTTCCTTCCTCCCTCCCCCTCCCTCCTCCATTCCCGGTTTTACTTACCCCCAGAACCTGCAGGGGAAATGGGGCAGCAAGCTGGGGGTTTTGCTGCGCTCGCTGCCAGCATCTCCCATGGCGGCAGCAGCAGCAGCACTTGTGCTCAGGGTCAGGGCATGGGAAGGGGAAACTCAAGAGGGATCAGGGCCAGGACTCGAAACTGGGATTCCAGGCTGGTCAGCTGGGAGGTTGGACGCTACTACTAAGGAAGATGGCTTAGGTGGGTGGGTAAGGAAGAGGAGGCGGCGGTGGGCAGCAGTAAGAAGTGTATGAACACTTCGAGAGTTTAAGGGGAGGGATTAGGAGGCTGGGGTGGAAGCGTAGCTTTTATTTAAAGAAGCAGGATGGCTGGGGTGGGGAGGGGAGGAGGAGAGTTAAAATGCACAGTATTGTACATCAGGCGGCCGTGGGAAAACCTGTGGTGTTCAAAAAAACTGTGGAGTATTTTTTTATTAATATTTTTTGAAAACCCGTGGTATAACCCTTCCACGAAAGTCGAACCTGCAAAAGTCAAGGGATCACTGTATACATGTAATTTGTACCGGAGAGCCATGAAAGCATACCAGTTGGAAATGTTTGCTTAATTGAATTCAAAATATTTTTAATGCCCCATTATCCAAATCAGCTTTTTTTTAAAGAAAAATTGTGATTCTGGCAACAGTGATGGTATAAACTTGGAAATGTAATAGAACTCCAGTAGTTACTCCAGAAGAAGATTGATTTCAAATTCTCAAAATCACTTATTTTATATGCAGTGATGGGCTGCTAGTTGCCGGTGCTCAGGGTATGCTCCATGCACGCGTGCTTGGTGCATGCGCTCATGTACACTTGCACAAGGTTCAACTGCTGCGCATGCACAGCAACCAAAATCTCATATGAGTATACTCACATGAGCAAGATTTGAGTGATTTTCACCTATTTCTTTGCTTCCATGCAAGTGCGGAGCTAAAAAAAATGATGAAAATCACCAGTATCTCGCCAATTGCCCACATGCACAGCTCCAGACCTACCGGAGCTGCGTACCTGGGCACACGAGACCTACTGACGCCATGTAGCTGGGTGCACTAGCTGCTGCCCATCACTGTGAACATCAAAGTTCACTCTGAATTTAAGAATGCTTATTTTTCTCCTTAGTCATCCATAATTAGAAAATGCTGGAGGTCTAAATTCAGCAACACTGATTCTGCTAATAACAAGGTGGTGGTAGGGTGGCCTCATTTGGCTCTGTCATCCTGCCTGGTTAAGATGGTTCCCTTTGCACACACACACACACACACACACACACACACACACACACAACACTCCTGCAAGGGTCATGTGTTCTTTTGGCTCTTCTCCTGATGGAAGTTAGATTTTGCCAGTGCTTGTAATGAATTTCCTTTAACACATTTATTTTGTTGTTGTTGTTGTTTAATTATAAAACCTGCTTCATTTATCTTTGCCCACATTAGATCAATAAGACAATACAGGTAGTCCTTGTTTAATAGCTGCCCCATTTAGTAACCATTTGGGGATACGATAAGGGCAAAAAAATAACTTTATGACCAATCCTCTCACTTATAACCTTCACAGGTCTTTAAAGCAAAGAAAAATCATAACCACAGTTGAAGTTTCTCTTAGTGAGTTGCGGGTCACAATTGTGCTTCCTAATGAGGGCTACCTCCTGTAAAAGGCCGTGAGAAATGTTACACGTTTTCTGAAGATGCTACTGTTCTAATCTTTGAGGTACCACAGGCATTAGGGTCAAGAAGGTAAGTGAGCCTTGCTGGCTGATGCTGTTTTACTGTAAGTGGCCATTGCCATTTGCAACCTTGGACATTTAATATTTGGAGTGTTTAATTGAACTTTGCCTCCCAAATATACCGCGAAAGAAATGGGTGGCCATATAAATCATTTAAATGAACAAAACAGATGATGTGGTGTAAAACAAATTAAACCATTCTCAGAAGAGGAGGCATTTCCTTTAGCAAGCAGATCTATGAGGGCAGAGGACAAGGTGCTATAGGAAAGACAATCAAGAGATCAATTTGCCTTTGTTCATGACAATCAAGAGAACTCATGGGTTAGAGCAGTGATGGCAAACCTTTTCCTCGTTGAGTGCCAAAAATGTATGCGTGCATCAGCAATATCACATGCGCATACTGGCACCCACAATTCAATACACGCCCCTCCTGTGCATGACTGCCTCTGGTACATGTGTGTTTTCACACACAGGCGGCACCTGCACATGCCCCCTCCAGACCATTTTGGGCCTGGAAAGCCTCCTGGCAGACCATTTGCCAGCGCAAGGTGTCTGTCACCACTGGTCCTCATCCTCCTGCCAGCCTTATTTCTTCAACCAGAAGGTCATTGGTTTAAGGAATTCATATCCAGATGAGGTTGTGACTGCTGTCAGCCTGGATAGCTTCAAGGCAGGATTAGACAGATTCATGGATGCCAAGTATATCAGTAGGTATTGAAACAGATGTCTAAGTGTGATGGACATCTATGTTGATTGAGGCAGGCAGAATTCCCTTGGGTACCATTTATTGGGGGTCGAGGGAAAGGGAGAGTTTTGCCTTCTCTTTCTGCTCAAGATCCCCATGTCCCAACATGAATGGCCACTGTGTGACCCAGAATGCTAAACTCGATGGGATTTGGCCCGATTTAGCATGTCTCTTCTTATGTTCTTATCTTCTCGTACTCCAGGCAGTGTCCAGCATGGCCATTCATGCTTGTAAATGTTGGTGCCTTACACTTTTTCTAAGGGAGCCATTCCTAATGTCCAATGCACTTCTTACAACTTACTGCAACCATTAGGAGAATGGTAGTGTGAGAACTGCTGCCACCAGGTACAAAGGGGTGGGAGTGGCAGGAACAGCAGGCTAGGGTTTCCTTCCCTTCCTGCCAGAAGCTTTTTTTTCTTCCTTTCCAAACTCCAAGCAAGTACTGCACAAACTTCAGCACCACACCCTGCACCACTTGCTTGGAGCTAGTCCGAAATGAAAAAAGCACAGCCGAATTAGGCAGGATTCATCCCACCCAGGTCCGAATAGGTCTCCCTACATTGCCTCCACACTGAATTATGCAACTCGACATTGTGCAGAAGCAAAAAGGGCTGGAAACCAGCCAAAATAAGGTGACAGCCGCCGCTTGCTCCGCCGCATCACTCACGGCAGCTCTGCCGCAAGCGGCCCATCCGCTCACCCGCCTCACCACTCTGCCATGACCACTCCTGGCAGCAGCTCCATTTCTGCTACCGGAGTGGCTTTCCCCCCATTCCAGGGTGTGACCCATCCCTGCCCGGATCTCACAAATATCCATTGTTTCAGCCAAAATGGAATTTGCCTGTCACTTCCTTGCAAACCAGCTCATCCCTGTTGGCATTCTAACCCCTTACCTTTGGTGTGTCTTCATAGCTGATCTGCTGGGCACTTTCAGGAAATGCCTGACATCGCAACTCAGCACATACTCATGGCTTTTGAAGGAGGCTTTCCTGAAGCCTGGGGAGGGCAAAACTGGTCTTGCCTCTCCAGAAGACTGAAATCAGCTGGCCATACACGCGGAAACTGACAGCGCAACAACAACAACAATAATAATAATAATAATAATAATAATAATGATGATGATAATTTATTAGATTTGTATGCCGCCCCTCTCCGAGGACTCGGAGTAGCTCACAACAAACAGTACAATATACAAATCCAACATTAAAAACAATATTTAAAACCCTTATTAAGAACAATCATGCAATCCAAACAAATCATACATAAAGCGGAACAGCCGAGAGGTATATCAATTTCCCCATGCCTGGCGACATAGGTGGATTTTCATGAGTTTACGAAAGGCAAGGAGGGTGGGGGAAGTCCTAATCTCCAGGGGGAGTTGATTCCAGAGGGTCGGGGCCACCACAGAGGAGGCTCTTCCCCTGGGTCCCTCCAGACGACATTGTTTTGTTGACGGAACCCAGAGAAGGCCAACTCTGTGGGACCTAATCAGTCGCTGGGATTCATGTGGCCGAAGGCAGTCCCAAAGGTATTCTGGTCCGATGCCATGTAAGACTGTATAGGTCATAACCAACACTTTCAATTGCAACCGGAAACTGATCGGCAGGTTGCGGAGTGTTGCCGAGACATGGGCATATCTAGGAAACCCCATGATGGCTCTCACAGCCGCATTCTGCATGATCTGAAGTTTCCAAACACTTTTCAAAGGTAGCCCCATGTAGAGAGCATTGCAGTAGTCGAATCTCAAGGTGATGAGGGCATGAGTGACTGTGAGCAGTGACTCCCGGTCCAGATAGGGCCACAACTGGTGCACAAGACGAACCTGGGCAAGCGCCCTCCTTGCCACAGCTGAAAGATGGTACTCTAATGTTAGCTGTGGATTGAGGAGGACGCCCAAGTTGCGGACCCTCTCCGGGGGGGGCAGTAATTCCCCCCCCCCAGGGTAATGGACAGACAGATGGAATTGTCCATGGGAGGCAAAATCCACAGCCACTCTGTCTTGTCAGGGTTGAGTTTGAGCCTCACGTGCCCTCAGATATGGCTCCTCATGCCACCTGTAGTACATGTGCCACAGGGTTAAAGGCTCCAAATCTTCTTAATCACAATGGCCAACTCAATGAACAGACACAACCTATATCAAATTGGGGGAGTGGAACTTTCCAAGAACTAATTTGGAAGAGAGGTACTTGAAGAGTACTTGAATAGATACCAGAAGACTATGTTCAAGACCCATGGTTCTTTTAATACAGAGTTTGAGCACACATATTAGTTGAAGTTGAGATCTCAATAAAAGTTTCATGCCTTATAAATTAGCAATAACAACAGCAAAAGCCAAATTCAACCATCCTGCTGTATTCTGCAAACAATAGTAACCTATAAAGACAGGCTGCAGTTTTCAAAAACAAAATTGGCTTGAGACAGTGATGGCTAGATCTGAGTCAACAGGCTCATTATTTTTGTACAACTTTTGCCTCTTGTTGTACAGGTTGCCATTAAAAAAAAAAACCTACACAGTGATAAGAGTGTGTTGGATACATACACATTAGGCAAAGTCACCGCATCCTATCACCTTGAATGTTAAAATAAGTACCAGTCTATTTTGGGTGCTTATATACCTGAGTGCTTTCAGATGCACTTGATTATTTTTAGTGTATCGTTTATTGACCTGAAAAATGAGGATTGAGTTACAGTCATCAAACGACTCAAACTGGTAGACTTGGTTAATCACTTCAGAATCGTACTGCAAAGCACTTGATTACATTTGACTCATGTTTCCAGCATTTTATTTGTTGGGCTTATATAAAAACCTCATTATTATGCACCCGATGTAAATTAGAAATGCTTTTAATCAGAGATGTGCTAAACTATCCAAATACATTTTTAATATAAAGGATGGCTACTGAATTATACTAATAAAATGGGTAGATGATTTGGTTGTTTACATGCCTAAGTAAGTGGAAAAACAGTCAGCCCAATTGATATTTTCCTAGGTCCTTTTACTAAATGACATTTTCCCTCTGAAACTAGATTTAATAAATATAGGTAGCAAAAACCGAATGAAAATAAAGTAGGGCTGAGTTTTGAATCAATGTGAAGAAAAATAATTCCTGCCATGATATAATGGCAAAAGTCTTAAAAAAGAATCATGTACTTCTACACAATTAGGTTTCCTAAAGCTATCAGAGTAAAAAGCTAAAATACTTTCTGAAATGAAATACACTATGCAGTTAAACTTAGTCACTTGGGATAAGGCTAAAAGAAGGAAATGATAAACATTTGTCCTTCTGAATTTGGCAAAGCTTCCAAGATTTAATCCTTTGGCAGAGCCTGACAGTTTCAGCTAAACCTTTTAAGGCCAACCTGTGTATTATACAACTGAAGATTGACTTCATTTTCAAATGTACAAGAGCCCAAACATTTCAAAAGTACAGGTCTCCTTGGATGACTGCTCTTGAAATCCTCTGGTTTTAAAGAATGCTAAAAACTATTACAGATAATTCTAGAAGTGCTGTCTTTCATTTTCTGAGGGACAAAAATTAAAGAATTGAAGGAATGAAGGAACGGAGGGCTCTGAGAATGTGGAGCAGCAACTCACAGAAAAGAATACTGGAAATGGTTTTGATGGATCTTTTTATTTAAGAGTAGAGATGGGCTCCCAAACTCTTCTGCCAAATTCTAGTTTTTAATATGACAGGGGAAAGGAAAAACTATTAAGCGTGTTTGTAGTAATCCTCTTAATTATGTTTATTTTTAACCTAAATTAAATGCAATTTATTTTTCTTCCTGGGTCTATCCAATTTATTAAATGCAGTGTCTAGTAATGTATTTAAAAAGCCAAGTACAGCCCTGACTGGGATCTCAAAGTAATACTTTATATTAGAAGAATATTTAAGAGTAGAAGGATATTTTTCCTTCATGCCAGAGAAGTATTTATTATGTTGATGTCAGTCCCAAATGCAGACACAAAACAGTGAGATTCAGTCATCTAATGGACAGAATCTTACTAAACTGAAGTTATATATTTTCTAAGCTACTAGATATATCCTGAGAGATTCCAGTGTATAGTTACACTGAACTTCAGCATTCCTCCACCATTCATATCCATGTAGTCTCTTGATCCAGGTCTCTTTCTGGGAAAGCTCCCAGTTGACCAAATCCTCCCCTTCTGCACATTGCCCCCGGAGGCGGAGTAAAGACGCTGAGACATGGATTGTGGATTAATTAAGAGTCATTTATTAATTAACATATTTAAATAAATTTAAATAAATTTAAATACGTAAATTTGAATATTTAATTCAAAACCAACTAAGGACCTGCACAGCCAAAACTAACGGGGCGGAAATTCCTACCATAAAATTCCTTGGCAACATTGGGCAATAACTCCTTGCTGAACCAGGTGAAGGTACCACCTTCACCTGGATCATAGCCACGCCCCTTCATCGTGTGGGAGGAGTTCACCCTCCAATCCCCGTGGGACATTGGATCCAGTGATTCCCATGGACATCCTCTCTCCAATCCCCGACGTTGCTCGAACCTCTAGTTCCTGGAGAGAGGCGGTCCATCACCCTTTAAGGATGCCCGAAAGGAGCATGCGCAGTTGCTTCTAATTGCCCATTTCCGCCCCAAAACTGCCACGGAGGGGGGTCAGATCTCAATCTTGGCCCCCCTGACCCCACCCAGCCTCCTAAACCAATTCCTGGAGGCACCTCTGCAGGTCTGACAGGAAAATGGCATTCCCCTCCTCTGATAGGTGAACGCCGTCGGCTCGGTAGAGCCAGGGGATTCCAAATTTTATAAGGGGATGCTTCACTACACACACCCCTAACTCCATCACCCTTTAAGGATGCCCGAAAGGAGCATGCGCAGTTGCTTCTAATTACCCATTTCCGCCCCAAAACTGCCACGGAGGGGGGTCAGATCTCAATCTTGGCCCCCCTGACCCCACCCAGCCTCCTAAACCAATTCCTGGAGGCACCTCTGCAGGTCCGACAGGAAAATGGCATTCCCCTCCTCTGATAGGTGAACGCCGTCGGCTCGGTAGAGCCAGGGGGTTCCAAATTTTATAAGGGGATGCTTCACTACACACACCCCTAACTCCCTAACCACCTTCCCAATGGCCTGGTTGACCCTCAACCTGGCCTTGTTAACGGCTTTGAGTGAAATAGCATCCCGCCAGATGAGTCTGGGTAGAATCTAAGACCACACTATACGTGTGCCCGGATACGCGGCTGCGATGGCCTGCAGGTCTTCGCGAGCCTGGATGCTTATCGACAAGCCACTCAAAACACTGAGATCGTTGCCCCCGAGGTGGATCACCAGCAACTCAGGGGCTCCCTCGGATCGACACCGCTCAAAAAACAGGGGGCGAAGCCCCTCCCAGTACATTCCCCTGCGGCCCATCCATACGACGTCCATCTTCGAGCCCAGGAAAAGCTGCGATCCGACAGGAGACCTTGAAGCAAAACAGCCGGCCCAAACAACAAAACTGTGGCCCATAAGCCAAACTGCGGGCCGGGAACCAGCAACAGCTGAAACAACAAACAGAAAATTAAAACGGCCAAAACCGGGTCCCTATCGGGAGTGCCTGACGTATGAACGAAAGGCCGCGGACCTCCAACGGCCCATGGCCATAACGTGGCGATCCGCGAAACCAGTAGTGGCGGCTGCGGTAGCCGCGCCAATACGAAACGAGTGTGTGCCGAACCTGGAGGGGTCCGCGCCCACTTGCTCTAGGGATCGAGTTGTAACAGCCCAGAATTGGTACTTAGTCAAGGGGGCCCCATTACAGTGACAAAAGAAATATACTGGGGTTTCCCCACGACAAGCGCGAAAGGCGGCCAAAGCCGCCACTGGGCAAATGGCACCATCCGTTGTTGGTGCTAAAGCAATCTCCACACCGCGACCATGCTGGTCCGTCTTGGACCGTCGCAGGCGTATAGAGACCCCACTAGGTCGTAGCTGCACATCGCTCCACTGGAGCGCGCGCATGCTAGTGTCCCGAGCAGAATTGGCTAGAACTTCACTCACCCGAAAAGCCCCGAAAAAGAGTGTAGTCGCTGTCGTGTGGAAAAGGCAGGCTTCATAATGTGAAGTACACAACCTAAACCATGTGTGGCTTAAGGCCAACAGCTGTGATATGGATAAGGGCTGCCAGGCGTCGGCCGCTGGTGGCGGCCGTTCCCGGGACCACCCTTCTAACATTCTCCTAACCCGAGAGTCACTACACGTGTCAGGGAACCCCTGAGCTTTGGCGATGAACGCCAGACCTGCCAACTTGCCCCTAATGGTTTTCACGGTCAGACCGCGTTGGTGTAATAGCACGCAGTGCTCCAACAACTGGTCGATCGGTATGGGCCAAATCTGCCGGTAGCCCTTGCTAACCCTAAACTCTGAAAATTCCTTACCTGACCTGAGGTACGCAGCCCGGGTGCTTGGGGCTATCGACAGCCCAATGGCCCGATTTGCCTCCTGCCTCCATGGTTCTGCAGCCCTGCCAGGCTCCATAAGTGTCTTGGCATCTGTTCTGGTATGCTCCGTGCCCAAGGCGCCAATGCCCGGAACCTGGCAAGCTGTCCACGGGATAAAGCGTCAGCCGCACCATTCTCCAACCCCGGCACATGGCGTGCCAAAAACAGTGCGTTCAGAGCCAAGTCTCTACTGACGAAAAAATGGACAAGGTGCATTACCCTCTCATTCTTTGAGGACAAAGAGTTTACCACATGGACAACCGCCAAGTTGTCACACCAGAAATGAACCACCCGATTGGCGAGCTGACCTCCCCAAAGTTCAACCGCCACTACTAAGGGAAAAAATTCAAGAAATGTAAGATCCCTACCAATACCGGCTACAGCCCACTCGGCCGGCCAAGCTGAGTGGCACCACTTACCTCCTAGCATCACCCCGAAGCCAAGTGAAACCGAGGTGCCAGAGTGTAATTGCAAGTCTGCTTGGAGAAGCAAATCTTGCCGCCAAAAGGAAATCCCATTAAAGTGGGCCAGGAAAGTCTGCCATACCTGCAAGTCTTCTCTGGCCCCAACTCTGAGCCGCACATGGTGATGGGGCGAGCTCAGACACTGCATGGAGGAATACAGTCTGCATAAAAATGCTCTACCGGGAGCAATTACCCGGCATGCGAAGTTAAGCAGCCCTGTAAGCTCCTGGAGTTGTTTGAGGGTCACCTTCTTAAGGCTGGACACCTCCTCCAGTTTGAGCCGAATTTTCAAAAGCTTGTCCTCCGGCAGTCTGCAAGACTGCGTGGAGGAGTCTAGCTCTATACCTAAGAAGGACATCCTAGAGGATGGCCCCTCCGTTTTCTCTGGCGCTAGAGGTACCCCTATGTAAGAACATAGCCCTTCAAATGCCGCCATTAGGGCTTGGCATTGGGTCGTGCCCACCGGGCCGGCCACGAGGAAGTCATCCAAGTAGTGGATGACCGACCTGGATCCAGTTCGGCTCCTGAGTGCCCACTCGAGGAAATTGCTAAAGCTCTCAAAGAGAGCGCATGAAATCGAACATCCCATGGGGAGAGTCCAATCCAGGTAAAAACTTCCCTCAAAGCAGAAACCCAGGAGATCGAAATCGTCGGGATGTATGGGCAAGAGCCTAAAAGCAGACTTAATGTCGCTCTTGCCCATAAGCGCCCCGACCCTGCAGGCCCGGACCATAGCTACAGCTGCATCAAACGAGGCGTAGCGGACTGAACACAGATCCTCCGGTATGAAGTCGTTCACCGACTCCCCCCGGGGGAAGGAAAGGTGGTGAATAAGCCGGTATTCACCTTGTGCTTTCTTGGGTACCACCCCCAGGGGGGATATCCTCAAATATGGGAGGGGAGGGGAGGGAAAGGGGCCCAGGACCCACCCTTCATCCACCTCTTTCTTAATCTTAATCCTAACTAAATCCTCATTACCCTGAAGGGACCTTAAATTCTTTGACATAAAAGCCTTACGGGGACCCTGATACGGAATCCTAAAGCCTTCGCTAAAGCCCTGCAGGATAGCAGCTGCCCTCTCAGGCGGGAGATATGCTCGCAAGAGTTCAGCCAAGCGCTCAAGCCTGACCGTACTGGGGCCCTTGCGTCGCAGGAACGGCGGGCTTGTTTTTGTCCCTGTTGTTCCTGTTTCTACCGGGACACGGGCACGTGTGGGTGGCGTGGGAACCCCCGCACTTACCGCAAGCGTGTTGAAACTTACAGGAGGAGCGAGCGCAAGAGCCCTTGGCGCTGTACTCAAAACAGAGCTGGGTGGGTCGAACACCCTGCCCCGCCGCAGTGCGGGGTGCTGCGGGCTCCTCCTCCATCAAATGACCACTATCGGTCCTTTGACCCGACCCGCTCTTACAGGTTGCCTGAAACCATAGATCGGGTACCTCCCGATCCCAGGGCAAAGAAGGGTCATACGCCACCCTCATCCAGAATGCCTCGTCATAGTTCTGCCAGGCATCCCCCTTGACCTCAAAGTATGCCATGGCAATGAGGTCTATGTATTTAAGGAGCACCGTGGCCCTGCCAGGCTCCTTCTATATGATGATGGTGGCATAGGTCAGGAAGGCGTAAAGCCAAGACCTAAAACACCTAGGTACCTTGACTTTTTTGGCTCGATCGGTCCGGGCCTCCTCATCCCTCTCCTTTTTGGGAACTTCCCTATTTAACAGGGTGTAAAGGTCGATGTATTCCCCCCTCCAAATCTTATCTCTAATCGAGGGGTGCAAATGGTACCCTAAAGGAGTCGAGGGAAGGCCAACAGGCACCGCCCCCATGGCAGCCGCCATGGGGTCAGTTGAGGTGGCCACACTGGTACTGGCCGACCGCGCAGAAGAAAAGGCCACCGTGAGGGTGGCCAAACCCGGCACCGCCATTGTTCCACCTGCCCCCGCTGGAACTACCTGGTTCCCCGCCGCCCCAGTCGTGCCAAGCAACGACCCCGTGTTCACCACTGGCGCCCCGGCTGGGACCAGAGCCAGCTGTGCGGTCACACCCCAAACCTGGGAGCATACCATGGGCGTGCTGGACCCCAAAGGAGGGCCCAGGCCGGTCCTGCCGAGGGGGTTAAGGTGGGTAACCCCTGTACAACCGGTGTGGGTGCAATGGAAAGGGACTCACCCCCACCATCCAAAGGGGCCCCGAGGGCCCCGGCCACAGAACTGGCATCCCGTGCCCCAGGAGCGCTCTGGTCCGGAGCTTCTGGTGTATCCTCGGTGACAAGAGGGGCTCCCAACGCCACTGAGGGCCCAGATCCGCTGCGTGCCCCGAAGGCGGCTTCCCAGCGGGCGTCCATGCGGTCCAGGCAATCTAATAAAACAGAAAAGGATTGAGCAGAGATGACAGGCTCCGGGCCCTGAGGGGCCCAGATGACAGGAGGGGTTTGCACCTGGGGGACAGGAACTCCCGCCCCGCCTCCCTAGCCCTTAAAGAGGGGGCCCTTGCCCTCCAAGGGCGAGGGCCCTGGGGGGCCTGAGTAGCATAACGCTTCTTGGGGCCCATACCAAGCAAGCCCTCAACCCAAGCTACTTAAAATAGTAGGCCCAAGAAGGCCTACTCACCCCCAGCCACCCGGATGGGAGGTCCTGAGGTAGTAAAAAACCCTGGCAGACCCCTACAGGGAAGCCCTAAAACCCACCACCAGGTGGACACACAACTGGGGCCCCAGGGACCGTAGGGAACCACTAGGTCCCACTACCTAATCCCACCGCCCTGGAAAAAGCCCCACTAGGCTCACAATGCCAAACCCCTCTACCCTTAAAAAGAGGGGGCTATCTACCCCTTAACCACTCCCAACTCCCCTACAAAAAGCCCCAAAGTAGGGGGGAGAAAAGGGGGGGAAGTGTCGGGAGGGTTCGAGGTGGGGGGAGGTTACTTTCCCCCGGGTGGGGGGAGGGAGCCTACCCTGAGACCCTATTACCCAGGCACACAACCCTAACTGCCCAATAAAAAACCCCAGAATTTAAACCAAGCCAAAACAAAGTAAAGAATCAGAGGCCAAGGAACCCGGAAGTTCGCAGCTCGCAAGAGCTGACTCACCGTCGCCCCCGCCCCTGAGGCAATTTCAGCCGATGGTTTAAAAACCGTTGGCCGGGCATTTCTATCCCAGTTTTCATAATCTAAGCAAGCAAACCAATTTGTGCAACTTGAAACCGCACTTAGGAGTTTGGGCAAACATGGTCTTTATTTTGCCCCCTTTAGTTTTTTTTTTATTATAACTCCCAATGAGACTATTAATCGGGAAATATTTTGGTTGTATCTTTCAGACTTTCACAAAAGAAGATGCAGTATAATAAGCAGTAATATTTCAGTATGATCCAGGTGATGATGAGTGCCTCTAAAACTTGCTAAACTGAATGAAAGAGTTTTAAGGCCGTTCATAACTTTCTTATCAAAATCAAGGGGATTTGAGCCCTTTGAAGTCTGGTTCGTTTGGGCGAGAAATTTTTTCAATTGTGATTAATGGGACTTCAAAGTACTTGCTGCTCAAGTGCCTTTTGTTGTGAAGATAGGGAAATATAATAATAAATACATGCGTATGTACAATAATGTGCTTACATTTGCTTCATTCCAAACTAATTATTGCAGGTAGTTAATGAGAACTGAATTTTAATTTATTTGAGAGTAGCACATTTTATGCAAACTTTGTAGGATATGTAGCTCAACCAAACTTACTTTTAAGAAGACTTTTACAACATTTGTGCAAGAATAACATGATTCGAGAGCAGCTGATCTTGGCAGGTCAGTTTTAATCTTTACTTTGAAAAACATTCTAGCCTTGTTAAATGTCATCTGTAGTTCCTTTCATTTATACTTGAAAGCAAAGGTTTTGGCAAGGATTGGTGGTTTTCATTTTTTTAAATTTAGCTCATGATGATACTGATCATTAGGAAAGGGCATAGGAAACAGCACCAACACCTCATCTAAAAACAGAAGGATAGTGAATGACAGCTGTCATTCGGTGCAATGAGACAGAAAAGATGAAGGTAGTTAATAGAGTAAAACAATCAAAGGCAGGAAATTGGGTCAGATTATCTTCAGCACTTGTCACCTCTGCTGCTGCTTCCTCCTTTTGTTTGAGAGTACTGTGAATAGCATCCGGCAGTTTTAAATGCTTCACATCTTTCCATTCTTCCAACTAATAACACCCTATATTAAGAATGTCCATCTTGAATTTATTCCAAATATATCGCACTCCACTAAAAAGTTTAGCAACCAGAGAAGAGATTCTATGGAAGTGGAAAGGAAGTGTCACCGAGAGCACTTTAGTGCAGTTACAATTATATGCTAGCAGTAGAAAAGAGGCAGCATGGAAACCAATCTATTTCTGCTGTGCATATAGTGCTCTCCACATCAATTCAAACACAAATACAAAAAATTAGGAGGAAGTAATATGCATTATGATAGGATTGATCTATTAGGATTAGGATTGATTAGTTTGGGGGCATATGGAATGTTAAGAGTTTTGGGGGGTGGGGACACATTTTATTTCTTGTACCTTTCCAGTTCATAGAAAATTAAGTTTAGTGGAAGAAATATCTTTAACCCTTGTGTTCTGTTCGAAAAAAGTTCCTAGTGATATGTTCGGGTCACATACGACCCGGACCGAAAACACTTCATTTGAAGTGCTTATGTTTGGTCAATTTGAAAACTTTTTTCACTTGGAAAGTAGTCTGAACATTTCTGCACACAATGATATGAAAATTGAAATGAAAAAATTAATCCTTATTGGTTTATTTTGCACATAAATGTGCCGCCCCCCCCGTTTTTGTGATTTTTTTTCAATTTATGGATAGTTTTGCTTGCAAAATGCATTCTATTTTACTAAAGTTGGTGTGGGATTGGTAGCTTGAACATTACTGCACACAATGATATGAAAATTGAACTGAAAAAATTAATCCTTATTGGTTTATTTTGCACATAAATGTGCCTCCCCCCGTTTTTGTGAAATAGTCTTTACTTTATGGATAGTTTTGCTAGCAGAATGCATTCTATTTTGCTAAAGTTGGTGTGGGATTTGTAGCTTGAACATTTCTGAACATAATGATATGAAAATTGAACTGGAAAAATTGATGCATATTGGTTTATTTTGCATATAAATTTATTTCAATTTATATAAAAATTATGCTGTTAATTTCAAACTTACATACTTTTTTTTAGTAAAATGGATTTCTTTCATAAAATTAGTTATCTGGCTACAATGTGGTTGATTTTCAAAAGGATATTCCAAATATTTATAGACAAATATGTATAAACAGTGACAATAATGGCACACAGCAAGGCCGGTGGGGGTGGCCCTTTTGTGGCAAAAATAAACCAATAAGAACCATTTTTTTCAGTTCATTTATATTTTTCTCATGTTCAGAAATGTTCAATTTAGTATATCAAACCTTTTGGGGGAAAATTCCTTAGGGATTTGTAGCCTTAAAAAATATAAATTGACACGAAATTCAGAAAGGATGGGGGGAGGGGCTTTTTGATCAAAATAAAAATATAAGTCTCAATTTTTCCAGTTCAATTTTCATATCATTATGTTCATAAATGTTCAAACTAGTTTTCCAGTTGAAAAAGTTTTCAAAAAGATTAAATTCAAGTACCTAAAAAAAATATTTTTGGTCCTGTCATATACGAACAGAAACAGATTTGAAGTTATGATTTTTTTTTGCCCAGAAAACAATTAGCCACCACCCCAAAAATATTTTTTGATGACCAGCATTGTTAAATTGAGTAAATGAATGCCTAAGATTTTAAAGAATATTTCGGATTTGGAGCATAAAAAAATAAAAAGTGAAAATGATTGCAAGCAGCCGAGGGGGGGGGAGGCCTTATTTCTGATGTTAAAAAACCAGTAAGAATCATTTTTTTCAGTTCCTTTATATTTTTCTTATATTCAGAAATGTTCAAGCTACCAATCCCACACCAACTCCAGTAAAATAGAATGGATTTTGCAAGCAAAACTATCCATAAATTGAAAAAAAAATCACAAAAACGGGGGGGGGCAGCACATTTATGTGCAAAATAAACCAATAAGGATTAATTTTTTCATTTCAATTTTCATATCATTGTGTGCAGAAATGTTCAGACTACTTTCCAAGTGAAAAAAGTTTTCAAATTGACCAAACATAAGCACTTCAAATGAAGTGTTTTCGGTCCGGGTCGTATGTGACCCGAACATAACATTAGGAACTTTTTTTGCTCAGCAAAAACTAAGCCCCCCACCCCCCCAAAAAAATTCTCATAGAGAGAACCCCTGAAATGATGAAAAGTCATGAAATTTCAAGTTTCAGATATGCAGGGAAAATTTTTTACAGGGACTCAAACTTGGCTTCGGGTCACATACGACCCGAACAGAACAGCAGGGTTTTAATATAAGAGCCGTGGTGATGCTGTGGTTTAGAGCACAGATCACCAGCCTGTGGTCTGTGGACCACTGGTGGTCTGTGAGAAAATTGTGGTGGCCCGTGGAGAAATCTTGGTCCCTGAGCCATATATGGCCTAGAGCAATTAATTCCGTTCAGGAAAAAGAAAGGAAAGGAAAGGGAGAGGAGAGGATGGGGGAGGGGAACAGGGGCAGGAGAGGGGAGGGGAGGGGAGCTGAGAAGAGCAGTATTGCAGGCTAATTCTGCTGACTGTCAGCTGCCTCCAATTTGGCAATTCAATTCTCACTAGCTCAAGGTTGACTCAGCTTTCCATCCTTCCAAGGTGGGTGAAATGAGAACACAGATTGTTGGGGGCAGTAGGCTGACTCTGTAGGCTTAGAGAGGGCTGTAAAAACACTGTGAAGTGGTATATAAGTCTAAGTGCTAGTGCTATTGCTATTGCTATTAAATTTCCAGCCCTTTTTTTACTTTTTAAAGACACAGACATTGCATTAATATAGTACAGTACTTGCCTTTTTCATAAATGATGACTGAAGGCTTGTCTGTGTAGCAAGATGCATCTTATACAATTAGTACAGAATTGAGCTGCTACTGGTGCGGTAGGCAACTGTGCACTGGTAGCGGCTGCCAAATTGTGCAATTTGTGTGCGACAACTCCGGTGCCAATCCTTTGGGTGCTGCCATCTTTTTTCTTTAATTTTTGGTATTTTGTGCTTCCTGCGCAGGCACAGAAGCAAAGTCTCACAAGGGCGGAAGCAACAAATTGCTGAAATCTCGCAGGTGCATGCATCCCCTCATGATACTTTGGCATGTTTTTGCTTCCTGCACATGCGCAGAAGCAAAATCATGCTGGGGACATGTGCACGCACATGTGAGACTCCCCATGCTATGCGCGCAGCATACCAGCAAGTAAGAGGAATCTGCCCCTGAAGTAGTCCTAGACTTGCAATCATTTAATTAGCAACTGTTCAACAGCATGTAAAAAAGTAGTCTACAACCAGTTCTCATAGTTATGACCATTGCAGCATCCCCACAGTCACATGATCAAAATTTGGGTGCTTGGCAATTGAAAGGCATTTACAATTGTTGCAATGCCGTAAAGTCATATGATCACTTTCTGTGGCCTTCCCATCCTGAAGCCTTCCCATCCTGAGAGATTTCAGAGCGTAGTTAACCTGAACCAGTGAAAGGCTGCAAAATATTTTACTATCACGATGTGGGCATGGCTTATTTTGTGGGTGTGGTTTGCTGGCCATGTGACCAGGTGGGAGAGGCTTGACAATCATGTGACTGGGGTGGCTTAAAGGTCATGTGACTGGCTTAAAGGTGGCCAACTTGACACCACTCATGTCAAGGGTTTGGGTTAGGGTGCCTGGCCACTCCTTGCTTCAAAGTGATACAATTTCCCTATCTATTTACTATTACTGAACATCCAAAATATACTATTTAATTCATGTATATATGCCATATGTGTACATACATATTACAGATAGGCACACAAAAATACACATTATCTACTACAGTGTATAAACTGTATGTGCATGTACACACACACACACACACACAGCTCTTCTAAAATTATATACATTCAACCTCATTTACTGCAATAGGAAAAACATACCCAGAGCCCAGAAGGGAGAAAAAGAAAAAAAATCAATTTTTTTCTACCAATTCTGTGTACCTGACCAAAATATTTCTACTGATTCTATGTATGTGACCGTACCTGTAGGAGCACATCACTGCCCTGAACTGAATTCCCTGTTGGCTGCCAAAGAACCAAATCAACCCAGACTGCATGATTCACTGAACAATTGCAGTGTTTGCTTAACAATTGTGGGGAAAAATTCATACAATTGGGTGCAACTCTTCACAACTGTCTTGCTTGGCAACAGAAATCCTGTTTCCCATTGTGGCCATTAGTTGAGGACTACCTATATCCTGTATATATCTGCATTTCATCCTAGAGTCCATTTACACCTATCACATTCAGAAAGCAATCCAGTGGCTTGAACTTTTTTCAGGATGGATGTCTTATTCTAGATCATATTTGCAATCAATGGTGTTGCTAAAAATTCCCAAAGCTGTCTGTTAAAGGATGAACAAAGGAAGTTATTTTGACACATGGATATTGAAATATTATCCAGCAAAATATTTGCAAAATAAGCATAACAATTGCATAAACAATTGCTTTAAGGTCCAGGTGGAATATCTAACGAGTTCAATGAAAGCATGACAAATTGTAATCATGGTTTTCTGAGAAGCTGGAAAATTCCCGTTACACTGGGAACCTCAGAACATAATGGCTTTGCTGTGCCTCTGTTGCAGCATTAGGAATGATTCTGTCATGAAATGTGTGTTTGTGACTCAGATCTCTGTATGGACTAGGGCAGTAATGGGCAGCCAAAATTTTTACTGCCACACTGTGGGTGTGGCTTATTTTGTGGGTGTGGCTTGATGGTCATGTGACTGGGTAGGAACGGCTTGCTGGCCATGTGACCAGGTGGGAGTGGCTTGAATGATCATCATAGTTCAAGTGAACTTTTAAGTCCTCGGCTTACAATTTTGCCAGTGTTGCTCACTGGGGTAACAATTTGTTTCGTGTTTCCCATGCTCTCCTTCCTGGATCGCCCCCTGCCTCAGGCTGGATAGCTAAGTGAACAGGTAACAATCAGCTGTTGAGAAAAGAGGGAGGGAGGAAAAGGGCCTCCTGTAACTTCTGCCAGTGCTGGTCTCTCTGCTGCTTTCCGAGGAGGAGGACCGGAGGGGGAGGAATTTAAAAAATATCAGAAAGCCGAGGGAGAGTTACAAGGTTATTACTGCTGCACAATGCCTTTTCATCTCAGCTGCAGACAGAGTCAGGGCTTCGCAAGGGGAAAAAGACCGCAGCCCAGATCACTTTGGCATGGCTCAGCACAGCTCGGCTCTCCTCGGCTGCTGGTGCTGCATCTGTGCTCCTCACTTTTTTCCTCTTTTCTCCTTCCTGGCCTTGGGAGGTGGCTGCGTGAGGCTGGAGGGGAGCCGGGCAGGAGAGAGGGAAGCCAGGAAGGAGGAAAGAAGAGAAAAGTGAGGAGCACACAGCAGCAGCAGCAGCAGCAGGGGAAAAAAGGAGAGCTGAGCCGAGACCGGTAATCCAGGAAGTGACTGCCACCGGTCAGCTGGCGCTGCGCATGCAGCTTCATTTCCACCGGTGGAACTGTGTTCCACCCAATCCTGCCTGATGCCCACCTCTGGACTAGGGTTTGCCTAATAATCTGTGGGAGGCAATATTGTTTTAAATAGCATATTGCCATTTCTTTCGGATTAATAATGATAGGATTCAAACAAGTTTCCAGATTGCAGTGATTTGAACAGCAGCCTCCTCAAATGAAGTCATACATTTTGTTTTTGGAAATTATTTGCTTGCCTCTTTTACCTGCATGTGAAAAAAAAGCATAAGCAGTGAATGTCATCCATCCATCCATCCTGCAATATTTATAGCCTATCTCAAATATTCACTGGAATAAAAATAACTATCAGCATTTCTTAAAGCATGGTTTGGGGGGCCCTGAGGAGACCCTAATAATCTCTAAGGTGACCACAAAATCAAACTCATTTGTCAGATATTAAAGATATTTTCAGTAATTTAAAACTCTCTCTGTGTTTATTGTTATATGTTTTTTTCTGTCGAATCACACTGGTATACCCATATATGGGAGGAAGCACACTGGTTCCCTTTTGCTTCTCAGTCTGTTATTCTTATATATTAACCTGCTTATTCAACCTGCTTATTTGTTATTCTTAAGCTCAAAAATCAAAGTATAAATTATATGGCATCTTTGTAAAAAAAAATACACAATTCAGATTGGGACAGTAACAATAAGGGAAAGTGAAAGTAAATTAAAAATGGATAGACACAAAGGTTTGTTCCCCCTGGTTCAGACTGGTTCACCCAAAGTGGTAGCAAGCAACTGATGATGTCACGATGATGTCATAGAACTGGTTCTGTCAGTGCCGGTTTGTGGACACTGCCATCTTTCTTTTAAAAAAATGTTTGGACTTTAAAAAAAAAAAATTCAGAAGCTGAGTTTCCACTACTGCACATGTGACACCATCTTGTTTTGGGATATTTTTGGTCTTTAAAATAATAATAATAATAATAATTGCACTTGTATGCAAAGTGTGCATGTACCCATGCAGTGCAGCCATGCGGTGTGTGAGGAAGCGAACCAGCAGCGAGGTAAGTAAGAACCCACCTCTGGACAGGCAGTTATTATTATTATTATTATTATTATTATTATTATTATTATTATTATTATTATTAATTAGATTTGTATGCCGCCCCTCTCCATAGACTCGGGGCAGCTCACAGCAATAATAAAAACAATGTACAATAACAAATCTAATATTTAAAAATATCTAAAAAACCCTTATTTAAAAACAAGACATACACACAAACATACCATACATAAATTATATAGGCCTGGGGAAGATGTCTCAATTCCCCCATGCCTGATGGCAGAGGTGAGTTTTAAGAAGTTTACAAAAGGCAAGGAGGGTGGGGGAAATCCTAATCTCCAGGGGGAGCTGGTTCCAGAGGGTCGGGGCTGCCACAGAGAAGGCTCTTTTCCTGGGTCCCGCCAGATGACATTGTTTAGTCGACGGGACCCGGAGAAGGCCAACTATGTGGGACCTAACTGGTCACTGGGATTCGTGCAGCAGAAGGCGGTCCCGGAGATATTCTGGTCCGATGCCATGAAGGGCTTTATAGGTCATAACCAACACTTTGAATTGTGACCGGAAACTGATCAGCAACCAATGCAGATTGCGGAGTGTTGGTGTAACATGGGCATACCTAGGGAATAATATAATACAATAATATAACACATATAAACAAAAATAAGAATTATAGATGTAAGCAGCAGTTAAAATGAATAGATTTCTATAATATAAACGTAAGGATGAAATTTAAAGAAATCGATTATAGTATAGAAAGAATAGTATAGAAAGCAATCCATTTTCTTTGTACTTTAATTTGTGGTACTATTCAAAATGTTGATATCAAAAGCATTGCCAAGGTGCCCCTGCTGTTAAGACTCTAGATTTCCAAGGAACCTGAAATAATGGGAAAATAAAATATTGAAGTCCTACATCCCACAGTATGCAGCCTTCATCTTGACCAGCTATTACCTCTTCCTATTAGTCCACTTCACCATTTCTGAATACATTTCAAGCATTTAAGTGCATCCCAGAAGAATTTCAAATTGATCCATCATATTTTTATCACACTTTTTCTCTCTCAATGCATCAACTCAGTATATCTACTTTCTTTCTTAATTCCCATAATAAGCCACTGAGCAAGAAGGTTTTGCTCCAAGTTACTCATGAATCATTATAAGTAACTGGATTTTCATCCCAAGTCTGTTTGATCTATGTCTAATGATCTCTCTATGAACAGAAGATGAACAAAAGAAACAATTTTTACAAGAACAAAATGTGTTATTCTTAAGCTCGAAAATCAAAGTATAAATTATATGGCATCTATTTTTATTAGGTAACAACTCTTTGATGATTATTGTAAAAGATACATGGTATCTACATTATTCTTACATATTAACCTGCTTATTCAAGGTTAATAATACAATAGGTACATTAAAAATGCGGTAGGTTTTTCAAAGCAGGATTTTGAAGACATGGTATAATATAAGCTTGACATTAATACTTGTTAAAATTGTAAAAAAGATAATTGATTAGTTAGTTTGCAGTTCTTTAGAAAGTAGTAAAGTACTTATGAGAACCCAGTATTGTTTTATTTTAAAAAGGTCATGTCAAATAAATCTTATAAGATTTTTTAAAACAAATTATGAGATTAGTATACCAAGAAATGTTATAGATACAGTCTACCTTGTCTTAAGTAGGTCATAACTATAACTTGCTTCTTGATAAAAGGGAATGAATGATGGATTTGCAATTGGTTGAACAACCATATCCAATGTGTGGTCCTTAATGAATCTATGTCAACATTGGGAAAAGTATATTGCAGAAGAGACGGAGTAACGACACGGACACAAGAGCTGGATTTAAACTGGGTCATTTTTATTAATAATAAATTAGCATAATTTATTCAACTAAATTAGCATAAATTAACATAACCAACTATGACCCAAACAATGGACCTGCAGGGTCAAACAAATGCTTCCGGGGCGGAAAAGTGACCTCAGATAAACTTCCTGGGCAACTTATGGGCGTAGCTCCATGCTAGTCCAGGTGAGGGACCCCTCCCTCACCTGAGACCCTGCCATGCACTTGCATGAGGGGGGTCCCGCCGGCTAACCCCTAACAGGGGACTTAAAGGTGCGTGACCCAAAGACAGGTTCCCCCCAACTGCTCAGGTCGCTTCCACCACAAGCTTGGAGAGAACCTGTCAATCATCCCCAAAGATGCCCAAGGGAGAACACGCAGTTGCTAAACCACCACCCAGTTTTCCGCCCCTAACCTGCCTACCCAAATGACCAAAGGTAAGCCAATTAGCCTAACAGGTGCAAGCACCCCCTAACCGCACATCCATCTCCCCAGTGTAGAATGGGCGAAAAAACGGCCCGGCTAAGAGGCAAAGCCGCAAAAAATTCCCATTCGGCCCCCTAGGGCGACCCACAATAGCACACTGCAAAATAGGGAGGGCGGGTGGGTGTCTGCTCGCTGCAATGGTCCGGGCGAAAAGGCCGAGCCCGGGCCTGCACGCCCTTAAATAGGGCCGGCAGGCCCCGCCCGGACCAATCAGCAATCAGGCCTTGTTGGCCTGACTCTCGGCAGATGTCTCGCCTCGCGAGACTTCGACCGAGATCTAAGATGGCGGCCGCCAAGGGTCCGGTGTCTGCCCGACCCTTCTGCAAACGCTGCCGGCGGGTAAGTCTGCCGGCGCTATTTAAAAGAAGTATATTTAAAACACAGGACCTTTCCATCAGAATTCAGTGAAATGTGAAGGAATGTAGGGTTCTCCATGCACTGTAGATAACATAAAGCAGATAGATATATATAACTTTTAGATAACGATTTTCCTTACGCACATGCACAGAGAGCCAAAAATTGACTGAAAATTAGGTGGGGGGAGATGACGGCACGCATGGTCCGGCATAGACAGCACCGGAGCTGTCATGTCAAAATTACATCATTGATAGGCCATTACTGGATATATGATATTAACATGTTCTGAGTGTATGTGTTAAGCATCCTGAAGATGGGAATCTAATTTGAGCAAAGATTATTGCAGCAGATTTTATGACTCCAAAAGAATAATCATTTATTTACAGAAAATGAATTATAAGGATAGACAAAGACTAACATCTGTATGGCTATAATCCCCTTAGAAGAGACAGATAATAAAGTAAACTTGTAGTTGTATTTGCTATTTGTGGTTCCAAACTATGTTTTATGAGGTGTTGAAATATCAGTGCATATAGATTTAAACTTCCACAGTTTCTTAAAATCCAAGATTTGAAACTGATTGGAATTGTCTCTGTGCAGAAAAAGCTATATTTAGGTCTGACTGTGTTCAATTTTAATTAGAAATTCAACAGACTGTCTAAATTTTGAGACACTTTTCAATCTGTATGGGTTCTGTCAATTTCCCTGCTATAGTAAAGTAGGTTACTTTGACTCGGATCTGGATTTCAATCAATCAATTTAGCATCATTGACTCAGTGGGTCTACTCAAAGGGTAATTAAGATTGGATACAAGACTGTCTTGTATTAGCAAAGCATGTTGGCATGGGTTGAAATGTTTGCAAGAGTCACATTTACTATTAAGGAAGGATTGATTTATGAAAGGATGCTGCTTTGTAGATAATGCCATTCCATATGCAACAGTAACACTAAATTAAGGATAGAGTTAACTGAAAAAAGAGGATAGAGACAAAACTTATTCTTTCCTTAGGGAAATAAATTATGTTCAAGATTAGAGTGATATATTAATACCTGAACAATTTTTTCTAACTGTACTCTACTGCTTCTCTTTCTAGCCCATCCAAAACTATCTTTTCACCTTCCCTTAAGCATACTTTTCCCAAGACTTATCTTTTCCATTCATTTTCTTGACCTATCTAGGCAATTCTCTCATTCGTCTCACTCTCCAGATGTTCCCTTTCCTCAATTTCTATATAAAATCATATCCAGAGCAGTATCATCATTGCTAATTTTCCTTAATTCTTCAGCTAGTTGAAGATGAAGTGATATCACAATCTTTCTCCCACCCTAAATTTGTACACATGCATAGCAAAATGCTAAAATGCTAGGTAAAATGCTAGGTAAACCTAGACTTATGACTACTACTGAGCCCAACATTCCCATTGCTAAGTAAGACAGTTGTTAAGTTAGTTTTGCCCATGTTTACAACCTCTTTTTTTGCCATAGTTGCTAAGTAAATCATTACAATTAAAATGAATCAAATCTGGCTTCCCTTATTGACTTTGCTTGCTTGAAGTCAACTGTGAAGATTATAAATGGTGATCACATGTCATAAATACATGCAAATTCCCAAACACCCAAATTTTGATCACATAACGCTGGGATGTGAACACTGGTCATAAGTCATTTTTTTCTGTGCCATTCTAACTTCAAATAGTCATTAATGTAGGTAAATCCATTCCTGAAGGGAGCTTATTAACCCGAGCACTTTCACTTGCACCCGGAGGCCCTTAGGAATATATTGATTAAGCCAATCACATAATTGAACACTAAAATAATGTAACATTAAAAAGAGTATAAACAATAACAAGTACAGAATAAACTTTGCAATCTTACAAAACTCTTCTAAACTCATTTCTAGTGACAACAGTACCATCTATTGGACAATCGCTAGTTTGTTACTTCTGAAATATTCCCCTCCTTCAGGCAAAAGAAAATCTGAATTTCAAATTTATTGAGTTCCCGAATTGTATGCATGCATTGATTATTATATGACAGATTCACACTAATGTAAGCCTTCACATTTTCTTTGTCTATCCTCGAAAAATGTAAAATTGCCTATGAAAATCTGACTTTCATTAAAACAGTATGACCTTCATAATAAAATACCCTTTGATGAGTCCAAATTCAGAACAACTTACAATGAATAAAAACATTTAGGTTTCTGTTAGGAAAATTGTTAATGTCTGTTAAATAATTTTGATATTGGTATGTCAGCAACAAAATAACTAACTACTCCAGAAGATGTATCAGAAAGTAAAATGTTAGTCTCCTCGTCCTCCTCGTCCTCCCCCTTGACCTCCTCGTCTTCATCTTCCTCCTCCATGAAAAGAAACCAAGAAATCAAGATTTCATTGAAGCAAATTTTAGACAGTTTGGTTCGTGCCTATATTGTGATGGGGATGTCATTATTTTTACTTATATCCCCATTTTTACATTTCCTTCCTGCCCACTCCCCTATTCCCACCCCAAGGTCATTTGGACATAAGTATCCGATTGGACTGTAACCAATTAGAAAAGTTTACAACAATCCAAGATCTAATCAGTAATTACTAATTTTAAAAAGTTAGAAGGCTATAATCAGACTTTAATTCTTACTTATGGAACAATTTGAAAACCAAACCTTATACACAAATCACAATTTAAAGTCTCTTGTAACCAGTGAAGGGCTGCCAAAAATTTTACTGCACACTGTGGGCGTGGTTTATTTTGTGGGTGTGGCTTGATGGTCATGTGACTGGGTAGGAGCGGCTTGACAGTCATGTGGCCAGGTGGGTCTGGCTTGACAATCATGTGACCGGGAGTGGCTTAAAGGCCATGTGACTGGGTGGGAGTGGCTTATCAACCAAGATAAGTGTTCAAATAGGTGTTTGGACTCTTTTTAAGTTGATTAAGTCACATTATTTGAATAGCCACAAAAAGGACAAATGACAGACAGCATTATTTGTTGAGGAGCACAATAACATTTTAAGGTTTTGTACTTGTTCTGCCGGGCTCTCTGCATGAGCCCCTAATTATATGCAAAGGTAGAAAAAGCACACACACACATGTGAAAAGTCAAGAATACCTTCAAAGCAAACAGACTTGAATGTAGTGAAAAAACAAAAAACAAACTCAAAGCAATTAACAAGTAGCTGTGAAGTCGTCACAGCTACTCTCCTTCAAATGTTTTCCAACTCACATGTTTGACTATGGTTTAAGTTCAGAGTCCTGATATCAAAGCACAGAGTCCTTGGAGAATCCGGAGAGTAAAGCCACATCCACTATCATGAACAGATAATCTTCCACACTGAGAGTCCAGCATGCTGCCCATTTAACAGTAGCCCTAATTAGTTGAACCACACCCAACCACAGGTGAACTCTCTTATTTCTTGTAATACCTACGTAGCTGCTCTTTTCTATTCATGGCCCTTTGCCTGCATACATCAATAAATGCTTCTTCATCAGAGTCCAGCGAAGATAAGGAGGATGAATTGCTTCCTAATGGGCTATCTGCCATGACCCCCTCTGAGGGTCCCATTTCACAGTCACTCCCTGTTTCTGACAATACTTTGCTGTCCGAAGCAGTTGGCAGTAAAACAGGTTTCTGACACTGGGAGGATTCACCCACATCCCCCTCCACAGTCCTTGGGACAGGAACTGGCCCAGAGCCAACCACAACAGTACTGAACCCACAAGGTTCAGTATGATAACAGATTAGGTAAGTAGCTCAATTTTCTTTAATTGCTATAAAAGTTCAGTTTTAGATAATGATTAAAATGATTAAAGCATTTATGAGTAAAAACAAACTATTTAATTATTTCCTATTTTAAAAGGATTATGCTAAGGTACCAGACAAGGAAGGACAATAAAAACTATTAAGTATTCAATAAATAGTGCATAAATTTATTAGTCCCACTGCACCCCCCCCCAGTGGGGGCAGCAGCCCATTACTGCTTGTAACATACCGTAGTATCTGTTCTCCCTCCTTGTGGCAGAGCCCATTTTGTTTTTTGTAGCTGTCAGATTTACCATCAAGTTTCTTTTAAACAGAAACCAACTCTAAGAATTCAATTAAAGTATAAAAATCAATTCTAAAAAGTGCCAAAGAATGTACAACAGTATAAATGTTTTTAAGCAAAATCAGTATAAAGGTAATAAAAGTGTATGGTGACATACAGTATATGATGGGATAAAAATATATTTGTGGCCTATTTTAAAAAGCAGAAAGAATTGCAGGTTTCTCACATTTTTGTCATTATATAATTTCAAACTGTTCTGTGCACAGCCTTTGGAACGAAATCCCCGACACAAAAATCCTTTATTTTATGAATAAATGAAACTCTTCATTGATATAAGCACACATAATAAAAAGCAGGGTTTAAAAGACTCTGAGAAAGGAGGATTTTCTTTTTGGAAGCTAAATGTCAACAAGGTCTGGGAAAAGTTCCAGGCTCAGCCTAATCAGCATTCCAATAGTTAACAATCTATTATCATTTAAGCTTATGAATTTCACTCTCCAGAATCCTGACAACAAGTGTCCAGCTGAGAATGAGTGCAGAAATCATGGCTTTAAAGCTTCGGTCAAGCACACTCCCAGTTTCACATCTCTTCCATTGAAACTCCATACCCAATTTCCCAAGATCCTTTGATTATAATGCCTGGAAGTGACATCACACCACAAAGAGGCTAAGTCAATTCACTAATACAGTGATACCTTGTCTTACAAACCCCTCGTCATACAAACTTTTTCAGATACAAACCCGGGGTTTAAGATTTTTTTGCCTCTTCTTCCAAACTATTTTCACCTTACAAACCCAAGCCGCCGCACTGGGATGCCGCGCCTCCGGACTTCTGTTGCCAGCAAAGTACCCGTTTTTGCACTGCTGGGATTCCCTTGCAGCATCACAAAAACACGGAAGTCCAGAGGTGGGGTTTCCCATGGAGGGGAGCCTCAGGGGAATCCCAGCAGCACAAAAATGGGTGCTTCGGCTGGCAAAAGGGGTGAGCTTTGGGCTTGCACTCATTAATCGCTTTTCATTGATTCCTATGGGAAACATTGCTTCATCTTACAAACTTTTCATCTTACAAACTTCGTCCCAGAACCAATAAAGTTCGTAAGGTGAGGTATCACTGTACCTTTTACTATGTAACTCCTCTTGCCTTCTGAGCAATCTCAACAAGGGTCTATCCACGGGCTATCCATTCTCATGTCTCCCTCATCCTCCAACTGGGACCACTCCTCCATTGACATATCAGCCCCCTCTAGTTGTTCCTCAGGCTCACTCAGGTCACTTTTTCCCTCTCTCTCCCTCTCTGCTTCAGCTGGCAATCACCCTGGCCCAGAGTAACCAGAAGGGCCTGGCTCATCCTCCTCAGAATCTGACATGACATAAGGTAGACAAGGAGCACTCACAACACAAACTAGAAAGATTCTCTCCTTAGAAATTATGTGCAGATGCTGGGAGAGAAATGGAGGTAGAACCCATTCTTCTACCATCCTAACAAAGCCAAGTATCCCATGAGAATGTTTTAATTTAGCTACATTTTATTGTACATTTGACCTATTCTATTTATTCAGCTGCACCATGCCGCATGCTGCATACTTATCACCAACTCAGAGTTATCAGATTTGAACCTTTACAAAAAGAGGGCATTCTTCCAGAGCTGTAGACATTTTGCTATTCTAAGCAAAGTCATATTCTGCCACCCCTATGATTATATTTAACCAGGGGTGGGCTGCTGCCCGGACAGGGGGGACACAGTGGGGAAGCAAAAATGGAGCTCCACCCCAGAGCACCCAATTTGCGTAGAAAGATGTTGAAAGAAAATTCAGGGCATCCTGCATAAGCCACGCCCACAGTGTGGTAATAAAAGGTTTGGTAGCTCTTCACTGTATTTAACCCTTGATAAGGTACGCAACTAGGAAAGATTATCAGATTTTACACTCATATTGTGTATTTTCAAACACTTTTCAATTTTAGCAGTCCATAAAATTTGGTGTCCTAGGCAACTGCATAGGTTGTTTACGTATAGGTTGCATAGATTGTTTAAGTATAGACCTGGCCCTGATTCATTACTGGCTAATATTTTACAAAAAGAGAGCCAGTTTGGTGTTTGGTGGATAGAAACTAGGAAACAGTGAGTTCTAATCCTGCCTTAGGCAATAAGCCAGCTGGGGGAACCTTGGCCCAGTCCTTATTTCTCAGCCCTAGGGCAAGGACAAAACATTCCCAATCCCTTGGCAAGAAAATTTCAGAGACTTGTCACACAAACACACAGAGAGACACACAGAGAGACACCCACACAACCCAGCGTATCACGTTTAGGGCTTCCTGTAAACTTTATTTGTTTATTATTTCTCTCTCCTCTCCCAACCACTCTCCACCTCCTTTATTCTAAAGAGAACTAAAAAAAATGTTTTGAGAAGTTTTTTTCAAATTACAGTCCTGCTTTTAATTCGGGTTCCTTTTACCTGGCCTTTGTCTTGGCTGTGGATCCTTCTCCTATTCTTTAAGGCTATTCTCATAGTCCATTACAATCATTGGCAGACTCGGGCAGAACAGCCAGGCAGGCATCACCAGCTGTTGAAAGTGCAATAAACCATACAAATCATTCTAGTCATTTTCAGAAAGCACTCTTTCTCCTGGTAGTTTTTAAGAAGAGATTGGATAAATGTAAGCTTGCACAATTAAGAACTTCCAAGCCACTTCTTTCCTGAATGGAATAGGCACAGCAAGAGATAGGCCCATGTGGCCACTGGATCTTAGTAGCTCTTTCATTTTACCTCCTGTTGCAGAGCTACAATACGATACAAGCACGGTACTCTAAATTATGCTTTGCTTAATAGTTTGTTTTCAAATATATTGACAAGTGAGGATCATAAACTTTTTTTTAGAAATAAATATAACTATCTTAGTTTTAGCATGGGTTATTCTTACCTTAGGGATTTGGTTGCTCTCCAGAGAGATTTTAAAGCAGACATCTCAATTTCTACCCAAAACAACATTTTAGTGAATTGGCACTCACTACTCTCACTTTCCTTCTATTCTCAATTTCCAATATATCTGGAAAATTGAAGCAATAACGTGTTGAGGACCAGGGAGATTCTGAAAGTGATAGGAGAGAATGAATGCATTGTATATAGATTCAAACATTAATATGTCTGAATGGAAAATATATACAACCGTCAAAACTACAAAAATATATACAATAGTTTTTATGAGAATCTTTGTTTTCCAATTACCAATCAGCTTTTGCCTTGATTTGCTTGGTTCAAGTTATACATTTACTTTGGAAGTACTGTATATATTAGCTATATTATGCTATAGAATTTACTGCATATTATTTAAACTTTTCTTTAAGGCGGCATCGATATATTATAATCTCTTGAGTGAATGGTGCCCTATCCATCTTCAGCTCGATCAGGGGTGGGCTTCAAAATTTTTAGCAAGGGGTTCTCCACCCAGGTGGGCATGGCCATGGTGGACATGGCCTAGTCAGCCTCCTGCACCATGGTGAGGGTGGTGGTGTTTTTGTCCTCCCCGGAATCCAGAAGCTTTCCTCGAGCCTCCGGGAGGACAAAAACAGTCTCCCCAGCTCTGGAGGCCCTCTGGGAATGGCCTCCCAACTTCAGGTAGGCATGTTTTTTGGCCTTCTGAGCCTCTGTGTGTTCCCTGCACATACCAAAATGGGCCATGTGGAGACTCCTGGGCGAGGCCATCCAGGAGTGGGATTTGGGGTGGGGGTGTCTCTGAACTGCATAGAATCTTAGCTAGAGGTTCTCCCAAACCCCTGCAAACCTCCAGCAACCCACTTCTGAACTAGATGCCCTACGTATTCATTTTGTATTGTTTAAATTGTTTTACATGTGTTCTTATGTTCTATGATGTATGCTGCCCAGAGTCACTTGTTGGGATGGGCAACTATGGAAATGAAATATGTAAATCAAATAAATAAGAGTATATTTGTATAGCACTCAGAATCCCTCCATGAAGAAGATGGGCAGCTTCTAAATTTGATAAATAATACATAAAATCCAGAAGGAAGCAAGGCTCCCTGCATCTTGCCTGCCGTTGCCCCCCCCCCAAAACACAGCAAAATAAAATAAAATGGCTTAAAGGTGTCCCAATGAAATAGCAAGAGATGCTACCCTCTTCTTCTTAACAGGACCACAAACACAGGTGGGAGTACAAGGCAGATGGAAAAGAAAGACCTAAAACCACACCAAAAACAGGCTATTTCATAGACAAAAGAAGCAGGAAGGAGTACAAAGGAAAAGGACAACCATGGAAGAAAGTGTTGGTTATGACCTATAAAGCCCTTAATGGCATCAGACCAGAATATCTCCGGGACCGCCTTCTGCTGCACGAATCCCAGCGACCGGTTAGGTCCCACAGAGTTGGCCTTCTCCAGGTCCCGTCGATTAAGCAATGTCGTTTGGTGGGACCCAGGAGAAGAGCCTTCTCTGTGGCGGCCCCGACCCTCTGGAACCAGCTCCCCCCAGATATCAGAGTTGCCCCCACCCTCCTTGCCTTTCGCAAGCTCCTTAAAACCCACCTCTGTCATCAGGCATGGGGGAATTGAAATTTCATTTCCCCCTAGGCTTATAGAATTTATACATGTTATGCTTGTATGTATGAGTGGTTCTTTAAATTGGGTTTTTTAAGATTATTTTTAATATTAGATTTGTTTTCATTGTCTTTTCATTGTTGTTTGCCGCCCCGAGTCTTCGGAGAGGGGCGGCATACAAATCTAATGAATGAATGAATGAATGAATGAATGAATGAATGAATGAATGAATGAATAAATAAATAAGAAAGAAGCAAGCAGAAACCAAAACTTAGTAAAACTTTTCTCTATGTTCAGACACAGCAAGGGCTCTATTAAAAGCACCTACATACAATGCATTTTTATATATGTACATTTGATGTTAATCAAAAAGGGCAGTTTGATTTTGTAATATCTTGGAATATCAATGATAGGCAGGTATAGGCGGACTAGAGGCAAAATATTACACCTTCTGTGATCTTTACCAAAATATGTTTTTTTTTTTAATCCTTAGTCTGGATTTTATAGTTGATATTCCCTCTAGGGGGGAACATAATTAACAGATGCCTAGAAATTATTTTGTGTTTGTCAAATAAAAAGTGTACTATGTCGGCATTTCATTAAAAATCCATTCACCAACATTTTGTTAGAGAAAAAAATGTCTGTGCGCTTGAGGGTTCCTGAAAAAGTGAAGCTAATCTGAACGATGATTAATAAAAAACATTATAACTTTCTGTTATAAACTGAAAGGATTTTTATTCACAGGAAATGCTTTATAAGGATAGACAAACTTCTACCCTAATAGGAGAGAAAAATATTTCTCTCAAAGCCTTTCCTCAGAGACCTGCCATCACATTGTGATCATTGGTGTGACCCAAAAAGGGAAAATGTTAAATGTGTTCAGAATATTTAATTTTATATTTTTCTGACATTTGTTTTTCTCAAATCTAATGGACACCCTAGCACATGCATAACAAACACTAAGCTGCAATATCTGTTTGTTGGAAGTGTAATATGTCAGAAAGGATAATTACTCATATGTTTTGTGATTGTTCCATGTTGACACCATTTCATCTTAATATTCATAAAGCTATAAATAAGCCATAAGGAAAAAATAAAAGCCAAAGGTGTGAATGTGATGTTAAAATTTATCCCTCTAATATCAAGGCATGAAAGACCTTGTATTTATCATGTGTGGGAAGATCATTTTATTCAAGTAGAAAAAAACCCTCTAATTTAAATCTTGGGTGCAAGACACTTTTTTTACATATATACTAGCCTATATTTTCAACACGGTAGAAAATCAAAAGACTCCCAAGCATTAATTCCATTGCATATATATTTGATGTAATATATATTTCTTTTTTGTTTATTTTTCTTGTCTTCTGATTTTTTAGTTATCCTTTGTATATAAGTTTGTATTCAGGTTATTGTTTTTCTTTTCTTTTTGTTATAAATTAAAAGCAATGGAAAATAATAAAAAGAAGAGAAAGAACATAAGATAGTAAACTAAGATGGTGATCATGTTTCCCATGGCAACAATACATTTCTGAAAAATGTTTCATTTCAGTCTTTCACAATCAAAATGTCCTTGAGACCCCAAGTAGGTTGCAGTTGCAATAAAAATATAGTACGGCCAACGGTCAGGTCAAGCAAAATAATCCTAACTTCTGATTTCTCCTTTTCAAGTACAAATTATTGATTCTGTGATCAGATCCATGATAATGAAAGAGTTGTCAGACATAAATTGATTAAGTGTTCAACATTATAACTGCTAGAAAACATGAGTGACATATGGTATTTTATTTTATTTATTTATTTATTTATTTATTTATTTATTTATTATTAAAGTTATATTTCTGGCTATTCACCCATGGTGACTCAAGGTGGCTTACAGAATATCAAAACCACATTTAAAAACAATAAATAATTAAAAATCAAATAAATAAATGTAGTAATAACATAGGACTAGATTACTATATTAATTATTACTATATTAATTATTGTCATAATAAAATCACTCCCCACTCCCAGTTCTGGTGATAGCAGATTACATAAGCCATTTAATGGGCTCCATCCCACTCTGGGTTCCCCCGGCCTGTTGGCAGAATCAGGTTTTCAGCACCTTTCATTTATTGATTTTTAAGCAATTAGCAAATAATCAGAAACAACATGAGACTATTAAATAATTACATTATATGATTCAAAAATAAATGAATATACCCATATTAATTTTATTTTTTAAATTAATTTTATTTATTGGATTTGTATGCCGCCCCTCTCCGTAGATTCGGGGTGGCTAACAATAGTAATAAAAACAGCATATAACAATCCAATATTAAAACAGTTAAAACCCTTATTATAAAACCAAACATACATACAGACATACCATGCATAAAATTGTAAAGGCCTAGGGGGAAAGAATATCTCAGTTCCCCCATGCCTGGTGGCAGAGGTGGGTTTTAAGAAGCTTACGAAAGGCAAGGAGGGTGGGGGCAATTCTAATCTCTGGGGGGAGTTGGTTCCAGAGGGCCGGGGCCGCCACAGAGAAGGCTCTTCCCCTGGGTTCCACCAAGCGACATTGTTTAGTTGTCGGGACCCGGAGAAGACCCACTCTGTGGGACCTAACTGGTCACTGGGATTCATGCAGCAGAAGGCGGTCCCTGAGGTAATCTGGTCCGGTGCCATAATTTTGCCCTGGAACATGAAAAAAGTTAACCTAGTCTATGAAGCAGAGTATAATCAAATTACATATCAAATGTTTTTACCAGTAGTGCAACCGGTTTGAAAAAGCAAAGCAATTTGCTACAAAATATAATACTGTATTTACAGGAGTAGAATGCATTTAAAATTTGAAACATATTCTCAAGTTCAATAGCATGACACATTTAGCAGTAAGGAGGAACTGCTCTTCTCTGATAAAATCGCAGAAAAAAGAGAAATGTGCCCAATTATAGCTCTTGAGAACTTGAGTAATTCTGATAGAATCAAAGAAGAGCAAGAGAAATAGGCCTAAGGAAACTTTAAAAAATATTGTTCATCAGTATTTGGAGAGCCAAATAACTAAACCATAAATGAACTTATCATTATGGCATTTGACCTGATTCTAGAGACCTATAGATTGGTTTAAATGCAACCCTAACATTTGCATAAAATTGTGCTGTAAAACAGATTTATTTTAATTTTTTTAAAAAGTAAAAACAAAATCCAAATGTTAATTATGTACATTGCAAATCATTGGAAACTTCCCCTTTTGGCAAATGTACATTTGTTTCACGTCATGCTACTAGTTAGCCACATATGTCACCCTCATATCCTTTAACCTTGGAGTGATTTTAACAGCTACCTCACACAGCATGTGGGCTAACATCATTCTTCTTGCAAAGAAACTTCTTCCAGATTTAATGTCAAGCAGTATTCACTGCTCGGCCTGCTTAGCACTTTTCCTAGCCTCAAGTTCCTGTGCTATTTCTCACTTCTGAAATGCAAGCAGTTGTTTCAAGACTGCTTATTGAATATCTCTTTAATTAAATCTCTGCTTGAAGTCTCTGGATGCTATGGTGTGCTGCCTGTTTGAAGCAAGCTTTACTACTTTCTGGTTTCCTGACCCAAGGGCTCAGGTTCCTTCTCTACAGAATTCTCTCATACTCAGAGATTTCCTTCCACCTGGGCTGTGAGCCATTCCCAGATAAGAATCAGGCCAAAGCCCATCGAGTCCAGCATTCTGTGTCATACAGTGGCCCACCAATTGTACATGGGGATCTTGAGCAGAAAGAGAAGGCAAAATCCTCCCTTTCCCTTGAACCCCAACAAATGGTACTGAAGGGAATCCTGCCTGCCTCAACCAACATAGAGATGGCACATGGACTCCTCCCATAGTCTATATAAGTAGAGAACACGAAAGGGTTCATTGCAAGAAGCAACTAAGTTCATCTCAAGATCTCGTCATTCCAACTCAAGACAGTTTTGTTCGTGTTTGAACTTGCCAAGTTTTTCCTGCAAATTGGTCCTTGGCAGTTTGCCAAAAAAACCAAGGTTTATGTGTATGCGTGTGTGTGTGTGTGTGTGTGTGTGTGTGTGTGTTATCTGCTTTTCCCTGAAAGACTTTAATAGGACTTATTTTATTTTGGACTTATTACGACTGCTAATGAAAATAATTAGCAGCCGTTACAAATAAAAGAGGTTTGTGGGACGTCGTTTGTGCCATTTTATTTAATCATGAATTCTAAGTGAGAACAAAATGTTTATCTACGACAGAAAACTCGTATGTTATTTAGAAGATACCGTATTATTTTATGGCTCTTATTGAAGCATCTATGATAATACACTGGAAACTACCTAAAGGAACCCTACCTAAAGGTGGTTTGTGAATTTTTTTCACCACTGGTTTGTGTACACATGTGCATGCTTCTGTATATGCACAGAAGTGTCCTGGGCGGTTGGGCGGAGCTCCCACTGCCAGCGCTACCGGTTCTAAGAAACCAGGAGCAAACAACCACTAAATCACACAAATAGAAATTGATTTGATGTAGAGAAAATATAGTCATATTAAGATTATTTAATAACAATTACAGACCATATCAGTCCAACCTGATACTCCTCAGCATATATCAGACATAAACCCTTGAATGCATTACTCAGATTACTCAGATCTTGTTGTCCTTTAAAAGATGTAAAGATCATACACTATTACAAACAGCTAAAAACTGATTTCACTGAGTTTAGCGAAAAGCTTAAATAGCATTTGAAGCCAATAATGGAAAAACCAAATTTGTGTTATGTTTCTGAGTTGTCCATGACAGAAAAATTAAAAGGGAAAAGACACTCTGGTGAAGAATTAGACACACATAAAAAAAGCAGAGAAGAATTGTTTTAATGTTTTTGTATTTTTATATATTTTTATTTTTCTCTGTTTATTTAATGAAACATTTCCAGTTATTTTATAAGCTTATTTGCAACAAACTTGATAACACGATTATACTGAATATTGAGCTATTGGAAAGGTGTAATATTTTATCTCTTAAAAGCGTTAGAAAATTAAGAGGATGAATAAAGCAGAAATGTTTTGGGAGGCACAAAGTATTTTTTCCTGATTTTATGATTCCATCTCACCAGCTGGCAAAAAAAATAAAAATCAAAGATTATTTTTATCAGAATTGACTCTCTGGAAAATAAAAATATGTACATTGTCACCTTTGCCAACTGCAGTAGTTATAATTTGTTGTAGAAAAGGTACTGCAGGTAGAAAAGTTATATCTTTATTTTTTTTTAAAAAAACCGTGCCTCAGCTATCATCATTCTTCTAATCCCCACTTTCACTATTATGAAAGTTAAAATGAGATTATAATAACATTCTTTTCTTTTAATCTGTTCATCTTCAAGAACAATGTCTAGCAATGTCTCCTTGTCACTTCCCTTCCTGTTAACCCATGATTGTGATGATGTTCAATCTATCCAATAAATGCTTTTTCCACTAAAAGCCAATCAGGCTCACCTGACAGCAGAAAGCCTCTTATTAACATCCTGGCAGCCAGCTATGAAGAAGCGCCCTTGGGTTAATAATCACTTATATAAGAGCATCAGGACTTCACAGAGAACACTGGGAAGATTTTCCTCTATCCAAAAGGAAGGCAGGAACAGAAATTAAGGGAGATCACTGGCACATCTTGTTCTCAAGAAATGAAAATCCATATAAATATTTTCTTTATATGCTATTGGTTTTGTCATTTTGTAGTTTTTGGACCATATAAATTCCCATTGGTCTAGATAAATGTTGTACCCTATATTTCTTGCCCAACTAGTCATACGTCCCTTCACTATTTCGGTTTCTATTTTATATTCAATCAGAAATGTATATAATTAATTATGAGATTTTTTTCCCTCACCTAATAGAAATTTATCCAATGTTGAAATTTTTTCTTGAATTCCACTGTTTTTTAAATCTTTTTGTAGCCTCGACTGAATATTTTATTTAGAAACCTTCCATATATTACTCGGGTCCAAAGACGGGCTACAAAAATGGTGGAAGGTCTTAAGCATAAAACTTATCAGGAAAGACTTAATGAACTCAATCTAGGTAGTCTTGAAGACAGAAGGGAAAGGGGGACATGATTGAAATATTAAAATATGTTAAAGGGTTAGATAAGGTTCAAGAGGGAAGTTTTTTAGGAAAGTGAACACAAGGACAAGGGGGCACAATCTGAGGTTAGTTGGGGGAATGATCAGAAGCAATGTGAGAAAATATTATCTTACTGAAAGAGTAGTAGATGCTTGGAACAAACTTCTAGGAGACGTGGTTGTTAAATCCACAGTAACTGAATTTAAACATGCTTGGAATAAACATATATCCATCCTAAGATAAAATACAGGAAATAGTATAAGGGAAGACTAGATGGACCATGAGGTCTTTTTCTGCTATCAATCTTCTATGTTTCTTCTAATATTTCTAATACTTTGCTACACCATCTTGGTTTCCTCTTTTAGTCAGAATCAGAAAATTTTAGCCACCACAACTAAGAAGATCAATCCACCAGTTGCTACAATAGTAAACTAAAATCATGACTTTCAATCTTTATCCTTCTCCATCAACTTTTTCTCTCTCTTCTCTTTCTCAACTTGGTTTGCCTTAGCAGCCTTCTTTCTTGTTTAAGGAAAAAAAAACCCTAAAATGATGCAGGTCTTTAAAAAGGTATAGCAAGCTTTTGCTAAAAAGAGCCTCCATTAAATTGACTTAAAATAGAATAATTGTTGAAGATGTTTAAAAAAGGAAGGCATAATCTATTTGAAACATGAATTTCAAAATGACACCATCATTCCTCTTCAACCCTGAACAGATTGAAACCCCTCCCTCCCCACTCCAAGGATCTTGGAGTTCTTCTAGTCCTGTGATGGTACGCGGAGCCATATCAGAGGGCATGGGAGATGTGTGCGCTGTTCAACTGATTTTTGGCCTTGGGAAATGCCGTTTCGATCCCTCGGATGCTGCAGAGAAGCTTCCCTGAAATCCCAGAGTGCAAACCGAACGGATAACTGGAAGTTCAGAAAATGTACTTCCTGTTTGCTTGTTGTGCTGGGGTTTTTTTGCACTCCATGGCTTCAGGAAGCTTCCCTAAACCCCCCTGAGTACAAAAAAACAGCACAACGGACAATCTGAAAGTCCATTTTTCAAACCTCCGGTTTGCCCGTTTGACCATTTGAGACTTCAATTGGGCCTGTCCACCTGCACGGGGGCAGTGCTGTGTGTGTGTGTGCATGTGTGTGTGGGGGGAAAAGGAATGTGAGCACATGCATGCATACTAGCACACATGCACCCACACACACACATACACACACTTTTTTGGCATGCAAACCAAAAAATGTTTGCCATCACTGTTCTAGTCCAATCCCCTTCTCAAGTAGGAAACCATTTCAATCAAATGGTTGTCCAAGCTCCTCTTAATAATCTCCAGTGTTCCGAGCAACCTCTGAAGGCATGTCATTGCTATGATTAATGGTTCTTACTATCAGGAAGTTTCTCCCTAGTTCTACGTTGGTTTTTCCTTGGTTACTTTCCATCCATTTTTTCTTGTTCTGCCTTCTGGTGCTTTGGAAAATAGGTTGACTCTTTCCTTCCATTTTCATAGTAACCCTTTTTTAAAAAATAAAGTTTTTATTATTTTTCTCCACTATACATATATATATATATATATATATATATATATATATATATATATATATATATAAAAATTTCTTTCTATTAAACCATCCTAATTTATACTTTTAGTACCTGCCTGTTTTTCCTTTTATGTCATATCACTCTCCTCCCTCTATCTCCCTCTCTTCCTTCTACCTTCTTTCTCCTTCTCTCCCTCTTTCCTACTTCCTTCATCTCCCCTTTTTCCCTCCCTTCTTCTTTTCTCCCTCTTAACTCTTTCCTGAGTGTATCTAATCACAATCCATCTCATAGTTACCAGTCAGGTAGCTTAGGTTCCTAAATCCATTTAATTATTGGTGCAAACTTATTATTATTCCCCCCCATATCTATATCTGTATATATTTCTTATATTTCCCAAGGTATATTAACTACTATCTTAATGTTGCCCCCTCGACTACCTAATTTTCTCACCTCAATCTACCAATTTCAATTTTCTATTTTTCTACAATTTAACCTATATTGACTGTCTTTTACATGTTCATTTTCTAACCTATCATAAAATTTCCCCTAGAAGCATGTCTTTGATTCAACAGCCTTACTTCTGTGAAATAAATTAAGTCATTACATTAAACATTTGCTTCTTGAAGATATGTTTGGAATGTTTCTACTGCAGAAATAATTAACAATGGAGGAAACTACTGAATCTCATGATCAAATTTTATAACTTTACTATACAAAATTAACAAATCAATAATGCAATGCTGTTCGGCTATTTCTCATCTGATGTAGACTAAATGCTAAAATTAACATATGAATTACAGAATAAACAAAATAAGGACTACTATACAGTTTGGGGGAAATTATATAGTTGGATAGAAAAGAAAAAAAGAATTGAACTAATGTTTAAGAAAAAAATGAATTAATAGAATCAGAATTGTAAAGTATAAAGTATTAAGCAAATTCATCTTGTATATATACCTCTCTCTAAGTGTGTCTGTATGTCTTGTTTTGTTTGTTTATTATTAAAAATAAAAAAATATTTTAAAAATTGGAAAAAAAATAATGCAATGCTATTCGGCTATTTCTCATCTGATGTAGACTCTACAACCTTTTTGCATTTTACAACTGATGTCCCATCAGTGCCAAACACCATCAAATTCTTGAGGTCAAGATTAAATGTGTTTTTATTTGTTTCTCTGAGACATTTATGCAATTCATCTCAGACTGTATTCAAATTTGGGAGCCAGTTATAGAATACCATCCAGCAAGCTTCTTGGTGATTTCAAAATTTGTAGTACTTCCTCTTACAAATATGATTAATTATACAGTATTAAAGCATACTTATCAGTTATACCAGTAGTTCTCAATCTGGGGGTCGGGACCCCTTTGGGAGTCGAACGACCATTTCCCAGGGTCACCTAAGACCTGAAAAATTCCCCATGGTGTTAGGAACTAAAGCTTCTATTCTGGCGCGTTGGAACATATTTTTAAAATTTGACCAATCAGGCGTGTACAGTGGGGGTGTCCCTCTGATCTTCCTGCCAATCATCTTAAAGCACTGTTGGGAGAATTGACACTAGACTTATGCTTGGGAGTCACCAAAACATGAGAAACTGTATTAAGGGGTCGAGGCATTAGAAAGGTTGAGAACCAGTGTATACATTCATCTACAATCAATGAATAAAACATATATTATTTAAATTTCTCATCTATTGATTACTAAGATTGGAAGAAATATCATCAACTCCTTCAATGGTCATTTAGGAAATACTAATATTATCTAAAATTTTCTTTTCTGCACACATAATAGACACAATGATCTGAATAACTTCTTTAAAAATTGCTTTCTCTAAAATATATTTGCAAATAACAATTTTCCTTGCAATTTTAAAGCTCACTTTAGAAACTGTTTCATTTTCACAGATTATATTTTTTAAAATCTATTGATCTCCGGGGAGATTTTTCAGTAAACTATCATCTTTAATTTTTTTTCTCATTATAGTCTAATTTAGCAAGGGCATGATGTTTTGTCTCAAAATGTCATAAAATATTATAGTCTTTGGGACACTTAAGATTTCATGATACACAGGATGCATGATTTTATCCTTCAGTTGAGGGGAAAAAATCTCTATCCTGCATTAAAAACTCTATGTTCTGAGTTAGTTCCCCCCACCTTATTTTCATTCAAGGTATCTATTGGTTTATGATGACTAAAAACTATATTCAGAGTTAAGATTTCATTTTTAAAGAATAGCTTGTCTTTTGAAGTCCATGGAAAAATATAATGTAAAAAATCTTAACACATAACATAATTAATCACACATTAAGATAGAAAAAATATAACAAACAAATATAAAAAGTAAATATGTATCCTTGTGAAAAATCAATTAATATAAAGCTACACTCACATAGCGAAGTTATTAACTCCTCTTGTACATTTCGGTTTTTCTGGTTCTACTTTATAGTCTATGGCAGTGATGGCTAGCCTTTTTGGCACCAAGTGTCGAAAATCCGCACATGCGCATATACATAATGCAATGCACATGCAACCTCCCTGCCCCATGAACCCAGCACATCGGCCCCATCCCCCATGCATGCCCTACAGAGATCTAAAAATCAGCTTGGCGGTAGGAGGCATGCACATATGCAGTGGAGCTGAGCTGGGGTGACAGCTCGCATGCCCATAGAGAGGGCTCTGCGTGCCACCTGTGGCACGCATACCATAGTTTTGCTATCATGTTTTAAAGAAAACAAGGTTAATTTTGAAAATGCTATTCTACCCATCACCAAATAATGCTGGCGATGTTTTTCCCTTTGAGCCAGCTATTGAATTAATGTAACTTATTCTACTGAAATAATGTGACAACACCTACTGTATTTTTCGGAGTATAAGATGCACTGGAATATAAGAGACACCTTATTTTGGGGGGAGGAAAATAATCTGTTTACCAGGTATTCATCTGGCTTGCATCCTGAGTCTGGTCAGCTTCAGCACATTATTTTATCCCCTGGCTAAGGGCTTAATTTATTTATATATTCTGAGAGAGTAACAATGAAAGAGCTTGCAAGCCAGTAAGAGCTGGTTAGGGCTGGAAAGAAACATTTGGATCAAGTTAGACCAATGGGTAAAAAAACCGCCGAGCTTCTTGCCGTTCGTGGGGGGCGCCAATGCCAAATGCTGTGATGGGGGGTGCAGGGTAGGGCAGGCACAGACAGTCCCAGGAGAGAAAGAGGGAGGGAGGGAGGGAAAGGAAAGAGAGAGAAACGGAGGGAGAGAAAGAGGGAATGAAGGAGGGAGAGGAAGAAAGAGTGAGAGATAGAAAGGATAGAGAGAAAGAGAAAGGGAGAGAAAGGAAAGAGAGAAAGGGAGGGAGAGAAAGGAAAGAGAAAGAAAGGGAGGGAGAGAAAGAGGGAATGAAGGAGGGGGAGAAAGAGTGAGAGATAGAAAGGATAGAGAGAAAGAGGGAGGGAGGGAGAGAAAGGAAAGAGAGAAAGGGAGGGAGAGAAAGGAAAGAGAGATGAGAGAGTAAGGAGGAGAGAGAAAGAGAGAGAAAGGAGGGGGGAGCGAATTATGGATGTCAGTACTCACACATGCGTGATAGCGTGCACCCACACTTTATTTGTTTGTTTGTTTGTTTGTTTGTATGTTTATTTATTTAGAGTTCTATGTCACTCAGTCACAAAGGACTGCCGCTCAGACACTATACTTTTCCGCCCACACCGAAATATACTATACTTTTCCGCCCACATTCTTTGAGGGAGGAAAAAGGTGCATCTTATACACCGAAAAATATGGCATTTGAAAAATTATTTTGATGTCTTTCATCTCAATAGAGTTCAACTATATGTTTATCAGATGTTCAACATATGAAAAGGATTAAAGCCCAGATTTTTCTATAAAAGTCTAATTTTCAAATTCAGAAAAGTAGGGGATGGGGGAGAAAGTTAAAGGAATCATCATGATTGTTTTGGTCATGTAGCCAAGGCCACCCTCTCAAAAAGAAAACAGCTTTCTTTACGTTATCTCACCCTCTTGAAGCAGAAATTGGGGTTTGCAGGAAAGGTTGAACTAGCAGCCAGCCAAAAGTTCTGCTCTTCTTTTAATAAATCATTTAACAATGGTTTATTAAATAAACTATTATGGAATGGTTTGTTCAGCAACCAGAGCCATAAAGTATGGTTTATAAACTCTTATTGCCTGAGTGCATAACATTCATCAAACCAAAGTTGGCTTATTGATCAGCAGTTTGGCATCTAGCAGTATGGTGGCAGTGATGGAGCTGGCAGTGTTGGTAAAGCCTAAAGGCCTGGAAGACTCTAGGCAGCATATCTTTGCAAAAGAATAGACAAAAGCAGTGGAACCTTCATACCGGCAGGATGCTTGGACCAGGGTGTTGGTTATTTTCAAAAGACAGGGAGCAGCTAAGTAAGGCCTGTGGGCTATGTATTGTACACACCTGATCTATAGGAATATTGATATTAATAACATTAATATTTATTGTTTCTTCATTGCTTATTTGACCCCTATGACAATCATTATGTACACTGATAGCATATGCACCAAAGACAAATTCCTTGTGTGTCCAATCACACTTGGCCAATAAAGAATTCTATTCTGTTCTGTTCTCTTCTATTCTATTCTTTCGATTCACTAGATCTTCTTCCAGCCATTCAGAGTTTGATTCCCTGCTGCTGCAGACCCCACAATTCTTAAGGAATCTTTATTAATCAGATTTGTATGCCGCCCCTCTCCGCAGACCCGGGGCGGCTCACAGCAATAATAGTACAATGTAAACAAATCTAATATTTAAGTTAATTTAAAACCCCAATTTAGAAACCAATCATACATACTAACATACCATGCATAAATTTTATAAGCCTGGGGGGGGGGGAGTCTCAATTCCCCCATGCCTGATGACCTGGTGGTATTAGATTTCTCTCAGCTCTCTAACCTGGGAGATTTCAGTGCCTGCACTGAGATTCTCCATTAGGGAGCAGCTCTGTGATAATCATGAACTGCCCCACCTGGCGCTGACTGAAATCACAGTACAGCAAGGAACAGATTGATGTATTATTTGCCTTATGAGGAGCTGGTGATCTGGCGATAGAAGAATGACTCTCTTGTCATGAACAAATCACCACCAAGTCAGTTTTAGACTTTGAGTCCTGAGTCTTAAATGCTTCTTTTCTTTTCCAGGTTCCTGTTTAATCCGTATAAAAAATTGCTGATAAACCAAGCTATTACACAATGTTTGCCAAAACTGGTAACTGGTTTTTAAGCATGGCTGCATTCTCTCTGGCCATGTTTCAACTTTCATTTCAAGTTAAATTAACTTGTTCCTATTTATTTTTATTTATTTTATTTTGTTTTGTAAAGTATGTATTGGTGGTATACATGATAGTAGTTAAAGAGAAACATTAGGACCGGGGACGGAAGGCACTCTGGTACACTTATGCAAGCCCCTTACTGACCTCTTAGGAATCAGAAGAGGTCAGCAGTGGATAAACTAAGGGTAAAGTCTTGGGGGTTAGGTGATAATACTACAGAGTCTGATAGAGAATTGCATGCATCAACTACTCAGTTACTGAAGTATATTCCTGGTCTTTGCTGCCACTGTTTTCTGCCACTGTTCTTTGCTGAGTGTTTGCTGGACAAGACACTTGATAGCTACATTTAGCAGTGGTTTCTTTACTCACTGATTTTTTTAAAATTATTTCAAGACATTTCTCCTTTCCTGTATTATGCTCATTGTTGCCTCAGTTTGTCTTCATGGTCTCCTTAAGATTCAACTTTTCTTTGCTATCTTCTTCCTCAAACTAGGTTCTGGTTTATCTTCACAAAAAATCTTCAAACATAGGGACATACCAGCCCCAGCAGCGTCTCCCACCTGCTCTTACTTGTGTTGAAGCTTTTATTTTTCTTGGCTGGCTGAATGAGAAAAAAGTGAGAAAAACAAACCAAAAGTACCTCCAGATTCCTGTTAATTGAAGCAGGAGACCCTACATCTGCCTCTAACTAGGATGGAACCCACAAACTCCTCATTGTGAGGCAAGAGCTCCAACTCTAGGCCACAGCAGCTGGGTATTCATGGGAAGAAAGATTGGTTTAAGGACTTACTCATTTAAAGACTTGTTCCATGTTAAAGGGAACAGATCTCTCTTGCCTAAAAAATTATTTATTTATTTAATTTAATTTAATTTTATTTTATTTATTTTTATTTTATTTTATTTTATTTTATTTTATTTTATTTTATTTTATTTTATTTTATTTTATTTTATTTTATTTTATTTTATTTTATTTTATTTTATTTTATTTTATTTTATTTTATTTTATTTTATTTTATTTTATTTTATTTTATTTTATTTTATTTTATTTTATATTTTATTTTATTTTATTTTATTTTATTTTATTTTATTTTATTTTATTTTATTTTATTTTATTTTATTTTATTTTATTTTATTTTATTTTATTTTATTTTATTTTATTTTATTTTATTTTATTTTATTTTATTTTATTTTATTTTATTTTATTTTATTTTATTTTATTTTATTTTATTTTATTTTATTTTATTTTATTTTATTTTATTTTATTTTATTTTATTTTATTTTATTTTATTTTTATTTATTTTGTCCAATACACAAAATTACTTATGAAATCCTATCTCACTCAGGAAACCCATGCAATTATGTTTTTTTTTAACAGCCCCACAGCCTCCCTACTAGAGGGAGATGGTTCTCTTTGCTCATGATGGAGAAATTATGGACAGTTGTAATTTTTAGCAATACCTGGTAGAACTGAGCCTTGGAATTATTTTACAGTTAACAGTAGTTCTGTTCCTGCCCGTCTACCTGTCCATCTCACACATATTATTGGGTCACTTACTGAATTAAAATTTTAAATGTACTTATCAATAAATAACCAAAAAAGGGCAAGAAAAAAATATTAAAAGCCGGTTAAAAACCAATTAAAACAGCGAACCAAATCCTGGGCAAAAACCTGGATATAGAGGACAACCTGGGCTCTTTAGCAGAAGACTTTATGTATTGTTTCCACCATAAGTACCATAGTGAGGCTCCATTCTTTTTAAGCAGTAAAAAAATATATATCAAAGATGGACTAAGAGTACTTAAGAGATCACTGTTCATGCTCTGTGAGATTTATCCATAGGTGTTTTTTAAATCCTATAATGATTTCCTAAGAGGAGAAATAAAATGAAATGCAACAAAACTGGAGGAAATAAAGGTTTCTGCAATTTACTAGCATTAACCTGATTTCTGAAAAAGTGGTGATGAAAAAAAATGCTTTGCATAGTGGGTCACAAACAGCATCTTAAACTGAGATAAAAGGAAAGTCTGAAAGAACATTTTTTTACTCTCAAATAAAAAAGATGTACATGATTGCAGGGAATGAGCATATCGAATGGAGGATATTTTATCTGGTAACTGGAAGGCTTTTGTTAAAGTGATGCTTCAGAGGGAGGGGGGAATTCTATTTTTAGCTTAGGTGTTTTTACCTTCCCTTTTTCCTTTCCACATAATTAGCAAGCAATTAAAAATAAAGTGTTTCATAACAGAAAATAAGTCTTTTAAAGATGGGAGGAATATCAATGATCCATCAAGCAAAAGATAATTATATCATTTGCACTGAGTAAAATGTGCTAAGTGGTCTTTTTCCACTGCACTTGTGACCTTTTAAAAGTCCTGTTCACTGGCAGAGGGGGAGGAGTACTAACTATCTGCTGATGTGTACCCATAATTGACTCTTGAATGAGCAAAGAGGGTACTATTTAGAGATGATCTATATCGTTCTTATCCATCTGGTTCTGATCAGATGCACTGTCTCTGGACAGAATGGAAAAAGCTTTTCTTAAATCCATCACATTTTACATACAACATTAAATGCTAATACGATAGGCTCCAGCATTATCTATCCATCTGAACAGTACTTCTAGGAGCTACCAGATTTAAACAGTTGATGGGCTGCTTAAGATACTCACCACTGGGTCTAAATCATGGACAACCCGACATTTGCCAGACTGCTTGCTTCTGTCCAATTTATCACTTTCTCTAAAGTCATCAATGGGACATCATTTGAAGGTAATATCTGGCAATATAATCTGCTGCCTGTTTTCTTTAGCAGAGCCAAACTATGGAATAATTTGCCATTAAACTTGAAATTGGCTTATTTTCTTTACTTCTTTTTACTTCTTCTTATTTTTAGTCAGGCCTTGCAATTATTTCAGTTATTTATGCATTTCATAATTACATGTTGTTAGTAATGAGTATGTAGTAGAGGTAAGCTCCCTGGAGTCACAAGAAGTGGGCATCATATAAATCTGAAAATTAATGAATAAGGAACTTTTCTTTAGTATTTTAATACCTCATTTTGCTGTATGTGTAAATCCATCTTCAGTGTCCTTCATAAATACAATGAGGTAATTATGAGCTATCAGATATACAGATGTAAGTAAAGGAAGCAAACATTCTTTTGCAAATAAATGTTATGTCCAAGGAAAATAAATGATGCATTATTTTCTCCCTATTTTATGCCCTAACTATTGTCACAAAACCAGAAAATTAGTAGATTTTTCCACTGAACAATTCAATTCTAAATTAATAAGCCAGTAGCTGCTCTTGATTTATTCTTCTGCATCAACTCAGCAGTGGTGTTGCGTTTCTCATTTACTTTCCTTTTGAGTTGAATGAGTCAAATGAAAATGAAAAATACAAGCTCAAATATTAAAGCATTGTTCTTTCCAGCATTTTTCCCTGCTTCTTTCCCCCCCAGAATTGTGATTCAGGATATTAGATATATACTAATGATATTGGCCTGGATTTCAAAAGCTTTTTCTTTTCCAAACCCTTCAATGCCTTCTGCTGCAGGTTCAGCCATTTGGGTACATTTAGCCATTTAAACCAAACACTTAGCATACATTTTTCACCATCTGGTAGTACTTAATTGTTCTGTCTTTATTTACCTGCTATCTGTTTCAAGCTGCCTGGGGTATAAAGAAAAGAACAGATGAAATTAAAAGGAATTCCTGAACCAAATCTGACAATATTAAAAACAAAACTGTAAAGAAAAAGAAAATAACTGTAAAATGAACTCTAACTTTGCAAGGAATTAATTACGTGCTACTCATTCCTGGTCCACAATAGAATAAATTAACCTAGGCCTTATCTATAAAAATCCTATAGTTAGTGCCAACAAATCTTTCTTGACTCCTGGTGCCTAGCCCTAGCTTGACCTGTCCCTGTTGAAAATCTGCAACTTATCTTGGATAGTCCATAAAATATGTCCTTAATTCCATCCGTTTATGTTACATATTGCCTTCTTGTTTTTCTAAATTTAAATAAATAATCATAATCCCTCAGCCTTGCTAAACACATGTATTTTCCAAGTCAATCAACTTCTTAGATCAAATGTTCCAAACTCCCTAAGTCTTCTTTTTTCCTCTGTTTCTCCAATTACACAAATCAACACTGTCTCTGGGAAAACCATGGTTTTAACTATTTGGAACTTTGTTGTCATAAATAGAAAATAGAATAACAGAGTTGGAAGGGATCTTGGAGGTCTTCTAGTTCAACTCCCTGCTTAGGCAGGAAACCCTACAACACTTCAGACAAATTTTTATCCAACATCTTATTAAAATTGTTCAGCATTGGAGTTTTCACAACTTCTGGAGGCAAGTTGTTCCACTGATTAATTATTCTGTCAGGAAATTTCTCCTTAGTTCTAAATTGCTTCTCTCCTTGATAAGTTTCCACTCTTTGCTTCTTGTCCCATCCTCAGGTGCTTTGGAGAATAGTTTGACTCTCTCTTCTTTGAGGCAACCTCTGAGATATTGGAACACTGCTATCATGTCTCCCCTAGTCCTTCTTTTCATTAAACTAGACGTACCCAGTTCCTGCAATCGTTCTTCATATGTTTTAGCTTCCAGTGCCCTAATCATCTTTGTTGCCCTAGCTCAGCTCCAATGTGCATGTGTGTGCCGACCAGCTGATTTTTGGCTCACAGAGAGGCTCTGGGAGGGCATTTTTCGCTTCCAGAGAGCCTCCAGGGAAATGGGAGAGATTGTTTTTAGCCTTCCCTGGCTCCTTTACCCTCCATTGAAGCCAGGGGAGGGTGAAACACGAGCCTAGTGGGCCAACCAAAAGTTGGGAAACAGGCCATTTCCAGCCTCCAGAGGGTCTCCAGGGAAGCTGTTTTTGCCTCCCCAGGCATTGAATTATGGGTGTGGGCACTCAAGCATGCACAATAGCATCCACCCATGTTCTTTCAGCACCCGAGGGAAAAAAGGTTCGCCATCACTGTTCTAGAGTATTGGCTTTTACTGCCAGCTCAGTGTCATCTGCAAATTTGATGAGTTCATCATCTATCCCCTTACCCAAGTCATTGATGAATATGTCAAAGAGTACTGGGCCTAAAACAGAGCTTGGGGTACTCTACTGCATACTTCCTTCCGTGTAGATGCAGTTCCATTGAACACTACACATTGAGTACAGTTGGTCAGCAAGTTATGGATCCATATAGATATATATATGGTACTTATCATTCATGACAGTGAGAGTTCTCACACACTCAGTGAAATACAACTAACCCTGATAATTAATTCCATCATTTAGCATATTTATTTTGAGATTCTAGACCAGGCCTCTTATCAGAATTTTGACCACTCAGTAAGTTATGTATCCTGCAAAACAGCTTGCCGCCAACTGTGGAGACAGTGGTCCCTATTCTCATGATCTTCATATTATTAGTTACAATTTCTTTAGTCTTAGTTTCTTCAGTCCCAGGAAATTTATTTGAAGACTTAAAATTTGATTACATAATATAAATTACGTATCTCCTTGAGACATGGGGAGACTCAGTGAGACTTCATGAAAAGAATTTATACTTGGGTTTTTTGCCTGATTAATAGCACTTTTGATGACTCTATTAAGCAAGCAACAGGAAATCATGATATTTGCCATTTATGATGGTAAACACAATATAGAAGCATATACTGTATACTTAATTTTGAACTCTTTGCTTAATGGGTGAGCTGGAATGAATTATTGTGACAAATTTAAAGAAAATCGTTTAATGAACTTATTGGAGGAATTATTCCAGTACCACCTGTTTATAGATAAGTGACTCAATGGGTGAGCTGGAATGAATTATTGTGACAAATTTAAAGAAAATTGTTTAATGAACTTATTGCAGGAATTATTCCAGTACCACCTGTTTATAGATAAGTGACTCAATGTATCAATGTATCAATAATGTATCAATTATGATACATGTAAAAGAGGTGTCATTACTCTATGTACTTCTTCCCTCTCCCTTTATTCAGTTACCAGAGTCTTCCAGTATCAAGCCCCTACATGCAGTAGTGAAATCCATATTTTTTTTACTAACGGTTCTGTGGGCGAGGCTTGGCGGGTGTGGTGTAGCTTGATGGGTGTAGCTTGGTAGGTGTGGCAGGGGAAGGATACTGCAAAATCTCCATTCCCATCCCACTCTGGGGCGAGTCAGAGGTGATATTTGCTAGTTCTCTGAACTACTCAAAATTTTCCCTACTGGTTCTCCAGAACCTGCTGGATTTCACCCCTGCACATGTTATAGAAAGCCAAGACTGTAAAGGTAGAAAAAAGTAAAGCAGATTCAAGCAAGAATCTGCATTAATTTTATAATGTAGAGATTCGGGACATTTTGCACAAGTATCAACTGGTCAATTTTATTATGCTGAACCACCTAAAAAGCATCACTTTTATAGTATGAAAGGTAACTTTAAAAGCAACTGTCCTAAATGTGCAAAGCTTGTCTTGTAATAAAATGAACTCTAAAAAGAGGGCATCAGCAATCAATACACTTGATGCTAGCTGGCATTTTTTTCTATTCTTATTTTCATTTCATTTTTATTTCATTTATTTTTATTTTTAAAAAATAAATGAATTGATTCTGGAATCATACATAAATTCCTAGGTTCTCCTATTGTATTTGCCTCCCAAGAATATAGACCCAGCAATAATGGGAAAAATTATTGATGGAAGATTTCTGCACTCTATATACTGCATTTTTGGGAGTATAAGATGCACCAGAATATAAGATGCATTTTAGTTTTGCGGGAAGAAAATAGGTGGGGGGAATCTACCTACCAGGTATTCATTTGGCTATTGTCCTTGTTCTACCTTTGGAGTATAAGAGACACCCAAATTTTCACCCTCTTAGAGGTAAAAAAGGGGTGCCTTATACTTTGAAAAATATGGTGTGTGTATATATATCCTCTTCAGCTTATGCTTTCTGATGAACCAGAAAGTCTGCCAGCACCTTTATCTTATTTTATACATGTTTCAGAATTAGGAATGGACTAGTTCCATAAATACAATCCACATATTTATTAGGACAAAGAAATAATTATATTTGACTCTCAAATATGCCAGACTCATGATTTGCAGGGCCTGAGAACCTTTCTTATCTTCTCATAAACCATTAGTACTTTAACTTCCCCTTTTCCTGAAATCTTCAATATTTCATCTCTGCCTGGTGCTTAAGAGCTTATCAGTTGTTTCTTGCACCTTATTTTCTTCCATAAGAAGAAAAGGCACTTGATGCTGGCTGTTACATTTTATTTTCAACATGGATCTACAGTATAATAAACCTTCAAGTTCTTTTTATCTGGGACCTATAGCCGTTTTGGGGCAAATAATTCTAATATAGTATATTCTTTCTTTATGCATGTTGTTCTCAATCTACTCCTACTTGTATTGGATTTCAATGTAGTTGTTTCATTTTCCTTTGATCTATTTTCCTTGATTATATCTTTTCCCAGACTAGTCCTACTTTAGTTGTAAAATTTCCTGTGATTTGTCTAATCTTCTTATACCTTTATCTCATTTTCATTCCTCTCCTGTATTTGTTGATATTCTAGACTGACATATCGTTTCTTGTCCTTTGATGTTAAAAGTTGCATATATCTTCCTTATTGCTCAAGGCATTCATCCTCCAGTTTTCCCTGGCTATTATCTTACAAAAATCACTTAGATCTTTTCCTCTTTGAAAATTTAGGAATATTTTTTTCTGTTTCATTGTTCAAATTGTCGCTTGTCTCTTCCTATGGTTCCTCAGATTTTCGTTTGCATAATTTAAGTGTACATGAATCCATTCCTTACACTGATCTTACATTCTGACAGTATCTCCTGCAGGCACACCTACACTTTTAATTTTCTGAGTTTAAATTGTGTATTTGACATTAATAGATGTAGAACTTGCATTTACGTTGCTTGAAGCAAGTGCTAACAATGAACAAAGAATTCTTTTCACAAAGCACTAATAACCTATTGCCTCCCTTATTGTATTTAACCAACCACATCTTTCTTTGTTACTTGTTCCTCTATTTGTTTGATTTAGGCATTCCAATAATCTATTAGCAGCAGTCCATCAAATCTAGATGTTGCATTTATTACCTCTTGAAATTTGTCATAGATTTTCTCAAAGTCAATTCTACCTTTGCAGCTGCAGTAGGAACAATACTCTTTGGTAAATTAATGTGATAGTTGATGTTGTCAAGGTTAAAATATTAAGGGAATAACACTTAGGTTCGCTAGATATTCAGTATTACTAATACCATGATTGTATCATTCACTGAATTATAGTTGAAAACACCCTTTTTAAATAGCATTGCTATTCCATTTCTACAGATTGCTTTATTATGGTGGGTTGCACAGTGAGCTAATTGTTTAAACCGGACTTGGAATGTTTATCCACATATTGACTTATTCCTAGAGACCTGGGATGGGTCTGGGGCAATTTAATAATAATAAAAGTATCATTGCAACATAGCCATAATAATATATTTTCTATTTTTGTTTTGTGGCTTTTGCTTGTAGGTAAGGGATAGAGTCTATACAGGTGAAGGTTCTCCTTGGCTACAACAGCCACTCCCCCCCCTTCCCTGGGGTCAAGGCTGATGCCATATGTGAAACCTGGCTGGGCATATTGCATATTTATGAGAGAGGAACTCCTCCCCCTGGGCCCAGCCAGGTTTCAGTCACACATGCCAGATCGGCCTCCTCATCCAGGATTAAATCCCAGATGAGGAGAGCTTTGTTTACTACCGATCTGTCATTGAGCAGCAGCAGCTTGAGCCCAGGGCCCAGATTACACTCATCACCAGGACCCCGGGTTGAGCTCACAGAACCGGAACAAGGGATCGCTATTAAGCAGCTAGCCCCATAACTCCGTCCATATCTACCTCTCCCCAGCAGGACCAGAATATTGTGGCCCTCTGTCACCCCGGAGAAAAATACCCCCATCCCTCCTGTCCCTCCACTCTGCATTCAAACTATCCCCATTGTACTACTACTACTACTAATAATAATAATAACAACAACAATAATAATAATAATTTCTTTCATTCATTAGACATGAAACTCAGTCAACTGAACATTTAAAAAGTATCACAAATACCACTGGATGGTGCTAATGGTTAATACAGGTTTCCGCCAGCATCCTAGGTATCGACCAAATATCTTCTTAAAATATATGATGTTCTGAATAGCGTAGTTTTTTGTAGTTCTGCTGGTGTTATTGCAGAAAGCTGCAATTTCTTGATGTGTTTTGTGAAATTCTTGGACATTGTACCAAGTGCCCTGATGACAATGGGTATCACTATTACATGTTTTATCCATAGCTGTGTAGTTTCAATGGCCAAGTCACAATATTTCGTAATTTTTCCAGTTCTTTTTCTTAGACTCTGCCATCTCCTCGTGCGGTGATATGAATAAACTGTACTTTGGCACTTGGCAACTTTGATATCTGGTGTGTTGTGTTCAAATGACAATCTATCTGTATTCAAAAGTCTGACAAGATCTTCACTGTCTCATTTTCGGTAACTTTTTCTACTTTGTGGTCCCATGACTTTTCAGTTACAGGCATGTCATATTTTTTACATAATGATCAGTGGACTAATTTAGCAACTCGATCATGTATAGCTTTGTAATTAGCATGCACAATTTTTCTGCATTCACATATTAATTGTAAAACTGTTTCATCTTTCTCTTTGCAAAGCCAGCAGTTTGGATTGGCAGTGAATTTTTATATCTTTGCTTTCATGGCATTAGTTTGTAGTGTTTGTTCTTGAGTAGCGAGTATTAAACCTTCCATTTCTTTCTTGATGGTTCCCATTTTAAGCCATGACCATGTAAGATTGTCATCACATTTTTCTTCAATGTTTTTCACATTTTGTCCATGCAAAGCTTTGGTTTTCCATCTATCTAATCTGCCACCCAGCTGCTTTTCCTTATATTCTGCCTTTGTTTCTTTTGTTTTTATAATATTCTCCATTTTCACAGCCTGCAGCAATTTTTCTGTACTTTGGTTCACATAATAATTCAAACTTTGTTTTTCTTCTTCTACAGTTTGATATATATAGATCGACAGATGATGCTGTTAATATGGCTCTACACTACATCCTTCAACATCTTGAATCTCCAATGACCTACACTAGGGTCCTCTTTGTAGACTTCTGCTTACCAGATATTCATCTGGCTAGTGTCCGGCTAGTCTGGTCAGCTTCAGCACATTGTTTTATCCCCTGGTTAGGGCTTTAAAAAAAAACCTTATTCGGAGAGAGTAACAATGAAAGAGCTTGCAAGCTAGTGGGAACATCATTAGCACCTGGTTAGAGCTGGAAAGAAACATTTGGAGCAAGTTAGACCAATGGGAAAAACCTGCACAGACTTGGGGCTTGGAAAACATTCTTTGCAGAGGGTAACAATGAAAGAGCTTGCAAGCCGGTAAGGGCTGGGAACATCGTTAGTACCTGGTTAGGGCTGGAAAGAAACTTATTCAGACAAAATTAAAGCAATGAAAACACCCTGCAAAGACTTAGGGCTTGGAAAACATTCTTCACAGAGAGAAACAATGAAAGAGTCTGCAAGGTAAGAGCTGGGAAGATCGTTAGCAGCCAGTTAGGGCTGAGAAGAAGAAGAAAAAAGCTACATTTAGAATATAAAACACACCCAAATTATCAGCCTCCGAAAAATACAGTAGGTATTTTTAACTGTCATCCTTTGCTAATGCTTTAATTATGCTTCCATTTCCCAGTTCCTTTCCTTCTATTTTTTTTTATTTTTCTTCTTTGTATGGATAATATAGCACATTTTTCAAGTCTAACGTTCATTTTTATGTCACTGCTAAACAGTTGAACTATGTTGAGTATTGATTTAAGTTCAGTGGGGCTTTTTACATACATTTTAAAGTCATTCCTGCATAGTAGATAGTTTATCTTGTCATATTGGCTTGAGATTTGGTATCCCAGTTTTGTCAGTGGAATTAATGTTGAACAGCGATGTTGAACAGTAGTGGTGAAAGTGAGTCCTCCTGGAAGATTCTTCATCTGTTCTTGCCATTTGTTACTAGAACTGTTTTTCATTTTTGCATATTTGCTTTCAAAAATGTACAGATATTTTTGCTGATTCCAAAGTTTTGCAGACAGGTGTTAATCCAGCTGTGAGGTAGAGTCAAATGTTTCTTGTAATCAACCCATGGAATATTTAAATTCATTTTTCTTTATTTTGCATTTTTAGTGTCATTTTGTCAATGAGCAACTGATCTTTTATTCCTCTTGATTTTTTATCATTTCCTTTTTGTTCTACTGGATACAAAAGTTTTTCCATCAGATGACTGAATACAGTGATCCCCCGGTTATTGCGTCCCCGACCATTGCGAACAGGCTAATTTGTGATTTTTGAACCCGGAAGTCAGAACACCATCTGCGCATGCGTGCCCTTTTTTTCTATGGGCACGCATGCGTAGATGGCGCCGGGCAGATCAGCTGCTGGGCAGCTTCCCTAGGTCTTCCCCCTCTTGGCGGGCATCAGCGAGGAGTTTCCCCACCGCCCACGCAAACTCCTCGCTGCTGCCACTTCGCTCGGGCCGCTTCCCAGCTGAGTACTCAGCTGGGAAGCGGCCCGAGCGAACGGCTTGTCCGCAGCCTGCCCACGCCGTTCGCTCCCCCTCTTGCTGGTGGGAGAGCGAGAAGCCCTCCCCAGCACCCGCTCGCCCGCCCTTCGCCACTCGCCCGCCCTTCGCCCGGCCACCCGCCTTTCGCTCGCTGCTCACCCGGGTTCGGGGGGGTGCTGGCAAGCCGCCCATGCCGGCGGCGACGTTTTAAAACAGCGGCGCGGCTGTTTTAAAATGTCGCCGCCGGCATGGGGGGCTTGCCAGCACCCCCCGGACCCCCAACCTGGGTTTGGGGGGCTGCTAGGAAGCCCCCCATGCCGGCGGCGATGTTTTAAAACAGCCGCGCCGCCCCCAATCTTCGGCTCCTCGCTAGCGCTGCGGGAGTAAAAACACCATCTGCGCATGCGCAGATGGTGTTTTTACTTCCGCAGCGCTACTTCGCGAAAACCCGCTCATTGCGGGGGTCCTGGAACGGAGCCCTCACAACGAGCGGGGGATCACTGTACTGAATTTGCCAGTATTCTTGTAAAAAGTTTGAATATTGTTGGCAGATAAGTAATCGGGTGATAGTTTCTTGGTTCTGTGCCCTTTGCTGGATCTTTCATGATCAAATATGTTCAGCCAGCTGTTAATTACTCTTTGCTTTTTGCATTTTGAAGCATTTCATCAAATTGAGTGGCCATGCGATGATGAAGGCTGGTCAGATGCTTTAGCCAGTCACTATGCAATTCATCCAGGCCAGGTGCACTCTAGTTCTTGACCTTCTTTGCTTGTTTTGCAACCATGTCCATTTTTATTATAATATTTTCAACTTTGTTTCGTGTTAATCGTTGTTGAATATCTTTGATCCAGAAGGCAGTTTTATTGTATCCCACTGGGTCTTCCCACAGTTTTTTTCCAAAAGTTCAAAGCTTTTTCTTTACATGGATGAACATTAGTTTGGACTCGATTTTCATCAAGTAATTGGTAGAAGAGGTATTGATTTCTTCTGAACTGGACATTTTCATGATATTCTTCCTATCTTTCAATTTTTTTTGCTATTGCCATTATACATTATTTTATTTCTTCCATGATTTCCATTATTTCCTCCAGGTTATATTTTTTGTGCAAGCTATTTTTCAGCTTTTTGTTATTTAGTTTTCTTTCTTTCATGTAATTTAATTGCTGAAATCCTCTTGTAGATTGTTTTAATTATTATTTTCAAGTTGAATTTTCCATTTTGGTGTAGGGTTGGGTTGGGTTTTTTTTGGGGGGGGGGGTTGGCATTTTACAACCCACTTTTTCAGTTATAATGGAGACTGTGCTATACATTAGTTGGTAGGTTCCATATAGTGTGCTGGATGTGATAGAAGTTAAAATGTTGTTCCCGGTAATTAACAGTTTGCTATGCACTTCATGATTGGTAGATAGTCATTTTCTTTCTATGTTTTCTTTGATGTAGTTTTCAGTCTTTTCTTTCAGCATTTTTGCTAGATCACTTAGCTCCACATTTTTGAGTTGTTGCACAGGAGGATCTTCATTCTGTCTGTTGGTTTCTTCCACTGGCAGGTCAGTTTGTTCATGTGTTGGAGCAGTTTCTTCAGCTTGTTCATCGTTACTTGTTGTTTTATTTTTAGCCAATATTTCTAGATGTTGCATTTCCACATCTGTGAAAACTTTATTACGGATGATGAAGTGTCTTTGATCATTAATCTTTGTTCAGTTGCATCACTTTCTGAGTGTTTTTCTTTCCACAGTTGCACCATTCTTTTTTTCAAATCCCCTGGTTGTTGGTTCTGCCTGGTAGTAATATTTGATTATTTGCGCTTTGGTTCCAGTTGCTTTGCAGTTGCATGCGCTGGTTCCCTGGCAGTAACAATTGAGCCCTGTAGCCTCTTTTTCAACAGATATCCAGGAGCCATAGCATCCGATGTGGTCCTTGTTGACCTGGGTGACAGCCAACCCAATGTAGAATTTTGTTGATTTATTCTCATCATTACTAATGGCAGATGCCTGGGTTGGTTCATGGTGGTTAAATCCCTACTGATCCAAAGATGGTAATCCCATAACTATAGGAACTGTACAGAATAGCTGTCCAGGCCAAGCCACTGCAGCCTACTTGCCTGTTTGGTGGCAGAAGGCAGGATCAGGATGATGATGATGATGATGATGATGATGATGATGATGATGATTTCTTTTATTCATTAAACATGAAACTCAGTCAACTGAACATTTAAAAAATTGTCACATTATTATTATATTAAAATTAGTATTATTGTTATTATTATTACAGTATATTATAAATGTAGAAACAAGAAAGGTATTGATAAGTCAGTAATGGATTTGCTAAATATTATATAAACTTAGACAGAGAAATCATCAGCATGGATTACTATTGTATTCTACAAGATTTAAGTTAATCTAATGCAGTGATGACAAACTTTTTACCTCTTGGGTGCCAAAATAATGTGCGTGTGCACAAGTGCCCACACTCATAATTCTGGAAAGGGTAGAAACAGCTCCCCCCAACCCCCCAAAGGCCTTCTAGAGGCTGAAAATGGATGGTTACCCAACTCATGGTGGGCCCAGTAGGCTCGTGTTTTGCCATTCCCAGGCTCCAAAGGCTTCCCTGGAGCTGGAGGAGGGTAAAAACGCCCTTCCGTTTGGAACTAAAAAACATCCTCCCAGAGCCTCTGTGCAAGCCAAAAATCAGCTGGCCAGAACACACATCCATGTTGAATCTGAGCTAGGGAAATGGCTTGCATTCAAACAGATATGGCTCTGCATGCCACCTGTGGCACCCGTGCCATGGGTTCACCATCACTGAACTAGTGCAACCTGCTATTTCAATAGAAATGTTAATAATAGGTTGTATAACAATACAACCAGTTAGTCAAACAGTTAGTATTTAATATTTTTTTAAATTAATGACTTAGTTACTGACTGAACTTTTTTTTCCATTTCTTCAGAAAAGTCATTTCTAGCACTTTTAGTATAATTCTATGTTTATAGTAAACAGCAGATTTTTAAAACTTAACTTTGTCTTATAATAATCATGCATCTGTTGATCTGTTTAATTATGAACTCTGGGAATAATTAAAATTTATCAGGCACAAGATGAAATAGAAATGTATAATATTGCCCAATATCTATACAGTTAGACTGCCAAGGAGAACAAAGAAGATACTGTAACCAACCCAGCGTAACAACTAGTAAAAGCAAAATGGTTTCTACTATCAGATGAGGAAGTGTGATTTAGTTAATAGCAATTACAAGCCTGCAAATCAAAAGTCATATTACTTTATATTCTTATAACAAAAATCATAATAATTGAATAGGCTAGATGCCTTGTACCCTTCACATAATATATGAAGGAAATTAATAATGTTACTCTTTAATAAAAGTATTTAATGTTCTAATAAGCTTTATATACTTTATGTACTATAAACATAAGCTATAATACTTTTTAATGTTACAAATTAATCCAGAATGTACTTAGTAAAACAATATAGGATGACTTGTTACAAATTTACATCCAAGCCCAAGGCATGGCCACATTCAGTTAGATAGGAACATCCACCTAGGATGAAGCTATCAGTGAATGAGATAAGGTATCTGTTACTATGGAGAAAATGCCATGCTGACCCTTAGAGTATAGAATGACTGAAGAAATGACTTAGGAGAATAAAGGGATGTGTGGAGGGCCTCTTAGGTGTGGCATGCCTTGTGTAGGGAAAATAAATGCAAGGTTTGTATATTGTTCTTTGCTCTCCTTGTACTCAATCCTGTTGGGAAGAAGCTTGGAGGCTGCCTTTGCAAACACTTTTTGGAATAAACCTTTGAATTGTGAACCAGACCTTTTCTACCGTATTGTGAGTATTCAAATAATTGGGTCACATATCTCACATACGTCGCTAATTTTCTGACTCAAATATTTCAAATGTTCCGAAGTCTTACCACAGAGCCTTCCAAGTTAGCTTCTAAGCCATCAGAATTGCTGTTACATTTCACATACAAAATCCCCAGTAGGCTTCTCTTAGCCTGACTGATCACCAGGCTCAAATACCTCACACCAGAAATACCTTTCTTCACAGAGGTTCTTATTTTCTACAGCGCTTCCTGCATTACAATACAACTACAGTACATGATGCTATAAGGTTACTTAGCCAGTTTAGGAAATACTGCAAAGAAGCAGCAGCAGAATCCTGGGAATTTTTGTTGTGAAAAAAAAATACAGTAAAGAATCCACATTGCATTTACTCTGCATTTTCAAAAATGAGTTTAGTTTTCCGCAACCCCTGGGGTAGAATGATTTCATTCCAGCTAGCATCCTTCTCACCAGGGATCTTCTGGAAGAGAAAAAATCAAATCCTTCTCCCAGTAAAAAGGGAATTGCAGAATCTATTCAAATTTATCAATTCCTAAGTCCAGTATTTTTTTTAAAAATGCATAAACTGTGGTGTTTTGAGGCATCAAAGGAAAACAGTTTTAATCAGGGTGCAACACTATGCAGGTTTCCAAAGAACAATTTAATCAAATTCATCCACAAACTTCTATAAGCTGAAAATATGTGAAATTAATTCCACTTCTTAAGGTCCTTGGAAAGTAAAAATGGTACAACAAATGTCTGAGCTCATTAACTGTTGAGCTGGCTGGCTCTGCTATTTGAATAAGTTTATTTTCCTTGTTTCTGATACATTATTTCAATAGCAATAATGCAAACATAATATCCCTGCAAAGAAAGGAGGATTTACTTTGCACTTTTCCCTCAATAGGCAGTTGAAATCAGTAATGCTGTGAAGAGGGAGAGATATTGGCTTAGGAGCGCTCACCTGTGGGCAGTTGCACGATTCATTCTTTTTCTTCCTGCATTTTAACATTTATAAAATATTTTGAAGGTAATTAGGGGGACAATATCATCAAGAGGCCGAGCAAGTTCATGATTTATGGATGCTACTGGATCAGCAACTACATATCTATAACTAATGCCCTTATCACTGTTTGGACCATTGCATGGGGATGCTCAGCAGAATGGTTATACTCTGGCCCTGCGTTAATTTTATATTAACCTGAGTCAATTCAAAGTGCTGGTTTTAACATTCAAAGATCTACATGGATTGAATCCAGAATATTTTCCAGTTCATCTTCTTCCATTTTGGTCCATCTCACTCCAATATCACAGAAGAACTTTCTGATGATTTCCCATTTCCTGAGATGAGAAAGGTAGAAGCTTGAAAATACTTCAACTCCAGAAATTTAGCCACCTCCAGCCACTATTTTTAATAGTTGATAGAATGTCAAGTTATACTGTATTAGAAAGTATGAGTTGATAACACTGGTTATTGGTTTGGTTGTCTTGCACATATTTATTTTGTTCCTTCTTTTATATCTACATCATAGGCATTTTTATAAATTTTTCTTAAACCAAGAGTATTGTTTGTGATGGGTCTAAATATAACTGTTAAATGAATCATTCAAATTTAATGAGAAAACAGTTAAACAGAATTAGCAATGGCTAGCAAAGTATTTGACTTTTGTATACATGAGTTTTAATTTGTATAACTTCATCCTTTTAAAAAATTCTCTACCGGTAAAAAAATAAAATAAAACTGGATACCATGTTTGTTTGAAATGGGTAAATTAATCCATTAATCCTAAATGGCCCCTGAACATAGATAAATAAAACAATTCTAAAGGGTTTTTTTCCTTAATGCTTCTTATGAGAGAATTTTTAATGGGTTTATAAATATTAATACAATAAGCCATGTAAAAGCATCTAATTAAAAGATGGGAGAGTTTTTATTAGCAGCTTGTAAAAATTGCTAATAAAAGGTTAATATTATACAGCAGAGCTGTATATCTTCAACTATGCAGATGTGCAAGAATTTAAAATTCTATCTTGCAGTCCCCTTCCTTATCTGGAGCAGAAAAATGGATGACAGCCATCCTCAGCGATTTGACAGGTTGAATAACTATTAACCCCATACTGCATTACAGTTGGCACAAACAATCTGCATAGCCCTCCCCACCCCAAAAAGAAAATATCACATATGACAGAAGTAAGATTTGGAATAGGTGTTTTCTGGACATTGCTGAGGCTCTTTGCCAGTATAATAAAACACCAGTCATTAGCTTAATGGACAAGCTATTGACCTAGGGAACATTTTACACCTTTGGCAGTTAATATATATGTAGCAATTAGGTCTTCTTGGACTGAAGAATTTATTTTTAAATAGATACATGTTCATTTGATGTCTATTCTAGCATTCACCATACAAAATTATCAGAAGAAAGCTTATGTATCTAGTTTCCTAGTTCTGTCACTTTCGTTTAATAAAGCTGTAGGCTTTTACACTCAATTTATGTTGTATATATGCCTTCCTTTCAGCAGCTCTACCAAAAAGAGAGCTGTAAAACAAGCTTAATGGAGCTAGGATCTCTTCTTCAACACATTGTGTTCGGTAAAACTCCTGGGAGAAATCAGGTATTTTATAGCTCAGCTAGCACTAAAATAATGTTTCTTAGCTACCTAGTGTCTTGCCCAATAATCAGTCAGCTCAGATGTGGTAGCATAAACTTTGAAATATAGGCTCTATGCTTCCCAAGAAATGGAATCAACCAAGGTGACTTGGCATTGCACAGGAAATTTGCTTGTAATTTAATCTGATTTTATTACACTGCAATCTGGTTTTATAGCAATGGGTACTGTAAAAACAACATATGCACTTCTTTTTTTGGAACATACAGACTACTGAAATTCAAATATTATCCCACAGTTAGTAAAAAGAAAGCACATGATTTCCTGTTTTCACCTTCATAAAACACATAATTCTCCCCACAGCAAGATGGAGGGGGGTTCCCTCTCCTTTTAATGTTCAAGCCATACTACATCTAAGCTTAGTACTCAGGATATATCTCTACATTTTGAGGAATTGAAGAATTCTGTGTAGTGGGTAGATAAAGTGCTAGAACCCACTGTAACAACTTTGCCAAAAAAGCACTAAGAGTGGTTAATCTAATCTTACATATTTTTTTCTCTGGCAACATTGCACTGCTAATCAGAGCATACAAAACATTTGTTAGACCAATTCTAGAATACAGCTCACCAGTCAGATTAGTAAACCAATGCAAAAGGTATTCAAAAAAATTTGGAACTTGCAGCCAAATCTAACTATGTCTTTATGAGTCTACCTGCTGGGAGTGGCAACCATGAACAAGAGGGTCTTTGCACAAATCCATCTTGTATGCCAGTTGCCCCCATTCCTGGATGAGGAAGTTCTACTCACATTTATTAATGACTTAATCACTTCCCACTTGGACTAATCCTTATTTAATGATGACAATTGAGACTTGCAATGTGGTCATTAGGTGAAACTGAAACTTCAACCTTCCTTTATTTCACTTATTTATGAAGGTTGCAAATAAAAGGATTGGCCATAAAGCTACTTTTTCATCTGTTTTACCTGTGAATGTTTGCTAAAAGAGGACATTGCTAATCCACCTATATTGTAATGAGTTCATGATGTGTTTGGAACTGGAACTGGTACAAAATCAAGCAGCACAGGGAGTTTAGGGATATTCAATGAATGTGCACATCATACCACTTTTGCATTTAAAGTTCTTATATTGAGATTAAAGTTCTTATATTGATTAATATTAAGAGTTCACATCTTGGTAAGATCTATATCTGGGTCTGCCTTTAGTCATTTTAAGACACTACTGTTCACCTACAAGATAAAGCCTGCTTTCTTGTGATATAGTTCAACAGCTTTTTTTTTTTTTTGAAAGGCTGATATCTATAACTTTAAAAGGGAACCTCCAAGGCCTTTGTACTAAAATAGTACTAACAAACAATTGCAATGTGCTGGACATACTATTCCATCTGTCAAAAATGGTACAGCCATGCAGGCAAATTGCAAAAGTTTAAGAGTCATTACATAAAGTCATTCCATTCAAAAGAAAATAAATTTGTTTGCAGTCAAGAAAAAGGAGAGAAAATCTGCCTCTTGTAGAGCTATCATTGCCACATAAGTATCAATACCTTTCAAAAATATTTGTGTGATTTACCCCATTGAAGGCAAAATCTTTCATCACTATTGTCCCTTAGAGATATTGCTGCCAAGCAATTTCACATCAATCTTATTTGCTTCCTAATATAGCAATACAATTATGTAAAGGGATTGGATTTGTGATTTCTACTGATTATATTAAATATTTGGGACTTATCCCAAAGCATTACTATATATGTGAAAATCAATATGTGGAAACTTCTTTTTAAAAGGTTGTGTGGTAATAGATGTTAATAAATTCCTTTAAGCCTGCAGGGCAAAATTAGTGTTAATGCTACAAAAAATTATGTTCTTATAGGAATTCATATATTAACACTGAATAAATATTTTATTGGGGTTATTAAGTGGTGTAGGACATTTCTTTAAAACAATAGCTATCCAGGTTTCCGTCAGCTAAAGTTAGATGCTCATTTGCAGAAGATGATTTTATCTAATCTGAAAAAATACTATTAGGACAATATTTTATCAGCCACCTGTTGATAAAATGGAAATATTGTTCTCAGTAATATAAATAATTTTATCCTTTTAAGGCAGGGGTGTCAAAGTCAAAGCAAGGAAAAGAAAGAAAACGGAGGGAGGGAGGGAGTAAGAAAGGAAGGCTATGATGAAAGTGAGGAAGGCTCTCGGGGAAATCCTTCCTTAGCACTTGGCCACCACAGATGCCCCCAATATGTGTGACATCGAGGTGGCCTTGTCCATCATGCCCACGTCCACCCACTCCAGCCCTCTGAGGTAAAACAGAACCCTGATGTGACCCACAATGAAATTGAGTTTGGCACCCCTGCTTTAAAGAATAAGATGGAAACTGCAAGTGATTAGAACAACAAATAGCAAAAAATGTGTTAATTTCTAGCAGCGAGAAATCTTTGTGCCATATGGGGATATAAATTCAGTTTTGACAATCATGAATATCTAGCTCCTTGGAAAATAATCTATTTTGAAAATTGTTGATGGATCATTTTACTGGACAGTTTGGCAAAAGCTGAGATCATGACTTTAAATCAACCACAAGTAATAATTGCTTAAAGGATTTTTCTTGACTTCAAATTAGATTTGCTCTTCCCAAGTCAAAACAAGGGAGATATATTCTGGTTAAGCCTGTTCTAATGGATTATTACAAAGCAAATGCTTTAACTTCCTCAAAGGCACCTTTACTCTCTTGCTTGATGGAATCCATTACAAAAATAAAATCTGTAAGATATTTCTACCAAAATTTATTTATTTATATATATATATATGTATATGTATATGTATATGTATATGTATATGTATATGTATATGTATATGTATATGTATATGTATATTTCGTAGATTTTCACGGGTATATGTATGTAGATTGTTCTGAGTTCGGGTTTTGCCCTGTGTAATATTTTGCATGTCTATGCGACGTTTCGGTGAAATCACATCCATATTTACAGCAACATGAAGCTTAAAACTTCAGCCTGATGATGGTGAATGTGATTTCACCGAAATGTCGCATAGACATGCAAAATATTACACAGGGCAAAACCCGAACTCAGAACAATCTACATATGTGTGTGTGTGTGTGTGTGTGTGTGTGTGTGTGTGTATGTATATGTATATATATATATATATATATATATATATATATATATATATATATATATATATATATATATATGTAGATTGTTCTGAGTTCCATTTTACAACAGCACGAAGCTTGAAACTTTAGCCTGATGATGGTGAATGTGATTTCACCGAAACGTCGCATAGACATGCAAAATATTACACAGGGCAAAACCCAAACTCAGAACAATCTACATACATATACCCGTGAAAATTTGCGAAAACAAATATATATATATATTATATATATATATATATATATATATATATATATATATATATATATATATATATACATATACAGTGATCCCTCGAGTTTCGTGATCTCAATCTTCGCGAAACGGCTATATCGCGATTTTTTAAAAAATATTAATTAAAAAAAAACACTTCCGCGTTTGGCTTTGGGAGTCAGCTGGGAAGCGGCGCGGGTGTTTTAAAAGGGCGCAGCCGGCATGGGGGGCTTCCCAGCAGCCCCCTGAACCGGGGGTTCGGGGGGCTGCTGGGAAGCCCCCCAGGCCGGCTGCGACCTTTTAAAACACCCGTGCCGCTTCCCAGCTGTCTCCCGAGGCCGAAGGGGGAAGTTCCACTTTAGCGTTCGCTTTTAGGAGACAGCTGGGAAGCCGCGCGGGTGTTTTAAAAGGTTGCCGCCGGCATGGGTGGCTTCCCAGCAGCCCCCCGAACCCCCAACCCGGGTTCGGGGGGCTGCTGGGAAGCCCCCCATGCCGGCGGCGACCTTTTAAAACAGCCGCGCGGCTTCCCAACTGAGTCCTGAAGCCAAACGCGGAAGTTCGCCTTTGTCGTTTGGCGTCAGGACTCAGTTGGGAAGCCGCGCGGCTGTTTTAAAAGGTCGCCGCCGGCATGGGGGGCTTCCCAGCAGCCCCCTGAACCCCCAACCCGGGTTCGGGGGGCTGCTGGGAAGCCCCCCATGCCGGCGGGGACCTTTTAAAACAGCCGCACAGCTTCCCAACTGAGTCCTGACGCCAAACGCGGAAGTTCGTCTTGGGGTTTCCCCTTTGCGTGGGCGGCGGGCGGCACCCAGGGAAGGTTCCTTCGGCCGCCGGGCAGCTGATCTGCTCTGCAGCGCGGCAGCAGCGAGGAGGCGAAGATGGGGTTTCCCCTTTGCGTGGGCAACGGGGAAACCCCATCTTTGCCTCTTCGCTGCTGCCGCGCTGCGGAGCAGATCAGCTGCCCGGCGGCAAACTCCACCATCTGCGCGTGCGCGGCCATGAAAAAAAGGGCGCGCATGCGCAGATGGTGTTTTTACTTCCGCAACCCTACATCGTGAAAAATCGAGTATCGTGAGGGGTCTTGGAACGGAACCCTCGCGATACTCGAGGGATCACTGTATATATATATTTGTTTTTGTAGATTTTCACGGGTATATGTATGTAGATTGTTCTGAGTTCGGGTTTTGCCCCGTGTAATATTTTGAGTGTCTATGCGATGTTTCGGTGAAATCACATTCACCATCATCAGGGTGAAGTTATAAGCTTCGTGCTGCTGTAAATATTTACAGCATATTTACACCATATTTACAGCAGCACGAAGCTTATAACTTCAGCCTGATTATGGTGAATGTGATTTCAACGAAACGTCGCAGAGACACTCAATATTACACGGGGCAAAACCCGAACTCAGAACAATCTACATATACATATATATATATATATATATATATATATATATATATATATATATATATAAAGAATAGTCCTAAAAATGCGAGTTCCAGGTATGTGTGTGAATGATGAGGCAGCAGCCATCTCGATCACCGGAACATAGAAACTTTAATAAAACCACTTAGCTTTCGTTAGCGTGCTGCTAACTTCGTCAGAGTATTAAAATGCCATGGGAGACATATATAATCTCAAATGTGTGTGTGTGTGTGTATATATATATGTGTGTGTGTGTGTGTGTGTGTGTGTGTGTTTTATGTCGGATCACCCTGGATCCTAGTCTCCCTTAATTTTAAAATTCCAGCTAAAAAATATTTAACACACACACACACACACATATATACACACACACACACACACACACACACACAGATATAATGGAGACATAATTGGGATATTTCAAACACAAACTAAATAAATAGAATTTCTGATAAAACCACAGCAATGACTTTGGGTACTTAACACTGTTTAAAGGTATTTATACATTTGAGATTAAGCTTGGTTCATTCAACAAAAATGTATTTAGGATATATTGGACTCCACAAATAATGTATTTGAGAGGATGGATATAAAGTTTTTTATGCTGGAAATCTAAGAAATATGAAGACTCATTGTCCCATATGATATGATCATATGGTCATTTAGTATCTTTTGGGAATAATGTATTTATGTACTGTGTCAAGGAACAGCTGTTGGAAATGTTTTGGAAAGGGTAGTATTTTGCCATGGAAGTGGAGTAAATATAGGGTCACTTTATTAAATTAGCATAAATTTAAATAAAGAAAATTTAAATAACGTTAATTTAAATAATTTCAATTCAACAGTAAACAAAGGACCTGCAGAGGCCAAAAACTAACGGGGCGGAAATTCCTATCAAAACCTTTCTAGGCGACTCTTGGGCATAACTCCTTGCTGAACCAGGTGAAAGTAGCCACCTTCACCTGGATTCGAGCCACGCCCCTAAGCATGTGGGTGGAGCTCACCCTCCAATCCCCGAGGGAAATCAGATCCGATGAGTCCCATGGGCATCCCCTCTCCAATCCCCGAAATTGTACACACCTCTAGTTCATGGAGAGAGGCGGTCCATCATCTTTTGAAAAGATGCCCAAAAGGAGAACACACAGTTGCTCCTACTGCCCATTTCTGCCCCTGACCTGCCAGAACCCCAGTGACCAGAGGGAAGACAAATTGACCGAATGGATATCTACATAGCGCCGCACCCCCTAACCAGTCCATCCTTACCGTCGGTGTGGAATAGGTGAAAAAATGCCCGCCCCCATAGGGGAGGCCACCAAAAATTCCTATTCGGCCCCAAAGCAACCCCTTCCAGGCCCACTGTATGATAGAGGAGGGCGGCCGGGTGTTCACTTCAGGATGCCCGAGGGAAAAGGAGGAGGACTGCTTCAGACTGCCCTTAAATAGGGCAGTCTAGGACCTCCCCCAAGGCCCAGGAGGCAGCGCGCCACCTTGGCGCACTGCCAAAAGCCGAACTTCCAGTTTTCCTGGAAACCGCAAGTTCAGAGCTCCTCGGAGCTTGTAGCAGCATCGCCCAGGTCCGGGGGCAATTTAGGCCGGCTCTTTAAGGCGCCGGTCGATCATTTCTTCTGATCAAAGAATGCAGCAATAGGTATTACTATAGCAGAGATTCTGTGGATAATGTTTATATTGTAGTAGTGAATTCATTAGTAAACCAGTGACTAATGGCTAATGATGAGTATAAAAAATAAAACAAGTCTCTTCCTCCTTTTTTTTTTAATAAAAAACCCCTTTTGTTACAAAAACTAAAAATATCAAATAATAAAAAGACTGTTTTGCATTGAATTCAACTCAATGAATCCATGACTATAACGTTTTCTTGAGAATGTTAGGAAGAATGTTGCCTTTGTCTTCATCCAGGATAATTTTTGACAGCCTTGGGACTTTTGGATGGTTTTCTATGGAAATATAAAACATGTGAGATCATGCTTAATCTCAATATATATATATTATAAGCCACTAAAAAGGTGAGGCATTTCACCCAACAATATCTTATTCATATTTGACTTATTGTTTCAGTCTAAAACAAAGAGTTGGATATGACCTAAAGAATGAACTGGAGGGATTGCTAATGGCTTTGTTCTCAGGCCTCATGGTCAGCCACTTTTTCTACCAATTGCATGAGATTAACTGTGCTATTATGAACCTTTTATAAAATGAGTAAACATAATATTCTGGAAACAAAAAGCAAGCTGTAGAATAGAGATTATGTGGATAATGTATTATTTATATTATAATAGTCAGTAAGGGGGTTGTCTGCAAAGGCGATGAGTAAAAATAGTAAATTTTGGCCCATAAGAATCACCTGCAGTTTCTAAATTAAATTAGGGCCAGGCAAATGAGTGTATTATTTATTTATTTGTTTGTTTGTTTGTTTAACTTCTATGCCACCCAATCCTAAAGGATTCAGGGCGACTTACAACAAAATATAGTTAACAATAAAAAGAAGTCCAATATAAATTAAAACAAGTAAAAACTCATAACTCAGCAATTCAATCAACACAACATACCATTCAATACAATTTGTCCATGAAAGATGTAAATTTATGGCTCCCCAAGCTTGCCAACAAAGCCAGATCTTCATAGCCTTTCGGAAGGCCAACAGTGTGGGAGAAGTACGGACATTGGGGGGGAGTTGCTTAAATAGAGTCAGGGTGGCCACAGAGAAGGCACTCCCTCATGGCCTTGCCAACCTGCATTGCTTAGTCAGCGGGACCAGAGAAGTCCAGCCTTGTGCGATCTTACTGGTTTCTGGGAGGCATACACCAGGAGACAGTCCTGTAGATAGTCTGGCCTTAAGCCATGTAGGGCTTTATAGGTAATGACCAACCACCTTGAATTGTGACCGGAGACTAATCAGTAGCCAGTGCAGCTCACGGAACATAGGTGTTATATGGGTATACTGGCGTATACCCATGACAGGTCACGCGGCTGCATTCTGGACTATCTTCAGTCTCTGAACACTCTTCAAGGGTAGCATGTAGAGTGCATTGCAATAATCAAGACAGGAGCTGATGAGGGCCTAAGTAACATGCGTAAAGCCTCTTGATCCAGAAAGGGCTGCAACTGGTATACCAGGCAAACCTGGGCAAAGGTCCCTCTGGCCATAACCGAGAGGTGGTGATCAAGGTTCAGCGGTGGAGCCAAGAGGACACCCAAGTTGCGGACCTTATCTGAGGTGATCAAAGTCTCCTCTCCCCCCCCCAGAACAATGGACGGACGGTTAGACTGGTCATTAGGAGGAAATGCCCACAGCCACTCAGTCTTGTCCCGGTTGAGCTTGAGCCTGTTGGCTCCCATCCAGACCCTTACAGCTTTCAGGCACTGGCACATCACCTCCACTGCTTCACTGAATTGGCATGGGGTGATAACTGGGTATCATCAGCGTACTGATGATACCTCCCCCCATGTTGTTGGATGATTTTACCTTGTGGCATGTAAATGTTAAATACTAGGGGGGGGATGATAGATCCCTCTAGTACCCCACAAAGTAAGGGCCAAAGGGTGGAACTCTGCCCCCCCAATAACAGTGACTGTGAATGACCAAAGAGATAGGAGGAGAGCCACCATAATATGGTGCTTCCCATATTTGAGGCTTATATAGAGCTCTTGATCTGGATAATGAGAGATGGGAAGCTAAATTCTGTCATAGAGCCATGGTAATGCAGTGGTTAGAATGCAGTATTGCAGGACCAACTCCCAGCTCACTCAGCTGTTCGATTCTAAGTAATTCAAAGTTGACTCAGTCTTCCATCCTTCAGAGGTCAGTAAAATGAGGACCCAGAATGTTGGGGGCAATATCTGACTCTCTAAACCACTTAGAGAAGGCTCTGAAGCACTTCATTAAATGTCTCCAAATGTGGATCTACAGTTGCTCTGCAAATCTGAGCATTAAAAACCTCTCAATTCTTCTGCAACTCAAATGAATACGTGAAGCCGAACACAATTCAAAATCTACATTCTCCCCCACAAGCCCTCATGTCAGCCCTCCCCACAATACCCAATATATTATTTATATTATTATTGTTGTTGTTATTGTCGTTGTTGTTGTCGTTGTTGTATTTATATGCTGCTCACTCCAAAATGGACTCAGGGCAGCTAACAGCAATCATAAATACAACAGCAATAAAAATGATTAAAATATAACAATAAAATCAACAATGCAATAAAAACAATAATATCATTAAAAACCATACATACTTACAGTCGATCCTAATTCCAGGCCTGCCAGAAAAGCCAGGTCTTAAGAGCTTCCTTGAAGACTGGGAGGGTGGATATAGTGTGGATCTCTTGGGGCAGTTGATTCCACAGGGTTAGAGCTGCCATGGAGAAGGCTCTTCCCTGAGGTCCCACCAACTGACATTGTTTAGCAGATAGGACCTGGAGAAGGCCGACTCTGTGGGGCCCTTACTGGCCACAGCGAGGTATGAGGGAGGAGGCGGTCCCGTAAATAGTCTGGCCCTGAGCCATTTGGTGCTTTAAAGGTAATAACCAACAAATATTATTAAGTTTCTTTTTCCTTGTTTTTCCTTTATCCTTCCCTGAGAATCAACAATGTCCAAGGAAGTTCTCAAAGGAGACAAAGGACAGGGAAGTTGCTCCTGCTTTTCCAATACTTTATCCTCATAAAGAATATGGGAGTTGAGACATGCTACTGCAGTTGCAGTAATACAAATTTTTAAAAAGCAATATAGAAGAATATTCACCCAAACTCATATCTACCTCCTTGCTTTCTTTTGTACTTTTTAATGCCATATACACAATAATGAAATTACCACTTACCCTAACTTTATTTTGATAAATAGTCCACTGATATGCCAACTAATAAAAGCAGAAGGGAGCTGAAATCCAAATTACCTAGCAGATATGAGGTTACTATTTCTCCTGTAGCACAACACCAGTCATTCTTCTCCTCTGCAAAGTGTTCTTCAAAAGGGAGCTTATTAAACATTCATAATTGGAATCACAATATGCAGAATGTTTTCTCTCCAACCTTTGTCCAGGGTCTGTAAAAAGAAACTTATTTTATGTTTCAATATACAGCGACCATGGCCAATTTGCACATTCTGGCTCATTTCCAAACGTTTCCCAGCCTCCTCTCAGTTAATGGTAATTCATATATTTGCAATCCATATGCAATTCAGAGCCAACATATGTTGGGAAGCCAAAGGTTATTTCCTTGCAATATCCCAACCGCCTCATTTTTAGATCTTGTGCTAAATATTTCATGATTTGCTAGTTTTCACTTATTATCACGTAAATAAAAAGTACCAACCAGAGTTCCAATTGCATCAAAAATGCAATATTGTTACTTACTTCTCCACGTGTTTTGATGAGCAAGCACTTCAGGGAAGAGCTATTAAATTTCATTGAGTAGGCAGCACAGTATCATCACCTTCCCCCCAGCCCTCCAGCTTATTTGGAAACATATCAACAATAATGGTAGTTGTTTTGCTTTGCTTTCATGTTGTTTTTTTAATTGTGAGCTGCCCAGAGCCATATATTTGAGATAGGTAGCTACATAAATTGAATAAATAAGTAAATTGTACTTGCATTAAAGATTGGTTACAGCTTGCATTTGAAGCCCAGGTACAAATCATGTGTAGCACCCAAGACTGCCTAATTGCCAATTCATCAGCATCAGAAATAAAACCATGGTTTGTGTAATAAGGTAACTTAAGAAAAGAGCTTCCAAAATATTTTCAGCATGTAAATTGTCCCACCAGAGGCAAAAATACTTTAGACCACTGCTGTACAACACTAAAAGGTGCTGATTGGTCCCTATCTTATCATTGCATGATTCACATTGTACCTGCTGACAGACAAAGACTTAAAGCCATGAAACCAACAATTAAATCAGTGAGGAGGACTAAGGAGGGAAAATTAAAGCTACGGGCTTGCTTTGACTGCACGGACTGGAATGTTTTTGAAGATACCTCTACAGACCTGGATGAACTCACAGATACTGTAACAATATATGTCAGCTTATAGGAAAACCTATGTGTACCAACGAGGAACCTGTGAATATACAGTAACAATAAAACTTGGGTCACAGCTAAACTTAAACAGTTACGTCATTCCAAAGAGGAAGCCTACAGAAAAGGTGACAGAATGTTGTACAATTAGGCCAGAAATGTATTAACAAGGGAGATCAGAGCAGCAAAAAGAAGCCACTCTGAAAAGCTAAAGAATCAGTTCTCAATAAATGAACCAGCAAAAATTATCAAAAACATTACTAATTATGGCAAACCACCTTCCCAAGCTGAAGGAAAACAACAAATAGCAGAAGACCTGAATGTGTTCTATTGCAGTTTGAAAGGAAACTACAGCCACCTAACTCCACAACCACCATCCCAGGCACACCAACAACAGCCAAATCTCCTATAACTGAACCCAGCCCATTGGGTTCACAACCCCTGGTGATTATGGAAAAGGAACTGCAAGATCTATTTCACAGATAGAAGCCAGGAAAAACACTAGGCCCAGACAACATAACTCCTTCTTGCTTAAATGTCTGTGCTGACTAATTGATCCCCATCTGCACCCAAATCTTCAACAAATCACTAGAGATATCCCATATTCCTTTTTGCTATTATCCCAGTGCCAAAGAAGCCCTCCATCAAGGAACTAAATGACTATACACCAGTTGCGCTAACATCCGTAGTTATGAAAACCTTTGAAAGGCTAGTGATGTCCCACTTGAAAACCATCATGGACCCACTGTTTGACCCCCTGCAATGTGAATACTGAGCAAATAGATTGACAGACAATGCTGTTAATTTGGCTCTGAACTATGTCCTAAACATCTTGAAACTCCAAAGACCTGCACAAGGATCCTCTTTGTAGACTATAGTTTAGTATTCAATGCCATTATACCGGACATTCCTCTAACTAAACTAAATCAGTTAGAAGTACCTGAACACACTCGTAAGTGGATCACAAGCTTCCTAACAGACAGGAAGCAGCAGATGAAGCTAGGAAAAATCACATCAGATACCTGTATAATTATCCCCCTAGTGCTCTCACCACTTCTTTTCTCTCTATGTACCAATGACAGCATCTCAAATGATCCATCGGTTAAACTACTGAAGTTTGCAGATGATACAACAGTGTTTGGTCTCATTTGAGACAATGATGAAACCACATACAGACAGGAGGTTGAACAACTTGCCTCATGGTGCGACCGGAACAATTTGGAATTGGACACACACAAAACCATAGAAATGATGGTAGACTTTAGGAGAAGCATTCCCATACTACCACCTCTTACAATACTAGACAACACAGTATCAACTTTAGAGATCTTCAAATTCTATGTTCTATCATATCTCAAGACATAAAATGGACACCTAACATCAAAAGCATCATCAAAAAAGCACAATAAAGAATGTTCTTTTTGCATCAATTCAGGAAGCTCAAACTGCCCAGGGAGCTGCTGATAAACCAAACAAGATAGGTACAGAATTCAGAGGATAATCAGAACTGCAGAAAAAACAATTACTGCCAACCTGCCTTCCATTGAGGACCTGCATACTGCATGAGTCAAAAAGGGGGCCATGAAAATATTTACTGACTTCTAGCATCCTGAAAATAAATTGTTTCACTCCTATCTTCAAAATAATTTTATAGAACACTGCACACCAAAACAACTGGACACAAAGAGAGTTTTTCTCTGAACGCCATCACTCTGCTAAACAAATATTTCCCTCACCGCTGTCAAACTATTCATTAAGGCTGCATAGTAATTACTATTAGTCTTGTCAATGTTCCTATAACCCATTTCCTCCCACTTATGATTGTATGACTTGTTTGTATCCTTATGATTTATATTAATACTGATTTTTCCTGATTGCTTATTTGTATCCTATGACCATCATTAGATGTTGTATCTTATGATTCTTGACAAATGTAATCTTGTCTCTTTTTTGTGCATGAGAGCATATGCACCAAAGACAAATTCCTTGTGTGTCCAATTACACTTGGCCAATAAAGAATTGCGGCGCAGGCGGAGTAACAGTCGGACAACAGTAATGGGTATAAATAGGGTCACTTTTATTAACTCAACTTAATTAACTTAATTAACCAAATAAGCCCACGTGACCTGCAGTGGTGCATAAACTCAAATGGGGGCGGAGTTAACTTCAACACAAACTCAACTGAGCAACACTGGGCGAAAGCTCCATGCCTGGGTGCAGGGTCATGGTAAAATTACACCTGCGCCCTGCCCCTGGCTACGCCCCCTTGGCGTGTGGGATGGCTCGCCACTGGTCACTGATAATATCCATGCAGCAAGCCACAGGAGAAACCCCCCTCAACGAACCCAGGCCGGTCGAGCCCTGTGATCCGAGAGGAAGATCCCCCCTTCACCTCAGTAGAGGTGCCCCTAAAGGAGATCACCGTTGCTGCTTACGCCCATTTCCGCCCCCTATCGGCCAACCCCCCCCCCCAGTGACCTTGAGGGGGGGGGGGGGGCACTAGTCGGTGAGACCACCCCCTAACCACAACTCCAACGTACAGAGTAGAGCAGGCGAAAAAACAACCAGAGCTGGGCCAATTTGCTGTGGTTGCAAAAAATTCCTGCTCGGCCCCACCGTGGGCGACCCATCATATGTACCCTGTAGCAGAGGGAGGGTGGGCGGGTGTCTCCAAACTGCCGGGCGAGGGTAACTGCGCCACGAGGCAGCCCCTTTTATAGGGCTGCCTCACCCTCGCCCAGCCAATGGGTGGCCCGCGCCACCAAACTTCGTCACTGCGGCCCCCTGGGATGACGAGGGGCCGCAGGCTCCGCCCCCAACATGGCAGCCTCCTTCCCCGGTCCCACGCCGCAACCCCGCGCCGGCTGGTAAGTCGCCGGCGGCATTGCGGCGCAGGCGGAGTAACAGTCGGACAACAGTAATGGGTATAAATAGGGTCACTTTTATTAACTCAACTTAATTAACTTAATTAACCAAATAAGCCCACGTGACCTGCAGTGGTGCATAAACTCAAATGGGGGCGGAGTTAACTTCAACACAAACTCAACTGAGCAACACTGGGCGAAAGCTCCATGCCTGGGTGCAGGGTCATGGTAAAATTACACCTGCGCCCTGCCCCTGGCTACGCCCCCTTGGCGTGTGGGATGGCTCGCCACTGGTCACTGATAATATCCATGCAGCAAGCCACAGGAGAAACCCCCCTCAACGAACCCAGGCCGGTCGAGCCCTGTGATCCGAGAGGAAGATCCCCCCTTCACCTCAGTAGAGGTGCCCCTAAAGGAGATCACCGTTGCTGCTTACGCCCATTTCCGCCCCCTATCGGCCACAGCAGGGGGTGAAATTTTAATTTATTCCCCCTGCTCCCCCCCCCTGCACATGAATGTGCAGGCACCTCTGCAGGTCCGCTAGAAATTTGTCATTACCCCTTTCTGACAGATGAACTCCGTCCTGCCTGTATAAGTCCCTGAGGGATGCCCTAATGTCGGGGTGGTCTATCACCCCACCCCCTTCCCGGAGTAACCATTTCCTGACTGCTCGATTGACCCTCTTCCTAGCCCCATCGACAGCCCTGGGATTTCTAGCATGTCTCCAAACCCTACGGGGCAAAATGTTGGACCAGAGGATGCGGGTGTCCGGCCACCGCTTCCAAATAACCTGCAATCCATCCCAAATATGCCACAGCAAGTCAACGCCCGTAATAGCTCCCAGGTCATTGCCTCCCACATGCAAGACCAACCATCCCGGCACCCCCTGCACCTTCCCACTATTGAACAGCAAGGGAAGTAACTCCAACCAACGTAGGCCTCTACGACCCAGCCACTGCACCCTAACATGCCGGTCCAGCTGCAACTGCGTGCCTGGCGTTGTCTCCTGGGCCCGCCGCTCGGCCCAGTATACCATGCTGTGGCCACAGATCAGGACTCTACAGGCCCCTTGCACGTCATCTAAAAAGGGGGGGGGGGAAGAGACAAAACAAAGTAGCATTAGAATCGGCCACCTGGGCCGCGCCCTGTCCCGCCCCTACTCACCTAAGGACGGATGTAGGCCCGGAAAGCCGTAGAACGCCAACAGCCCACCGCGCGTATGTCTGGCGTGCTGAAACCAACTGCGGCTGCAAAAGAGGCTGCGCCAATCCTGAAAGAATGCGTCCCGTAACGCCTGGGGTCCAGGCCCATCTGGGCCAGGGCCTTGGTTGCCACAGCCCAGAACTGGTACCTAGTGAGAGGGTCCCCGGAAGCGTGGCAGAAAAGCGGGCCGGGGTAGCTTCCCCGGATGCCCCAATATGATGATATTGCCCCCACCGGGCACACCTTCCTCTGGCTGGTCTTGGAAAGCTGGACCGTCACGCCCCGGCCCCTCTGATCTGTTTTGGAGCAGCGCAGACGAAGGAAGACTGAGCCCCGCCGGAATCGAATGTCCCTAGCTGTAAAGGCGCGGCCAGAGTGATCGAACTTGGATGCCGCCAAGACCTCGCTTATCCGAAACGCACCAAAAAACAACGTAACCGCAACCGCGCGGTAAAGGGCTGCCTCATACTGGGAGCGACACAGCTTGTCCCACAAATCACCCAAAACCCGTAAATGGGCCAACTTGAGGGGGCGTCTCCTATCACCCCGGGGCGGGCCCCTCTCCCTGACCCACCCCTCCAGTACCTTTTTAATCCTGAAGTCGCCTGTGTTATCCAAGAAACCCCTGGACTTGGCTATGAAAGCCAGGCCGGCCAGTTTGCCTCGAATTGTGCGGGCTGACAACCCCCGGCGTTTACTAAGGGAACAGAACTCCAACAAGTGCTCCACCGGGGCCGGCCAAAGCTGGTCGTACCGCTTATCGTGACGAAAAACCCAAAATTCCCTACCTGCCCGCTGGTAGGACCTCCTGGTGCTTGCTGCTATGGACAGGTCGATTGCCCTGTTCACGTCGGCCCTCCAATCTGCCACAGGAGCGGGGGGGGTGCCTCCGGTTGTTCCGCGGCCTGTGGGGCAAGCAGCCGGAACCTAGCCAACTGCCCCCTGGACAAAGCGTCTGCTACCCCATTCCTGATCCCCGGGACATGGTGTGCCCGGAAAAGCATGTTCCGGGCCAAGCACCTAACCACCATGTGGCGCACCAAACCCATCACTCTCTCGTTCTTGGAAGAAAGTGTGTTGACAACATGTACAACCGCCATGTTGTCGCACCAAAAATGTATTGTCCTATCGGTGAAGCTAGGGGACCATAGCTCGATAGCCACGACAATTGGAAACAGCTCCAAGAACGTCAAGTCTCTGCACACTGCGGTGCCCTGCCACTCTTGAGGCCAGTCTGCCCTGAACCACCTATCCTTCCAAACCACCCCAAAACCAACTGCTCCGGCTGCATCGGATTTCACTTGGAAGTCGCCTTTCAACAGCATGTCCTGTCTCCAGAAGGAGACCCCATTATACCTCTGCAAAAATTCCTGCCACACCCCCAGGTCCTTCCTCACGCTAGCTGTCAAGCGGATTCTATGGTGAGGTTTGGAGAGGCCGGCCGTTGCCTGGTACAGCCTAAACATAAACGCCCTACCTGGCGCTATTACCCTACAAGCGAAGTTCAACATACCCGCCAGTTCCTGTACCTGCCTAAGGGTCACCCTTCTGGCGGCCCTAATAAGCCCAACTGTGTCCCGCAGCTTCGCTAGTTTGTCCTCCGGAAGCCGGCAGGTCTGGGCAACCGAGTCCACCTCAATGCCCAGGAATGTAAGCCTAGTGGTGGGCCCCTCGGTCTTCTCATGCGCCAGAGGCACACCGAGGTCCCCGCATAACCCCTGAAAACCTGCCATTCCCCGCTGGCATTCGTCGGAACCCGCCGGCCCCGCGAAAAGAAAATCGTCTAAGTAATGGACCACTGACCGAATCCCAGAACTCCTCACGTGGGCCCATTCTAGGAAGGAACTGAACTTCTCGAACAATGAACAAGAAACTGAACAACCCATCGGGAGGGCCCGATCAACAAAGAACCCTCCCTCAAACTGAAAACCTAAGAGGTCGAAATCCTCGGGGTGAATCGGCAAGAGCCGGAAGGCCGACTTGATATCGCACTTACCCATCAGGGCCCCCGGACCGCACTCTCGAACCACCGAGACCGCCGTATCAAAGGAGGTATAGCGCACCGAACACAGGTCATCAGGAATATGATCGTTAACTGAGTTGCCCGGAGGAAAAGACAGGTGGTGAATAAGCCGGAACTCCCCCGCCGCACGCTTGGGCACCACCCCCAGGGGGGATACTTGCAGAGAGGGCAGGGGCGGCTCCTTAAAGGGGCCCAGCACCCGGCCTTCCCGCACCTCCTTCATAATTTTATCCCGAACCACCTGTTCCATTCCGGAAACTGACCTAAGGTTCTTAGCCAGGCAAGCAATCCTGGGCCCCCTGTACGGAATTCTAAATCCCTCCGAAAAACCAGTAACCAAGAACTCGGCCTCTTTCTTAGGGCGAAAACCCCCAAGCCTGTCTTTCAACCTATCCAATTTAATGGGGGTTGGCCCCTTTGCCCTGAGCTCCAGGCACCTGGGCCTTAGCCAGGCCAACCGCTGGTTTGTTGCCGCCTCCCCCCCTGCCCCTATAGCAGGCTGATATCGGGTGTCTGCCATTACACAACGAGCAGGCATGGCGAAAGCGACAAGCTGGCCTGGCACAGGCTCCTCTGGCGCCGTACTCGTAACAGTACGGCTGGATCCGAAAGGGCGAACTCGCCGCACCCCGCTGCGCCGAGCCCTGGGTCCCCGAGGCCGCCCCCGGGCGGGGGAGGGTAGCCTCTTTTCCCTGGGTCAACAGCAGGTGGCCTGTAGGCGTCCGCCCGCTAGCCGGGGTGGCGGGTTGCTGCGTGGCTTGAAGCCACAAATCGTTGTGCCGCATGTCCCACGGCCAGTGCCTATTGTGTGCGGCAAACCTCCTAAAATCCTCATCGTATTGCTTCCACGCCTCCCCACCAAACTCCTGGTAAGCCCGTAATATCATATTCATATATAGAATGAGCTCATGGGTCTTGTGAACATCGTCTTCGACAACCACTGAATGATACGCCAGAAAGGCGTATGCCCATGACAAAATTCCTTTATCCATCTTGACGTCCTTTGACTCCACAGCCCCCTTCTTACCTTCCGTGTCCTTGTCCTTCTTAGATTTTTTTGGCAACAAAATCTTAAATATATCGACATAGGCCCCGCGCCAAATCTTTCGCTTAAGGGCCTGTGACATGTGCATGCTGAGCGGAGTGTCAGGGAGGCCAGGGGCAAAAGGGTTGTCGCTGTCGACAGTGGAGGTATCAGTGGACTCTGTGGTCGTGGACTCAGAACTATCCCTTGAGGGGTCCCTCCTTTTCCTGCCCTTCTTTGTCCTCCCGTGTTGTCGGCCCCTCCCCCATACCTGGGCCGCCGTGCGCGAACGCCACGTGCTATGTGATTTATGTGACTTGCGTTTTACCGCCCGTACCCTGCCTCGTGGTCCCCGAGGCCGGGACCAACGATGCTCGGGCACCGGGCACTCACCCCAATGTGAAGAGTCGTCATCAGCCTCCTCCGAGGCAGAAGCGGCCCTGCTTCCACGACTCCTCTTGCGTCTTTTCTTGGCGCGCCGGTCGGAGCGCACCCTCTGAGACCTTTCTTCAGATTCTGATGAGCTTCGGGTTCCCTCCGCGCTCGTGGCACCCCCGGCGTCCCCGTGCCGGGATCGGCCCGTCTTCCTTGGCCCTTCATCCAATTTTTCAAGTAAAGCAGAAAGAAGGTGTGAAGGTACAGAGACTGACTCCTCCCCTGTACCCTCATTCGCAACTGCCCGAGCCATGGGGGACCCCTCATCAGACCCACTCATTTCAAATGGGCTGGGTCCCCCCTCCCCAGGATCAGTAAACTCCCTCCTGTTGCCACGTGGCCCTCTGGATGGGGCCCTCCCCTGGCGGCGGCCTGCTGCCCTAGGGGTCACCCCCTGGCGCCTTGGGGCCCGCCCCCTGGTGACCCCCTCCCCCCTGGAGCTGCCCTCCCCGCTTAGCCTGCTGTCCTGCTCAGCCCCAGGGGCCTCCCCCCAAGCCCTCTCGGGGGCCCTTCTCCTCCCCGTACGGCGTGGCTCAATGGGGGGGTTGCCCTGAGCGCCGGCTTGCCCCCCCGCTGCCCGCCGCCGGGTCCCAGCTCTCGCCCTGCTGCCCCTCGCCATTATTCCACCCCCCTCCAAACCAGAGGAGGCCCGACAAACAGCCGATGCCTCTGTCGCTGTCGGCCCGGGCCTCCTAACGCCGCCCACGCGACCGCTTAGGCCTCCGGGCCTTGCCGCGCTCTCTCCGCCGGGCGCCGCCGGCCTCCGCCTCCGAATTGCTGCCTCGGCGATCGCGTCGGCCTCAGAAGCTTGTCGGGCTCCCTTCGCCAGCTGGCTGTCGGCCCGAGCCTCCGTTCGCCGCCCACGCGCTTCGCCGATTTCGGGCCTTCCGCTGCAGTCCGGGAGCAGCAGGGCTGTCTCCAAACTGCCGGGCGAGGGTAACTGCGCCACGAGGCAGCCCCTTTTATAGGGCTGCCTCACCCTCGCCCAGCCAATGGGTGGCCCGCGCCACCAAACTTCGTCACTGCGGCCCCCTGGGATGACGAGGGGCCGCAGGCTCCGCCCCCAACATGGCGGCCTCCTTCCCCGGTCCCACGCCGCAACCCCGCGCCGGCTGGTAAGTCGCCGGCGGCATTCTGTCCTATTCTAAAAATAACCAGGGTGAAAACTTAGCTTAGCTTTATCCTATCCTACTCTACCCTACCTTACCCCACATCTTACTTTTGCACTTGTTATAGTATACACACCTACACCCAGGAACTAAACAGAGGAAGAAAATAAGACATTATTGCTCAGGGTTGTAACAGTCTTTTCACACTATGGGATCAGTCTTTCCAAATAAAAATCAAGAAGCACATTTAAACAGAGTGAGATGCAGCAGGAAGGTAAGGGAATTATTGAGTTGCATGTGGATTTACAGCAACAATCCTATCACTGGCTATTAATATATTAGCCAGCAGAATCACTGAATAAGTGGAAGTACCTGTAAAATTGCTTCAGGTATAATTATCTTTAAATGTATCACTTACCATTCACATGTACACACATATTTCAGGGTAGGATAGAGATGCCCAAACCT